>NW_010973284.1:17006015-17055141 GCF_000737465.1 Haliaeetus leucocephalus
TGTGTGGTGACCTCTCCCTGCCCTCTTCCGTGGATCTAAGAGCTTGACTTCCATACCTTCGTCTCCCAAATTAGCGCTGCAGCAAAAATCAAGTTTCCTAAATCCACCCCGTTGACGGACAATTCAGAGCCTGTTACCTACTACTATACACACTCAATTTGCTTCCACGAGCGGGCTTCCCCCTCACCCCACCGCGTTACCTGAAGTTATGTGTGCGACAGGTTGGTGGGATAAAACGCATTTTCTAAAACAAAGGGTCAAAGAGCTGTAAAGGATCGAGAGCTACTGACAGAACAGATGCCTAGTTAACCTCCTTTTGTAAAGTATACCCTATAAAATAATCGGATACTGATAGACAGAACATTCATTTTTAACAAATGACCTCAGGCACCTTCAGCTGTACCACTGACTCAGCCAAAGGGCTTTCGCTTAAACAGAAATGAAGGCACACTCAGTTGACTCTTACAGCACCACCTAGATCAAATTTTTGTTTAACGTTGCATTTGTCTCTTTCCTGTCGGCCCAGTCTTTCAGGCTGCCTGGCCAATGTTTCTCTGGTTTTGCCGCAGTTACTCTAGTTGTCCAAAGCGATTTTGAGAGCACTGTTCAGTGTTCTCAAAATTCTTATCAGAATTCATAAGCCAACATTCTGCAAACCTCTTCACAGCCATCCTACTGGCATTAGCTTTGCAGAGGCAAATATTTCTCTGCCTAACCAAACATTTAATTGATTTTGACATTAAATATTTGATCCCTCCTAGTTGTACGGTTCTTCTGTTTTGGGAGATCCTCTTCATGCACTATTTTCATCTCACTCTAATGTCCAATCCTTTCACTCTCTTTCTCCATTTTTACCAGGATTAGCTTTAATAAGCTTCTTCTGAGGTATCTGCTTCAGAGCTTGACTACATGATGTTGCTGAAGTTGTGGTCCTAAACTATCTAAATTATAAATGTGATTAAGGAACAGATTATTCATCTTCTAGGACCTCTATGTATTATCAAACCAACCATCAAAAATAAATGAAACTATGGTATTCTCACTCTAAACAAGTTAAGCTACATCCAATGGTGACAACAGCAGGATTAAAATTCCACATGGTGACTTAGTACAGTGACATCTCTGGGTACTGGGTAGAACTAGGACATCTCTCTCTCTGCATTTTGGGGTTTTATGCATTGTCCAGAACACTGAATTTTGCAATCTATCTAAAATATCATACAGCAAAATTAATTTTTTTTAGAAGATGAAGCAATTCAAGACAGAAAGAGCACTGGACCTTCCTTTCAAGTGTAGCTAGAGCTTAAGAAACATTTAGCTCATCAAAACATGATTCTTTAGCCATCACGTATGTTGCAGAAGTAGGTATTGGGAGACGACAGTTCTTGGGAAACTCTGGGAATTTTCACAGATACAAGTAGAATCTTTGCATAAGAAAGCTCAAGTAAGATGAAGTTTAGTATAAAATAAAAGAGGAAAAAAAAATAAAAGCAGAGAACGCTCATATATGCAGTAAGGGAAGATGACTAGAAAATTAAATTTTTCTAATATACCGAGGTAAAGGAGGCTCACAGTGGCATTTCTGACTGGTGCTCCCCTTCCCATACCAACCCCACTTTGGTTCCTTAAGGCAGTCATGAGTAGTATCACTGCTGGTATTGCCACGCACCTTTTACAATAACAACTTCCAAAACACCCCGAAATTACAGAAAATAACATCATACTGACACTGAACAGAACCTTGAAGTTAAGATCTAAATTCAAACCAATTTCACATAAAATGAGATCTAAACACAGAAAAAAAAACTCTAATCTTTTTTTCATTTAATTTTTCACCAAAAGCAATGACATTTGAGCTACTGATGAACTAGGAAAGCTAACAAATCTTGAATAGCTGATGGCACTCTGCTTTTGACATCGCCAGTTGTGCAAAACCAGGTAAGTATCGAGCACAGAGAGGTACCAGAAAGGTTTCAGGCCCAGTGACAGATTCCAGAACTTCACTGCCACAAGTAAGAATCTATGGAGATTTCCCATAGGATATTTCAGGCACAATCTTTCTTCAAAATATACCTGGGGGAAGGAGGGGAAGAGCAGGGGGAAGAGAAAGGAACAAAAAAACCAACAGACTGTGATCCCATCTTGGACACCAAAATGCCTCGCTAATATATCCTGTGCAAGAAAAATGGAATTATGCTGAGAATACAGAAAGAGGAGTTGAGATACCTGGATTACACTTTCAGTTCTAGTATTCTGACCACTTCTTTTATGACCTATACTTACATTTTTGTAACATACACCAGAGTGGTAGATATTTTTCACAGGAAAGACTGTATAGTATTTTCTCAGCTTATTAAGTGGAAGATGCTGAAGAAGTGCACACTATTATTTTCCTCATCGCATAAAGGAAAATGGCTTACTTCTCTATGTAAACCATATTTTCCACAGTTCAGGTAAAAGACATCTAAAATCATGCCAAAAACTCAGATCTGTTAGCACTTAAGATGGTCTCTATTGGCTGACTCTAAAACTCAGAAAATTTTCAGACACTGTGATTACATAGGAAGCAATGCCACACTTCATTGTCATGTTTTATGAATAAGAACCAGAAAAGGAGTAGTAATTTCCTTAGTAACATGACTGCATGCTAAGTAATGGGACTGGTAGCTGGGCAGCCCTGCATAAACTGTGATTACTCTTGCATGAGTCATTAAATCCTTTTCCTAGGAGTTTTATTCTGTCTTCAGATGAAATTGAAAATTGGTCTTTGTCTTCACATCTGACAATTTACACAACCCATCCTTGCACACGCTTAATGCAAAGCTATTAAAGGGAATTTGCCTGCAAGCTGCAAGAATGAAGAATTCACAGGTCTGCCTACACTAGCAACATTAGTTGTGAATTACTTTGAATTAAGCTAGATTACATTCCTCCTTGCAAAGTTTTTGTTGTTTTCATACTTTATGCCTACTTTGGAAATGGGTTTACTGAGATATGGGATGAAGTCCCGAAGCACCAATGTCCTGAAACAAGCACAGCACCTCTGTCAAGCCATCCCCATCAGCATTCCATGTTGACCTGCCACACCCCTTAACCATCTGTTTATCTACATGGCATCATGCTATCTGTGTATCACCTTGCCACAGAGATGTGAGTGGTGAAGCGCTGTCCTTTATGACATCAGCCTAGGGGAGGCTGAGAAACCAGCAGTGTGCTGGCCATCACTGGCCACAGGTCACACACTGCTGTGGCCTTCTATGGTCACCTTGACTTCCGCTTTCTGAAAGCAGGGAGTAGGTACAGTTGCATCTTTCCACCTAGCACAAAGGCACCTATACAAGCAGCTACCTAAACAGAGTGAGGAGGAACATAACTGGACCTAGGTCCCAAGATCTGTGATTCTGTAGCTTGCATACCTGAATCGTGCCAAGAGTTGGGTACTTGCCAGTTCTCAAGACACCATTTTCAAAATGGGCCTGGCTTACTGGTAACGAAAGAAATGATGGGACAAAACAAGAGGATTCATTGGAACTTTTCAGTTTGATCTTAAACATCGGAGTTCTAGTCTTCCTGAAATAACCAGGACAAACTACATCTGCTCTAAAAACACTGCTGTGCAGCTGCAATGATGAAACGCAGAAGTAACTACACAAGATGAGGACGTGGTATGCATGGATTGCTCACACAGCAGTTCTTGTAGATTCCCTGATAAACAAAAGTCAAAGCAAGTTTCTACTGCAGACTTGTCTTAGAAGAGAAAGGACCCAAACAAACAAAATGCTACATTCCCTCAACTCCCACAGATGTCACATAGAAAAAGTAATGATCAGCATAACTGTTGGCTAGGAAATCAAGTTTATTCGCTGGTAGTTTTCAAATTAATCAAAGATATATCAAGGCCAAATTAGAATGACAATACAAAGTGAAAACACTACAGTACCTGAAATCTGACAATATTTAATTTGAAAACTATGAGCTTTGGCAACTGTGCTTTCTAAAGTCCTCCCACAGCTGCCAAATGAAACAGACATGTTTAGTCAGCAGCTATCCAGACCTCCATAATAAAGCTACACCAACATCCAGTCTTGCTATTTGGTCTATCTTAGGTCCGGAGACACAAGGTCTTTCAGAAACTCCCAAAGAGCTATCTGAGTCAGTCAAGAAGCCTTGTGATCCCTAGCCTCAGAAAAGTTTGCAAGCAAAAATGTCCTATAGCAGATCCTGGAAATAATGGTGTAGTAAAGTAGGAAAGTTTGAGGAGTTACATAAACCTTAGCTTATTCAGTGACAAACTGGAGCATGAACATGCTCTGGCTTGCTGGAGTTTCTGGCTACAGCACATTCAATTTTTGCGGACCTAGAAGAGTACAAACTTGGTACATACAATACCAGATGTCTGATCTTCATTTATTACTAGCTAAAACCTATAGTTCTGACAAATCAATATTTTCCAATAGGAATTGGTTTACTGTTAAACTCCTCTTATCAGCAGCCCACTATTCTAAGTCTTAAATCAGAAAGAAGCCAAAACTTTTGGAAGGATTTGGAAAAATTTTTCACTGTAGCTATCAGAAGTTCTCAGAGCTACAGAATTCCATGTGTTTTGAGTCAGCTGGTATCAGCCACTGCTAGAACCAAAAAACCCAAGTATAGCCCTTGTCAGACATAATACAAGAAAATTGAGTATCACCTTTACAAAAAAACAATTAGTAAAAATAAATTATTGCACATATTCACACGGTTTTATGGAATCCTTCTTACCAGGGGGTCTATTTTTCTCTCTTTTGCTTCTAGCAGTGGAAGAACTGTTACTATGGAGATAAGATTTCCTTGTAAGCTTCTGTTTTTCTGTGTTTCTGTAAAAAGACTCAAATACAACAGAATTAACAGCCTCTCTTTGCATGTGACAGATGTTGGGGAGTTTTTCATTTAGAATACAACTGATGTAGAGACAAGGATAAACAGAAGGCCAGAAAGCAGCAATAAACGAATTTGGAACTTTCAGCAGATGAAATGGTACAGTCAGAGGTGTATGTTTACAACTTTGTAACAGCATCTACATTTCTGACCTCCTCAAACAGAAATGGCAAAAACCTTCAAATCCTTGTATCTCTCAGTGAGAGCAAAATAGACCACACAGGCAGCAATACCACCTCTAACTGTTACGCAGATGAAAGTGTTCAAAGCAGCCTCCTCTCCATCTATTGGCAAAGCTACCAGGATACTTTAGCACTAGTCTGGAATCTGCCAGGTTGACACTACATACCACTGCTCCAAAGCACTCTGGTTGTGTTTGTAATGTTTCAAAGAGAAGCAAAAAAACCCGGAATGAGTAAAAGGGCTTTATCTGAGAGTGACAAAGGCAAGATATTTGGGTTTGACAAGGCAAAACCAGTCATGGCTTTATGCTAATTATTTTGGCCCTCTAATAAACACACATAAGGAAGTCCCTCAGTTATTTTACACCTTCTTTGAAGATGGACTTGTCTTATTTATATTGTCCCAAGCACAAGCAAGGATCTGTACTGCTTGCTCATCTTCCTTCTTAATAGCACACCTCTTTGGTCTTCTATATAATGAATAACAAGACCACCCACATGGCAAGAAAGCACTTCATATTTAGTGCAGCAGGGCAAGAAATACAACATATGCAGAAACAGTTATTTAAGAATTTAAATGCAAAAATCTCTTCTCCCCATCAAAAGCAGAAAGTTATGGAATATTAATTACATGTAATCTAATTCAGGTTTTGCATATGATTTTATATTGACCCACAATAAATTATGTCAATGCATGTATTTTATTTAAATCTATTAAAGCTTGCCTTCTTTGTATGACATATAAAATTATAAAAGATCTAAATATATATCCTATTAAAACTGCAATCTCTCTGTATAAGAAAAACCTGTACAAGACAAAAAGGAAAGATTCTTTATACCTTTAGCCTCTCACAGGAAAACACTCTTAAGATGTTAATGAAATCACATTAAGCCATAAAATGGTATTAATCAGAATTCAGCTCAGTAAAAGAAGGTACTAGAAAAACAAAGTTCTAACTGTTAGAACACCTCATAAAAAAACCTTCCTATCACTTAGTTTTCTATATATCTTCCCACTCATAACTCAACCAATGATGTATAGAAAAGTACACCATGAATATTTACAAATGTACACAAACATTTCAATAGTCAAATGATACAAAGCTTTCCAAAATAATTCTATATTTAAATTCATGGTTATAAAGGAACCAAGAAATATCTTTCATGTCTGGCAATATCCAAGGTATTTTTTTATTATAGCAAAATAGACACTTGCATTTAATATATTTACATTATCCTCTTTATAGGTAACATTTCTACCACACTGAAGGAACTGGTCACATCACAGTGGGATTACTCAATACATCTGAAGTGTGATTTATTCTTTTACTATAGGTCATAAGAAATCATAATAAAACCACTCTTCTAAAGACTGTAGAACAATATGGTAACATGATTATATATCACTCTGCCCCAATCCCACATAGCATCAAACCCTGCTTTAGTTGTATTAGAGAATACTGAGAAAACCACAGCTCCTTCCTGGAGCACTACTCTATAAGTACAGGGCTGTAACTTTCAGGATGTCTGTCTTGATCTGCTGATTGTAACAGGACAGAGTGCTATGCCTCATGCTCTGGGAAGGAAGACCTTTTTGTGTAATACAGGAGTCAGATTACACCTAATTTGTCATCAGTTTCTCTCATTCCAGAAGTAGCTACTTCTAGAAGATATGTTATTTCCTGGCTTCTTTGTGATGCCAAACAAACAATTCTAAGACTACGAAAAGGTGCTAGACAGCCACTGAGAAGATTCCTATAAGCACAGACAGAAGCACAGCCCATATTTTGCTCTACTTGGGAGTGGTTTAGTACCAGAATTTTGGATGCATCTAGACTCCATATTGGGACAAGCCCAGGCAAGCTGCAGGCCCCACCCTCTGACTCTATAATTTCCCTGGAACAGAAGACAAAAGGTACATCTCAAAGTAGTCACAGCATGCTATGAGTACACGAAAGGATACTGGCCTAGATGGCAGGACACCAAGATCCAGAATGTGCTGCACTGCACATCAGAAGGTAAGTCAAGACACAGGCAAAAGGATTGTGGAAAGAGTATTTATGGCTGTTCACATTCATACCTTTTTGAAACTTTGTTTTTGTTAGATTAATCGCTTAGAGGCTGAGAAAGTATCACTACGGGTTGGTGTGCTCTATCATGTTTCACTTGACATCTACTTTGCCACTACAATACAAGATCCTGGACTTGAGCAACCATCAGTTTGACTCAGCACACAGCCATGTGGTCTTCTGTTCACCTAACAGGGTAGGAAGCATGTTCAGAACTGGTAACAGTTTTGCACTTAAGAAGAAAGTTTGCAGAACTTGGAAACATTTTTCGACTTGTGTACTCTGATTTGCAAGGAAATGAAAAACAGTGATAAGCCCTAAGCAAATATTTGAGATCATCAGGATTTAGAAAAAAGGAAACAAACACTTTCTTGAAATTCAGAAGGCTGCACTCGGAAGAAGAGATGACATGTTCCAGGCCAACTGCAGTTGTAGCTTTTAGGCCTAAATTCATTCCACCAGCTGTCAGCTCTTGCTGAGTGATCCGCCAGGAAGTCAGCCATCCTGGGATATTTCTACAATCAACAAAAAAAATATAGACGCCTACATAAGATAATTCACACTGAAAGTGGACTGAATTATCTGCTGAATTATTATTAATCCTTTTCTTTCTAATACCTAGAGGGAGCACAGAGTGACTTGCCTCCTAGTAGAACACCTTCAGCTGTGGTTTCACTGTAGGCAGTGGGGCGTTTCAGCCACCAGGGCTCACCTCTGCTGTCTCTTCCCGGGCCATTCATCCTTGTATAAGTGTTTGTGCAGCTGAACAGTGAACTGGCATGGGGACTTGATCTGGATGAATACAAGAGGAAAAAAACATTGTTTTTCAGCCAGATAAATTTCCCAATGGGTTCACCATGCAGCTGCAGGATAGTTTTAATGAAAACAAAAGAAATGATACAGAGATGGGGAAAAGCAGCTAAAGGAAAGCTGAAGAGGGCACGGACTGCTTAGGTTGGCATTTTGGAGCCCCAGCTTCAATTAAGGTCAAGAGTCAATGGCACAGCAGCCTTTCAGTTTTCTAATATTGATCAAAAAAATCAGAGCCCCATTATTCAAAGCACTGATCCACTACAAAATTAATTCTGCTGAAGTGGTTTAACAATTTTGAATGGTTATTTTTCTACTGATTAGCTAATACTACTCACGTCAAACCAGTTATTCTAATCACTTCCCTACCATTGGCTGGCATAAAGATAGCGTAAAAGCATAAAGGTAGTGAACTTTGTATTGTGTACTTTGCCTAATTCAACAGATATGTCATCATGTGCACATATTTGATCCAGGTCAAATGTGTTGCTGAGCATTATGTCAATGCACAGATCTTGGTATTAATTACTGTGGAAACACAGCCCAAGCAGCTAGACAAGATGAATCCAAATCTTAGTGTACTGAGACATGTTCTGTTCAAAGCAATTTCAGAACCAGGTAATATTTTAGAAAACAGAAAATATTTTAACAAAGTTTTCCAAAACTTAACTTCACTGTACAAAGAAATGCTTAGTCCTGTAAAATTAACCTTGTGACAATGCTTACATATTCAAGTGGCTTATCACATCAAGCACTGTCTGGAAACTGTTGAACCAGCAGCAAATACAACGTTGTTGTTTAAAGCTCAAAATAACAGCAAACAGAACAATATAGCCTTTGCTCTGTACTGGTAAGTACATTAGTAGGACATTAGTATTTATTTAATAGAATGGAAGATTTAAAAAAAAACGTTTTTTCTGATGTCTGACTTGAGTACAGTTCAGTGCTGGAAAACAAGCATTTCAGTGTAACTGATTAGGCACTTTGCTCCTAGACACAGCATTCTATCAGAGACAGACACAAACCAAAACCATGTCATAATAGGCTGGAGACTAGATAACAACCATTAGTCCTTACTGTGAAAACAAACCAGTCTGCACTCATGTATGACTGACTGAACGGATCTGGTTTGCAGCCTTCCCAGAATTAATACAATAGGCAAAGCTATCTAGGATGTAAACACACTGGTGTAAACAGAACAACTCAGAGATCAATTTGGCTCTATTTTTTCAAGCACATAATTCAATTATACACTTAAATATTTTCATTAGCCAAAACCAGAGAGTGAACAAAAACACTGCTTACCAAGATAAATGCCCATAAAAATATGAACCACTACTACTTTTACTAGAACTTAAAGAATTCTAGTATTTAACTGCCAAAAAAAAAAAAAGAAAGAAAAGAAACAATGGCATCATGTCGTCAGCTTGCAAGACATGTCCGGAGGTCAAACAATATATACACTCCAGTTTGGAGATAAAATGTTTGACTCAAATTCAAATTAACTGAAATCACCAGCAGTATGGCAAGATTAGATTTAGCTTAACATACCTGAAGCTGAAAAATCCCAAGTTGTAGCTATATTAATAGAATTTGGAACATTCCAGTGACTTGATTGAAATGTTACATAACTACCTATAAATCAATTTACCATGTGAATGACAGTTTGAACAGTCCTTTCCTCTGAAAAAAATGTTACATTGACAACTGTAACATATTCCTCACTCCAGTACCTGAAAAGGTTACAAAATGCAGTCCCAGAGCCACAGGAAAATGGATTCTAATTAAAATACGTCTAGTTTCACTGCAGTAATCAATTTGAATAATTTCCTAATCTGTTCACAGTAGCAGTTACAAAAATGTCATATTTAAATTCATATTTTAAGAAAGTTAAAACAACTGAAGAAGTTATGTAATTTTTAAACCAATTTTGAACTCCTCAGAAAACATTGAGAAAATACCCTGATCTACTTGTATGCAACCATGTCTAGTTTCTTCTGAAAAGTTAAAAGTAGCTAAACACATTTTATGAATATTCTATTTCTACACATGCTCTAAAAGCCTTTTTATCTTGACCAAGAGAGGGTAAAGCAGGAATGTTAGCCAAATAAATCACTGCTTCACATTAAATTTGTAAAAGCCTCAGACAGTGATCTTTAAAATTATTGGGCAGACTGCATAATACTCATATCTTGTTAACCATTCTCAAAATATCCTGTACAATTAAGTCATAGCTGAATAACATCTCACTATATCCTTCCACTCAGGATAGAACATCTTACGGGGCTTGTTCCAACTCTCATAAACTTCAGTTGAATTTTGATACTGAACTGATAAAAGCATCATAAAAGCAACAAAAGATGTAGTGGTCAAGTCTTAATTCATAGCAAAGTCCAAACGGAAAAGGAGGGTCAGGACTGCCTGTGTAAGCACACTTCCTCTCTCCTCTCTAGGGGTGAGGTGGCACTTACACAAAATAGCTTGGTTTAGACCTTTTGATATGATCTTTCCAAGTGAGGAAGACATTCATGACACAGCCTTCCATCAGTTATGGGCTGGTAACATTACTGTGTCTTGTTAAGCTGAAGACTGAGAGCAATAGAAAGTGAAATGACAGTGTAGCCTTTTCTAAATTACACTTCTAAAAAAAGTACAGGTTATATTATTTTTTTTAAACCCTGCCAAAAGATTAATCATTAGCTGTTTTCTTATTGTCTATGTAAAGTACCCCTGTGATCTGTATTCAGAGCAGTATCCTAGGGTCAATCAGAGTATTAGTTTATCATCTCTTTTTGACACGAAAACTCAGGTTGCCTTAACTCATTCTCTTAGACTTTAGGAGACAACATGGAAATCTTACCTCTCTTTTTTTCTACCTCCTGAAGCAGCAGGATATTGTAAATGATCTGTGTTTGGTGGACTTGATTTTCAATTCCCATTTTTCTAAGATCAGCTTCTGTAAGATGGAGTAAGTCCTGGAGCAAATGCCATGGTAAGGAACATACTATACCTGTTAGTCCAGGAGGATTCAAATTTCTTTCACACAGGTTTGCTGTTTCTGATACCACAAGCAAACATAAGTATATTTCTCTGTTCTATGAAGCCCCTTTGTCATGATAAGCTATGTCATTGAAGGGATGAATTTTTCTTACAAAACATTAATTCATTGTCTCTACATTTTTTCTCAAAACAAAGCTGGTCAAGATAGCTGGAGAGTTTCTAAAAGGTACGACGTCTTTGAATAAAAAAACAAAACCAAAAGGGCTAGTATGCCAATTGCACTTAAGATAATGAAGGAAGATAAATCTCAGAGTGAACTGAGGGGCGTAATAATATTGGAAAGAGAGGTTTTGGATAATCAAGAGGATATTCACTGTAACTAATAGATAACATGGGTTGCAACAATGTTTGAAGAACATGAATTTCCAGATAATGCATTTGGATAATCAAACCTGAACTGTTCTCTTTTATTCCCCTTTCTCTCCACAAAATCATTACTGTTTTATTTTCAAAATAAGCTGCTGAATAACTCAAGGCATTATTTATAAGTCAGTACAAAATTTCAATTTGCTGTTGATTTATAAGTACGTACAAAATTTCATTTGATGATGACATCTTTCAGAGCAAAAAGAAAACACATCCAAAGCAGAAAATTTATGATCAAATGTATTTCCCTTTATTTTTACTGTTCTGTATTTTCACTATAAATCAGATAAAGAGATATCCATAGGATGTACTCCATTTTTTACTGGCAAATCATATTAGTAAAAGTGGCCTTTTCTAGTGGAGATTTGACAAGTCAGGCCTAGGACCCTAAACTACAGAAATCACATTGTTTCACTGTGTAAATAAGACAGTTGACACAGAATTTCTACTTTAAGTGAGCCACTGTTTTTGAAATTGTCATTTTAAAAATCTTTCTTTCTAACTAAAACCTCTGCAAAAGCATGACATTCTTTGATTTAGACTGAGTAGTCCTCTAATTGCTGAAAGCCTCAATTTTTTATGTCACTAGCTATAACCGTTTCAAAATCTGTTAGGGAAATTCAGCTGTGCCTGAAAATGTGTTTCTTAAATGATACTTCATATGTATCTAATAACATGAAAGAAGGGAGTTGAATAATTATTATACTTACTTTATCCCTTTCTAGGTTTACCCAAACACAAAAATTGGTACTAATGATGAATTCACATTTCAGTAAAAAGGATTTTTCAGCTTTGGCAACAGTGACAGAGGCTCCCTCTGCTTCTCTCAGAAAAACTCAACACCCTCCCCCCCCAGCCCCAAAATCATCCTCCAAGCAAAAACACACATGAAGTACAAATGCAATATGCCTGCTCTTCAAACTTTAGCAAAAAACTTGTAAGCAGGAGCACAAAAGGGCTGGTGCTAACTCCAGTACTGAACAGCATATGCTCAGGATAACACAGGGGGAGCTTTTATAGACACATTTTAGGGTTGGGCTTTTTTAGTAGCTTTAAAGAACTTGCTGCATTTTGCAGCAGACAACACTAATATGTGGAAATTTTATTTGTCAGTGAGAACAGTCTCCCACCTTTAAGTTTTTTTTCTTCATTCAAAACCATAAGCACTTTCTGGTCTGGCTTAAGAACTGGCTAGAGCAGTTGACTGAAACCCAAGAACTCTGTCTTCCACTGCCATGAATTTACTACTTAGCTAAAAACAATTTAATTCAAGAAACCGTGCATCACTGTCCTCCTCAGCAAAATGGATATAATCATACCTTCTACTGCAGAGATAAAAACCCCAGTGTAAATAGTTATTAGTAATTATTTTTAAAAGTAGAAGACAAAGGCAATTACTTAGACTTTCAAGAACTTAGAAGCTTGGCTCAACATGGTTCTGAAGCATATGCCTAGTATTAAGCAGGTTAGTATGTGAAGTCAGGCATTTTCTCAAATTAAAGTTTTGTTTCAGGAAAATATTCAGTTTGGTTGAGGAACTAAGAAATTATATAATACTTGTAATCTACAGATATTGCAGAACTGAAATTCTGACTCATGGCCTTGAACCTAAAAAAAGTCCATTGTATCCAGGATGATGCGCTAGCCTATTTTTAAGTTTTGCACTTCAGCAAAAACTTTTTACAGGCAGCTTTCAGGCTTGATAAGCTGTAAACTGTCTTTGCTGCAGGGGTTTTTTTTTTTGTTTGTTGACTGTCAAAACAGCTGTCCCATGGTTCTGTATTTCTGTCTTCTGTGTTACAATGGTAGTGTGAATCACATAACAACATTTTCCAATGTGCTTCTAAGTCTAATTGACCGAGTCTATTTGGGAAACTAGAAAATGCTGTCCTTTTCCTAGTTGTGACAAATTCTACTTGTATTTAAAATCCTTTCATTTTTATTTTGCTTGGATTATGAGACTACCATAATCTCACTAAGAACTCTGGTATACAAGCAGCACAGACATGACACAGAAGCCAATTTAAAATAAACTTTAGTGCCACTTCATGAAACTTTGATTAGTGACGAGAAATAAATGTGTAAAAAAATTGTTTAAAAGTGAATCCAACGATATTTTGGGTTAAGGAGAATATTTACTGTATTTTTAACATTTATTTTCTGAATTAGGACTACATCAAGACAGAATTAAAACACATCAAAGCAGCATTTAATTGATTATATAGTATGTAAGCGTCAATTAATTTGTACACGGATAATAAGAAGTGAAAACACAAAATGGACAATAAAGAGGAAATTTTGATCAAGTAAGACCTGTATGAAAAGGGCTTCCTAAGAATTTCTAAATAAATTCCTAGGTATCTTCAAGATGACTGATGTAATGCCCTTCTGTAATGTGATATTTGTTCAATAGAGAAGATTATCTTAAGCCACATAGTATCCATTTACCTATAAACAACTTCATATAACAATTGGCACATAAGTTCATATTTTATCTAGTTCTGAATTTTAAGAAATAAATTTATTTGTTAACTTTTGCAGAACAAAAGTTATCTATGTGTTCTTGCTCTGGTGAACATGACTATTTGTTACAATCTGACACAAAGAAGACTAATATAGGACAAGCAGCATCAGAATCAGTAAAATGTTAATTTTATCTAGTTCATCAGTAAGTGACTCTATTTCTCTGTGAATTTTAGTACACAGTTACAAAAGACATTGGTTCTATTTTCCCCTTTCCTAAGACAAAAACAAACTATCAGCCTTTAGGTTTTTTGCTCCAACATGATGTCATGGAACATTAATCACTTGCATTATATCACCTTGCTTGACGTTTTCTCAAGAATTTTATTGAAAAAAAAAACAATTCTTACCTCTATGCCATCATATTGTTCAAAGTGTGCGCAATATTCTGCAAGACCAAGCTGGGTCAGCCAGTTAGAAATGGGTAGATACTTCGTTATCTATTACCTCATTTCACAATGCCTTTGACTCTGAAAAAACAAAAACCCAATTACAAATACTATTGCTTGGGAATGTTAAATGACTGAACAATTCAGAAAGCACTTAAGAGCATGGAAGTTCTACCATTATGGCCAAAGAGATTAATGCTTTCTTGGCCACTTGGTAATAGGTAGTTATCTATGCATTAATATTATTACATTTAATTCATTGCTTCATTGTAATCCTCATACAAGCAGGGCATGTCGAAGACTGTATTTTGTTTAGCTCTCACAGCTGAATTAATATTTTGGAAGATGAATCACAGTCTTCGTATTCAAAGAGAATGTTCCTCAACATGCTCATTCAGCGATAATGCCATTCTTCTTACATGTGTAACACATCTGACAAAATGTATAAAATGAAGAGGAATAGCAAAACGAGCAGTATTATCTGTTGGAATATGAAGGGAGTGAATGAAACTGCATATTCCATAAGACAGCCAAAATGAAAGACTCTGTGGTGGGTGTTTGTCCAAGATGTGAACATAGCTGAAATCAATCTGTTACAGAGTATTTCTACAACAAAAGCAACCGAGAGATTGTTACAGTTTGGTCTCCATCATGATGTCATCTGAATTTGAATTATCTGTAAATAAAAATACTTTTTGTTACTTTTTTTTCAGTTGCTAAAATTACATAGAAGATAGACATTAAGATGGACACATGATAGACACAGGAAGACAAGACAGACACATAAAATATTATCTCAACATCACTGCCCTATGTGACCAGTTATGTAAGATCTACATAAACAGATACTTAAGCTTCCAAAGAATTGCTGAGTTTGTGAAGATATTTCTGTCTGCAAGTCTGAGCATATCCTGAATAAATTCAAGGATGCCCAATTCTAAATCTCTAACTTGACCTGAACATTTCCTGCTAAAGCACTGATGCCAGAAGCAGAAAATGCTCATGTTCAGACATGTACTGTCTTTAATCACACATTTTTGATACATTATTTTATTTGAAGATTTTCCTCTTATCTATACTTCAGGAAAAGTACTTGCTCATTAGCTCTGTATAAACCAACTGGAATTACGACTTTCCAGCCACAAACCACTTGTTTCAACACATCTGTCTACTGTGAACACGCGACAAGAAGCTGCCCAAAGGCTGACATGTTACAGTCAGCAAAGAGCCAGTGTTGCTTTCTGTCAGATAAAGCTGTTTAGCATTTTTATAATTCTTGGAACACTAGAAAAGTGTCAAAGCTTTTATTTTTCCTTTTTTTTTAAATATAAATTGCAAAACCAAAAATACTGTCCTGCAGAAAGATAGGCCACAGTAGCAGTATTACCTGTGTTAAAGCACAGTACATTCCTAGAAATATTTTAAAAGCATTTAAATTGGAAAAAATAACATTAGTAAAATACACAATGTTTTGGACCATTACACCATTATACTGCAGAAGTTTTAATCCTGGAATTCATCACTTCATGATCTATTAAAGAACAAACTTGCTAATTTGCAAATCATGTTATGAAATCCCTCTATTCTCCACCAGAATACTCTGCTATATTACTTGCTTTATTGCAGGTTTTTTATTATTGTGAAAATATTGCAGGCTATGGATGACATTTAAAGAATGGTGGCATTACAGTAACTAAGAGCATCTTGTGGAGTAGCATTGACTAGAAAATCTCAACATTTAATGGACACACCACAAAAGAATTTATCTGAGGAACGTTAAAGCCACAGAGAACATTCTTACGTGAGGCAAGGACAAGCTCAGCCATTGAAATCTTTCATTTATTGTCTTGCTTTAAAAAGGTACTTTCAGATTGCAAGATGGTCATCATGAAAGGCATAAAATTTTGAGAGAGATAAGAGGAAAACACAGCTAGTTGGTTAGGACATTAGTAAAACCATGGACAAATAGCTCTTTTCTGGTTCATACACTTCTAATTCAGTCACAGACTTTAATTCTGTTGTCATAAAGAAATTGTTTTCAAAACTGTTTAACTACTTCACTAGGAATGTATTTTTTAAGATTACAAATTTTATATTTCATTTTGAATACTTAACTTCCATGCTAGTACATGACAATTAAAAAACATCTACAAGAATTGGTGGAGAGTCACCACACTTATCATTCCAGAACAAAGAGAAATTCTGCACTAAGCATGAAAGGAATCCCAGAATTTCCACAGAGCAACATTCTCTTTAAACAATACAGTGATAAACAGTGGCTATCTAATCTCACTTGGCCAGCTGCATTTACTCAGTTATTAATTTATACCAAATGAAAAAACCCAAACATAAAACCCCCCAAACCCTCTAATATATGCCCTGCCTCCAAACTCCCATAGAAAAGGAAATTCAAGTGCAAGCAGACAATGACGTTAACCTTACATGACAAGATACTAAGAGATACAAGATGCATTGTTTTCAAATGTACTGCACTTACACCTTTGAATGCGATTATTTTATGGCATACTTTAATGTGCTATTAAGTCTTTGCTGACACCTGTGTAGATTTTTCCCTATTGTTTTAATGAAAAATTCGTTCCTACAGCTGAAGGGGAAAAAAAAAAATTAAAAAAAATTCCTTTCTGGCACAAGATAACTAATTGCCTTTCTGATCCTTCTGCTAATAGCAGTTTTGGTGAAGAAAGGTAACTCAAACATCTCTTATTTAACCAATATTACACTGTTAATTGGATACAGGGTACAACCTAGTGGTCAGGATATATTCAGAGCCTGATCAAGGTTAAGAGTAAAACAGAATTACAAAATAAATTGCAGAAGACCCTAAATATATCATTATAAGAACTGGTTTTAGGCAGAGGGAGTTTCCTATTATTCTTCTACTTTTACACTAATTATTTTTATTTCCGAAAATAGGATGAACTCTTGCTTAGGGCAGGCAATGCCAACATTTTTAACATCCTAAACACACTGGCAAGTTGTGTGGCAGATGTCAGGCACATATTTTTTCCCCATTGAATAATGAATATCCTTCCTTTCCAGAGGAAGGAAGGAAACAAAACCATAAGATGACAGCATGTGTTGGAGGGCAATACAAGATCTATGTTCTATTTACCCATTTTAAACACTGGCACTTCCTGTACATCTCAGGTTTCCTGCAATAAAGAGATTGTCATAGGTTTAGTCAGGTCACCAGATTTTTATGGGATAAAACCATGGTTGCTCCATGACTTGTTTCTATTTATTCGGTGAGACATTTTCTTCTGTTATTACTTAACAAGTTCAAGAGTGAAGTTATAGTATTCTGAAATCCTTACATGGAAGGTCTTGCAGTACTACTCTCAATTATAATACAATTTCAGGTTTTACATCAAAATAAACAATTCAAATCCAACCTAGGCTTGTACAGTTCTGTTTCTGAACACCAGCTGTTCAGAGGCTTTTATGAAATGAAGTTGCAGCCAAAAAGTTATCAAATGGGCAATAATGGGAGGTTCCTATGCTGGCACTCTGATCGACTCAGCTGAACTTAGCTTTTACTTTCAGAGTGCTTTTCTTCTGTATTATCTTAAAAACATGCTCACAGTTGTAGTCATACATATCGGGGCACATCTGAAGCAAAAGCCCAGAGAAAGGTGTTTTATATGTAGCTTTAAAATCTAACTGTTCATACTTTACTACACTGATAATTCATTGGTTTTCTTCTTTCCTCTATCACAATATCCCAGAGCTAGCAAAAGATGCTGCTGATGATGCTGGCTTGTTATACTCCAGACTCAAGGTAAGCAATATGTAATACCAGATTCTTAATTCAGATACAGTTTCATCAAATTAGCTTCACTGTAATTTTTGAAAAGTGGGTATGTGTATACTACAGAGACATCAAGGTTGAGTAACTCCAAATCACTGTTTGGATATACTAAGTATTCCGGGGACAACAATGCATGCTCCTTTTTCAGTCTCTCTTGGGGATTCAGGCTGTAATATGACAAGGAGCAAGCCATGTATCATTGTGTAATCCTGTCCCCACCAAAGTTACTCAGGTGAGCCAGCAGAGCAATTTCATCTCATCTGGAAAGTAGTTTCTCCTATTGTGCCTCTTCTACGTCGGCAAAATTGACTTGTATTGTACTTCCAAATTAAGACTGGCCTCCTGCTGTGACACAATAATTTATTAGGAAAAACAGATTTATTGGACACCTGCATGAGTAAGAGTTTTCTTAAGGATTTTAATCACTTGAACTTGGCATGCCTTCCTAACTAGCTCCCTTGAATCAAGGGCCCATCAGTTTTGTTTTCAGAAATACTCAGATGTACTTTCATTTTCAGATGCACCTTTATCTTCCTCTGGCATCAGTGAAATCAACAAACCCTCTAAATTACAGCCTCAATAAAGATGACCTTCCCATACAACATTCTGCACACCTCAGGTCCTGTATTATGGCATTAAATAATAACACTGAGCAAAGGTCTGCTCTCTCTGCTGATCTCATTTATGCTTAACTAAGCAATTTAGACAGGTATTTCTTGAATGTTCAACTGTAATGCATGTTTCAATGGCAGAAAGTTTCTGCCATTTGAGTGCCAGTTTCTCAATGCAGTAGAAAGAAAACCTAGAAAAGCTGGAAGTAGTCATCATGCTTGTGATGCCATCTCACAGAGATTTTACCATCTTAATACAAAAAAACCTACCTTTTCTTCTGCAGCCCAAGTCATAGTTCTATTTCTCTTCTGTCTTCTTTAAACAATTTGCCAAGTATAAAGCATGTTGTCAGCAGTACAGTTTAAGACAGTGAATCTCTGTAATTTGGAAAAATCTCAGAAGTTGACTGTTCTGTAAAAGGAATACTAAATGCAGAGTGGGAAAGTCAGAAGATACCAATCAATGACCCAAAGCTTGTTTCATCTCTACAGCAGTGATAGCATCTTAGTGATAAAAGTAACCTTCTTCTCCAGAATTTAATACAGGCATGGTAAACTGCCATAATTTCGATGAGACTTGTTCTAGCCTACTACCTTAAATGAAAACCAGAAATTTCCTAGTTAAGAATTGAGCATCGTTCTTATAATCTAACAACACTATAGGTTGGTAAGGCACTGATCAAAAACTGTATTATAAAGCCATCTCCATCTTTTCTGCTAGCAAAAAGGGAAGGGCATGTGCAAGACAGGGCAAGAGACAGAAGCAGCAGAAATACCTGAAAAGTAATCCATCAGCAGAACCAAAGTGTCAGATGCTGATCAAACATACTGGAACTGTGCACTAGACAGTCCAGAGAAAGCATTTCTTGGGCCAAGGACTGTAGCTGCAAGGAGTGGGAAACTATGACTAAAAAACTACTTCCCTACTGTGTCAATCCTCTTGTATTCACAGAAAGAGAGCTTGGTACATTGCATATAAACTGGATGACATCAAAGATAAGCTACCCCCATTTTTTTTCTTCAGATAGGAACAATATGCAAAACCTTGAAGTTTTGGTTAATTCTGCATGAAAAGGAATAATAGACAGCAACTACTTACGTAATAATTACTACAGTCAGATTCCATCTCTAGACTTCCATCAAAAAACATCTTACAAGGGAAGAATTACCTACATAAAATGTCATAGATGGGTATATGACCTATGTACAAACTACATGCAGAGGGCATCAAGGGTGGAAAGGGAAAAAGAAAGCATAAGAACGTAATGGAAGAAAAGGCTAATGTTCTTACAATGATGATGGTTTAACAAATAAAACAAAGAAATAAAAGTGATCAAAGTAATACCTCTGATAAATCCCTGTTATAACATGTAGAAAACACACAAGAAGGGGAAAATCATGGGAAAAAAGTGGATGATCCAATTATTTTACTTAAGACAACATAAAGACATGCAATTTAAGTTCAGAAAATCTGTGGCCTAGTAAAGTGAAATACATACTTAATTCTCTTGGAAACTAATTACATCCATACAGTCTGGTACTAAACTATTAATGCCTTCTGCATTTTATGAATCACCTGTTCACATACGACTATTCTCAGTATCATGTAAGCATGCAGAGTTAAAACAGTAGCAAAAGAGCCAAGGTGCTATCACAACACTGGAAAAGGAGAAAACAGGAGGTCAAGCTATTCCCATAAGGCAGCATGTGAAGGAAGTGGAACAGGCAACTGAGTAGATCTCAGAAAAAAACTGGAAGTATACATGGTGGGGGGCAGGGGTACATGAGCAGGTACTCAGTAAGCTTGACCACAAAAAGAACATAAGGAATCTACTTAGTTGACTCCTTTCTAGTGTTGTTCATACTACAGAAAGGAAAAATCATGTGGTCTTACAATTAAAATATCTATAAAATGAAGGCCATTGTGAAAAGAGCATAGGCAATAGTAATTAGCAATTCCTAAAATATCTGTCAAACCACTTACAGAATCATAGAATCACAGAATCATTTAGGTTGGAAAAGACCTTCAAGATCATTGAGTCCAACCATCATCCATGCCCACTAAACCATGTTCTGGAGTACCTTTATCTAATGTACTAACTTTCTTCTTTTAATAATCTCATACTGTGCTGGGAGATTAACTGAGCAGAAGGAAGAAAACCAAAAGGACAAACCACTGAACATGAACCTTCAGTGCAAATGTTATCTGCTAGAGCTAGAAAGGTGTTAGCTACAGTTAGCTTCATTATAAAATCTAAGGTTTTCATAAATAGTATCACGCACCTGAATTTTCATCATCATTACATTTATACTTTTTCCACTGTATTGTTTTGATTGGTGGTGATTTTTACTGATACATATAAGAAATTATTGAGAATTTCTCTTTTAGATATCTAGTTTAGAATATTCTAAGACTAACTGTCCTGTGTAGTGAGTCACATCAGCTATTTAAAATAAATGCATTTGTATGTATGGAGAATGCAAACAAATATTTACTGGGGTTTTAAGTAATTTGGGGTAAGCTGGTAGAGTTGAAGCAACCGTCATCCTAAATATTATCTGCCTAAGCAAATAAATTAGACCACTCCAAAGGCACTATGCAATTGCACAGTGCATACCATGCTGCTGGCAGTATACAGTAATGGCCGACATAAACTGTGTTAAACTACTGTTAGGTTGTATATCACATTCTCAAAAAATTTAGAAGTATATTTGCATTTTCAATTTTGCCTTCTGTCCTGAAGAGGTAAATAACAGATTTTATTAGTTTGGCAGATAAATCAAAAAACTTGAATAATAAAATTTGTTTTGGATCAAACCAAAACAAAAAAAAAGTCCAAGTTCTTTGGCTAACTGATAATGCATTTTTTATTTGTGTTTAAACTTATTTTTCCTTTTTTTCTTCTACCCAGACCTCATTAAAATTAATTCAACTCTGGAATATAGCAAAAACTCATAAACTAACATAAACTGATATTTACTTGTACCATCCACATAAAATTAGGAGATCTGTTGTCCACAAACATGGAAATACCTTGTCTATACCAAATGTGCACTTAATATATTGTAAAAGAACAATTGTCTTACAGTTCTATCAAGAATTTAGCTACTGTGCTTTCAAGAGATGTGAATAAAAGATGTAAAAACTAATAGGGATGTATTCGTATTCCAATAGACTGTCTAAATGCTGTTTTGCTTTCCTCTGTCAAATTCATTTCACTACAACCATTAGCATTCAGTTGCTTTCAGCTATGGTTACATGTCTGGTGGCAGCACTGCTGAAGCCAGTTTATGTAGCTAACGTTCATTACTAACATTCATTGTTTCTCCCTTGCACTGGTTTCTTTTCTGTGCCAGCACTAGCTTTTGCTAGGGAAAGGCACCAGAGAGTTGATCTGGCAGAGAAAATGACCCAGAGGACGGGGTTGTTATTTCAAGTCAAATGAGGTCTCTTATTTCCTTCACTGTGCAGCCACCGAAAAGCTTGTGCTGGCACAAAGCAAGCAGTGATGAGGAAGTGGTCAAACAGCAAAAGTGTGAATCCGAGACATTAAATCTCTCAAATTCTGTTGCAGGTTGTGGACTCCTCTGCCATGCAGACCACAGTCTGCACGTAAACATACACCCTTTTAATTCATCTTGGACTGCAAAAAAAAGCAAGTGAGGCACACACCTTCTTATTTCTGCCAACTGTGTTATGGAAACAACTACAGCAAAGGGATGGGGAAGACAGTTGGGGAGTGGCAGCACTACAAGTCACTGTAGCTGTTTGATTCAGTGCAAAAATGAAGGCCCTTAGACAAGAGAAATAGTAAAGGTGCACAGAAAACTTCAGTTCTGGTTTGTGATACCCAAGAGGTTTAACCATCTGTTTTCTTTTGCTCTAGAACAAATCTGAAAGTTTTTTAAACATACCAAGTTGATATATATCTTAAGCAGTCCCCTTCTCTTAGTGAAAGGACAGGCTTGATTAAGGCCTCTGTCTCTTTATCCCACAGAAGTCTAAGCAGAAGCTGTATTGCTGAAAAACTACCAAAACATACATTATACTAGAATCATATTTCATGATCTGATGGAAGATTATGAGTACTGGGAAACAGTATGAGAAACAAAGCAAAACTGTGTGTCACCAAGCATACCACTGTCTTGCAACACTTGTGTGGCAAACAGATCAAAGGAAGCACTTAAATCCAAGCAGTAACTGTATTACATTGAATTTAAAATACAAATGAAAGTATGTCCCATTATAACTTCTAAACCACCACATTTTTAAGTCATAATCAGTATTGCATCATAAATGTTACAACAAAAAACAACTAAACAAAATATCCTAAGACTGTGCACATATGAGATTTAACTTTTTCCCCTCTTGCCTCTTTCTTGGGCTTTCTAGACATCCTGGCACTTCTTTTCAAGCTTTTCCCTTAACTGTGACTATTAAAACAATTTACAACTCTGAAATTCTCAAGTTATCACAATTTTCTATAGAAAACATGAAACTGAAAATAAATTGTAATCTCTAGGAAATGCACTCAATTTTTGCCCTAAATGCAAATGACAAACATAAGTTTGCTTGTAAGATATCGCAAGCTGCAAGCTTCCTTTCATATTTATATTGATAGCAATTAGCAGTTAACAACAAGCCAGTCAGATATAGGTGAACTTTACAGATATTTCACATTGTAACTATAAGTAATTGCATTTTCCATCAAATTAGTTAAATAATTAAAGCACAAGTCTGATACTCTTACAGTGTAAGTATATGATAACAACTCCTCCTAGTGGAAGCACATCTGACACAGCAAAATTCAGAAAAATTCAGGTTTTCTAGGTATAATACCAGGCTTTTTCTAGTACTGGCTAGCTCTGCATTTTTTTTCTACCCTCTTTACCAATTTAAACTACACTCATCCAACTTTTCAGCCCTGCAGAAAAACATCTATAGGCTTTTAAGGAAGATGAAAATCACTATACTTTAAAGTTTGCTGCTATTATGGCATAACATGGTTTATTTATACACATAAATGAGAATCAGGTTTCAAATAAATTTAAAGTAATCTTTTACTCTGAGACTATGTCTCACCACTACCCCTTAAAACTTTGGGTGAGACTGATGTAAAGTAACTTACATGTATCATGAACAATGAAGCTCTGCTGATTTACTGGTGCTGGGAGTGCAGCCCTCTGTGGCTCCTTTTTGTTTCCTCTTTCACTCATACTTTGCATCAACTGTGCCAGGAATGATTTCCATGTGAATGAATCCCTTACATTTATCTGAATAGACTACTCTGTTCAACCAATTCCATCTCCAAGGGCTCAAACTGTCACAGACATTACACATGCTGTTCAGCCTGAACCTAGAGGAGTGGTTTTTACAATAATAGCTCAGAGCAGACAGAGCTAGCAGGAATATGCAGTATCACACAATGTACTGAGCAGACTACCAATACTCTCATTCATTTATTTTAACCCCTGATTTGCTTCATGTTTCCTTGTTCAAATCATTGTTTTAAGCTATCATAATCAAAATATTTTGGGTAAAATTTTGACAAATTGTTGTGAAGGACTTAAGGATACTGAATTCTTTGAAAAGAAACCATTAGCATAAATATTGTTGGCAGGCTAGGCACTGAAGTGACACTTCTAACCTGGATTTTTAGGTTGGTCCAACAGTTAGCAAATCTATTACAGAGAGACAAACACAAAACAATACTCAACTTGTATATGCTGTTCTGGCCAATGTTTATGTAAAGATAAAGAGTCTACAAAATACCTATCAGGACTTAAATACATATTGACTTAGCAACCACACAGCAGATTATCATTCACAGCTAATTAAAGCATGTACCTTAACATCTACTCAGACTACTGTGTCTGAATAATTCAGTCATGTGGAATACACCTTTTTGGTTTTCTCCTTGTGATACAGTTCTGCTTTCCAGACATTTCACAAATAATACCACAAACACTGAGTTACTTTATCTGTATGTCAGACTTCAAACCATATATTTTCAGTTTGTAGGTAGCCAATACCTATCACCAGTAGCTTACAAGAAACAACTAAGTGGTTCATCATTCTGTATGTACTGCTTATGGAAGGCATAGACTAACCACTCTTCATTTATCTTCCTTACATAACAGAAGTGCAACTTCCTCCACTTCATAACACCAATGTATTTTTAATTATTAAGCAGAAGCTCTAAAACAGAAGTAGCCGTTTTTCACACAGTCTTATTCAGTGGGGAACATACTGTCACAGATGTTCGGCATAGCAAAAATATAAATACGCTTAAAAGACAGTTTGTGCAGAGGAAACAAAACAACAAAATCAAAAACCATTTAAAACAAAGACACAGAGACAACCAAAATCTCTGAAAATCCTTACACAGTAAACTACCAACAGCTGTGGTGATATCCTGGGGTAATAAGTATCCCTCTATACTTATGTTCTTACCACACTTTTATAAGCATAAGCTTTTCCTATGAAGAGACTGATACACTTTCGGTCTGATTCCATGCTTGCATTGGATGTTCTTGCATTTCACTTGGAGTGTGGATCTGGCACAAACCTGCTCCGCTAGTGCAAATTAGTTCAAAATATTTTGGAAGTGTCACTTTGCTCTTGCAGACTTTAACAATACTTCCTCTAGCGTACTGGCAATTCCCTATGCCCAGACTAGTATTGTCCATCCTTCCACTACTGGCCTAACGTTAACACGAACAGTGTACTGTCTATGCTCATTGATTGACAGAAATGGTAAATGTTCATGCTTGATGCAGGTCAGATTTGCCCTGGCAGGTGATCTGACAGCAATCAGGTGATCAAGTATTAATGAACCTAGCATGTCACCAGAAAAGACTAGTACAAATCTCCAAATTCATTCAGTACGTGCAGCTTAGCAGATATTTTGAAGACTAGGGCTAATTCTAACAGTATTTATGTGATGCAGACTCTAGTTAAATAAATAATTAGAACTAAGATCATCAAGCACTTCAACAGAAAGTGTTAATCACTACAGTCTAGTAAGTCTTTCCTCTTTCTGTATGTCTACGTGGTATTTTGTAGGTAAATGGGAATTCATTCATCTGAAGCCAGTCACAAGCAGCATAACCGTTAGTGCAATGCTGAACTTGAGCCAGTATGAACTGTTGAAAAGACTCCACAGCTGCTTCTCAGCTTGAACAGCCAGAGCCTATAATGCACCCAATGGTAACAGACTGGAAATGCATATGTCATAAAATCAGAAATCTGGTTAAAGCTAGCATGCTAAACTCTCTGTGGGGAGAGGGGATCGAGAGAAAATGAATTACAGGTGTGATTCCAAGCTAAAATTTCACTGTAGACTAATCCAATCTAAAACATTCTAGTCCTACTCCTTTCAATTCCTCACCCATATCAACCCAGAAGTTACTTCCTTCCATAGCACCAAGCCTACCATATGCACGGTCAAATGCTAAACTGGATATGTGAAATGGTCCTCTTTTACAAAACAAACAGAACAACTGCCCCCTTGCAGAGTGTGTTTTTTTTAAAAATGTGCAGATCCAGGACTACTCAAATAAAGAGCCTATCTCAAGTTCTTTAACTACTAGTTACTACTGCAATAGGTTTCTGAAATGTTTTATCATAGAATAAATAGATTCGTCTTCACCTCTTCTGCCCTTCAGAATGGGAAGCAAATAGCAGGACTGCTGAATTTTTTTTTAAGGCGGCTGCTCATACACACAGAACTCCTGAATCAGGCCCCACAATTTTTTGTTTAACAACAATATGCTTTTTATTTGCCTTCTGCTGCTTGAACTTTTATGGTAAATTTAGGTCTTTCTTTCAAGTTGTTCTACAAATAATGTAAATTTTTTTTAAAAGGCTGAGATATTCACATGATCAATTAACTCCAGGAATTGAGTGCTATCTAATCTACCAAATTAGACTTGTGATAAGAATCAAACTGGCAGCAGTAATAATAACAAAATAGAGCACAGGTGTATGTTTGCTAAATTATGACCAATGGACAAACACATGCTCTCTTTTCAAGTTGTGCTTCATTATGCCCCTATACTGCAGTGTATTGCAGTGTAACAGAATAAGGGACTGTTGGCATTCCTCACATACACCAGTGCTAAATCAATCTTTTTAGCTTGAGACACTGATAAAGGTGGTTTGAGCAAACCCAGCTAATTTTACATTGAAACAGATTAGAACAAAAGTCTCAATTTATCTGAGCTTGGTTTCTCCTTTTCTGCAATAGCTTAGCAGTCTTGGGCCTCTCTGCAACCTGCCTTTGCTCTCACGTACATTTATTCTTTCCGCTTGGCTGCTCTAAACTTCTGAACTGTGTAGTTAACAAGAATCGTCTCTTCCTTCCTTCTCTCTGCCTCTCGCTCATCCCCATTAGTCTGGTACCCCAAGCTGCAAAGCCATTTCTGCTACATTTCCCTAGCCATCTATGCACTCATTTTTGTTGACTTTCATTTTACAAATTCACGCACAACCCCTAATATAAGATGAAAAGACACTAGACAAAACATTTCATATTGATTACTTAGATAACTGTTCCAGTTATGTACTGAATCTCACAAAACCAACAAAAAGAATCCTAGTGACAAAATGTACTTAATGGTAAGATTTAAGAGAACAGGAAAAATACATTCCTGCTAAGCTGTGGTGCTTTCATTTAACATAAAAGGCCTCTTTTGTAACTTTTTACAGTAAATTAAATTACTCTGAAATAAAAATATTTCTTCCTTATAAAACATAGCAAACTGATATTTTGTTAGAAAAATATCTGGTATTATTTCTAAAGCAAGTGAATGGCAAAACCATCTACTGCTTAAGATGTCCAGTTACCTGGCAAAGATAATGAAGTGATAAGAACTGTTTAGGGGTTTAGAGCCCAACATAACATACTAGCTGCTACCTCCAGATATACCTCATAAAGCTGCATAATAAGCAATAACAGAAATAATTAACTTTGAAATAAAAAATAATTTAATTGTAAATTAACCCCCTCAGAAAGTAAAATCACTTGCTGATTTTTTTTTTCTTTTTAATCAACTTATAATTACACAGGAAAAGAAAGAGTGCATTTCCTGAAGATGATCTATAATCATAGAATCAGTTTAGGTTGGAAAAGGCCTTTAAGATCATCGAGTGCAAATAAGCAGGTTTATTACATAAACTATTGTATTCAGTGAGAATGATCTATAGAGCAGCAGGCACAAGGCTGCAACAAATGTAGTTTTAACCTAAATTCTATTTTAATTTTAGATTGATGTTCTCTCCCTCTTCTAAACAGAATGTCCTTGCATACATGATATTTAGGGCTAGAACTAACAAGACTAGGTAACTTGCATGAGATATAATGCTAATAATAAAAAAAAAAATCTGAGTATCATTAAAAATTGGGCTAAAAATTGCAACAATTCAGAAAGCGCTTTATGGGGAGTTCAGCCATAAAGGGCAGTATAGGTCATAATCTCATCAACCTCCCTAGTAAGTCAGTCTGCCTGCAAGAGTTAGATCCTTTGCTTACTAAACTCTAGCATCTGATTGTACGTGCAAAAAGCAAGAGCTTATTTTTCTGCTTCACCTTTGGTCTCAAAAGAGCTAGCTAGCTGAAATGTTAAGATACTTGGGTTCTAGCTGGAGAAAACATTGGTGGTGAGGCAGGAATTTCTGTGAATCAACTGAGTTTACTTGCAAAAATGCTACCAGTCATATTTTTGTGAACACAGGGCAAGTCTGATAAACAAAGAACTATTTCCTTTCCCTTTGAAGATACAGTAAAGGCAGTGCCAGGAATCCTAGAGACAGATAAAACACACCACATGTAGATAACTCAAAATGCTGAGCCAGTCTAAACTCGTGATGCCAATTCAAATTTGTTCGAAGTATTTTTGATTAATTTTGTCGTAGCAAACTTCATGCTTTACCAAGTCTGTCTACACAACAGTTATATTGGTCCTTCTGCAGACAGCCCAAAGGATTTCTTTCCTGTCCCCCTTCCTGTTTCCCTCCTACTCCTTAATGCAGTGTTGCTGCATTGAAGCCATGAACCACCTTTAAATGAAGGCTGGATTCTACCAATTTCTCAGTTATCACCACTGAGCTTTCCTTACCTGCTGATTTCTGTACTGCAGCATTCCTCATAACAAGCTTCCATCAACACTGTGCAGTGCACTGAGCCTCATCAGAAGGCTCTCCAGCCTTGCCTCGCCCTATTACGTAGCAATCTCCTGCAATGATACAGCACCAGTGCAGAGACAGGATGATCCATACTGCTGCAGCGCAGGACACCATCAACTAGACCTTTGGTTCTCAAGTGTAACTTACAGGAACTCAGCTGTGATTCAGAGCAAAGCTTATTACTTCAGCCAAGCCCCGAATTTGCACCCATATATGAACACCTGCTGAGTGACACAAGTGTATCTTAGACTGCATTAAAATCCCAACGCACTGCAGGTGAAGCATTGGGCTTCTACCTGCAGTACTACTGTGCCTTTAATTGTTAGGTCTGTAATCTTGCAATTACCTGATAAACTCCTCATCGCAAATTATATTCTGTATCAAATACAACCTGAAAGGAGTGCTTGAGAATGAGAAGTTTAACTCATTACACTTTTCCTCTGGCATGTGTCTGAAAGCTTTATTATTGTCATTAGAAGAGCAAAAGAAGACTGAAACAGCTCATTTACATCTCTGCTCCGTAGTAACAGCAGCTCTCCTTTGATATATTTTCCTTCATTTATACTCCATCTACTTCAAAGACATTTGAAGTGTTTACAATACAATAGTAAATCTGCATACAGAAGTAACACAGACTTGCACATCAGCAGGAGTATTCCACAAAAATGAAGCTAAACCAGAACCTAGCTCATCTCCTGTCCTGGAGGGCTTGTTAAATAGACAGTAATGTGAGAAGTTTCCTAAACTGTTTTTTCTAATTCTGATCTTTTTTAATCTTATTGCAGTTTTTCTGAAGTCATACTCTCTCTAGGTATAACTAAACAACTCTATTTTATCCCCCTCCTCAAACCATCTTGTGCTTTTACTTTTCCCTTTCCCTCTTACAGGTACATAGACTCTTCCACTTCTAGAGAAGTCTTTCTAAAAGTATTTTCAAAAAGTAGGAAATAAACTTCATATTAATAAGAAAGGCACAGCCAGAGGAATGTGAGATGCAGTAAAGAGGAAGAAAAACAGAAGCTAAAACAGATGAAAAGACATCAAGAAAATTTTAAGCTGAAGTTAGTAAAGAGAGTAAAGAGAATAGAGAACAGGAATCTAGCACAGACCAAAACAAAGATCTGGAAGCCTACAGTGAAGTATGATTAGAGAAAAAAATGAAATGCAAGAATGACTAGAATTTTCCTTGTTTGTTTGTTAGGTTTTTTTCCCCACAATTACACAAGCAATACTGCAGTTTTACTAGTGGAAGAGTCTGTAAACATGTTAATTGCTCTAGAAGTAGATCAACACTTGGCTAGGTAATAGGTTTCCATTTTTTTAAATAAATAATTTTTCTCCCCATTGTTAAAAAAAAATCCATACTTTAATTACATCAGTTGGTATGGTCTTTTGACTGAATCCCTGTAAAGTGATTCCTTCTTCAAGGAAGTTTTTTTCTTAGCTTTATTTTGTCAGGTCTTAAGGGAGAGTTAACAGCAGACGTGTGGGATTTTTTTTAAATCATTAATATTCTGAACAGTTGTGATGTAGGGTAAGAAAAGGACAGGAAAGTAAACTGCTGAAATACAACTGAGGTTAGGAGAAGCAAAGGGATCATAAATTTAAAAATAACAGATCAGTCTAAAATATATCAATCCTTGACAGTGAAATGTAGGATTAATAATCTCCCCATTTTTAATCTTTTAACTGTGTAATAAGACATTGAAGTTTCTGCCACTTTTTCCAGGTTATATTATGTCCACTGTGTCACAAAGCTTCCAATGGATTTTCATGATGAGCTATGCCATTTTACAACTGCTTTAAGTAACTGGTTTAAGGTCCTTTGCCAATGCAATAAAGCAGCAGCAAGTTCAGAAAAAGCTGAAGCCATAACAGGATTTTAAGTTTTGTTAGCTGTTTAGAGATAACAGTAAAACAATCACACTTGATTTCTAAAGAAGAAATCACAAATGTATCAGTCCTCAAAGATATGGGTACATAATATCTCTAAGAGACAGGCATCAAACAGATGTCAGTGGAAATTAGGGATTCTGGAGTAGGGATCAATATGTCTAAAAATAATTTTGGTATTTAGTATCTAAATATTTATTATTCAAAAGTTCAAAATCCTAGATGTGTCTCATTCTGGAGAAAGTAAGTACTGTTACAGAGATCAACATAGTAGATCTCTGACAGAATGGAATATTCAGTTACCATTTTAGAGAACGGATGCAGCTATTCCATGACCAGTGTTAAAGTACATTAATAACAACAGCCCTCCCTACAGATGAGCGTCAGGCTTTTCACACATTCTTCTGTGCCAACTTTGTTGATGCTCCTTAACTCTTCTCAGATTGAGACAATTACCTCAGCTATCAGTCAGTAACATAATATGCAGAGATGCCCCAGCCAGCTCATCATTCAGTAGAATCATAGTGATATTTTGGGGAACTTTAATGAAAAAAAATCCCCAACTTTATGGTAAGTAATAATAGGTTTTCTTTAAAGTTACTAATAACTATTTACTCTAATAACATCAATTAATAAGGTTACAAACTATACAGATTTTAGCCTTGCCATTTCTTGGATAATTAATTCAAGAAAGAAAATTTGTAAAAGAATTTATTCTATTCTCCCCAAAACTATGTCTAAAAAGTGCATTCTGTCAAAACAGGGTTATATTATTTTCTTAGCAAGCTATCCAGACCTAACAGGAGGTTAATAAATACAAGGCAATTCTGTGACATAATCCCGTTAAAGATAACTGCACTAAAAATCATTCTTTACTACAAAAAATCTCATGTATTCCCACTAAAGAATGTTTGAAATGGAGTTTGTTCCTTACTCCATTAACAAATTGTGCAACAGATTAGATGTTTACCCATATTTCTGGATCTGCAAAATGAACTTCACATACAAATCAGTGTACTTATACTGTAAATACACAATTTAAACCAGAACCTATGTGCAATTTCAATGGTCATACTGAAATTACCCCCTCTTGGGTCTACTTATTAATTCAACTTAATAATTTTTTAAGGAAAGACTTTTAATAATTATGTATAAACTCTTATCAATGTGTCTTATATGTAGTGAACAAAAGAGCCGTGATCTGTTCCAAGGAAATTCCTATTTTCTTGATTTGGAACAGTTATATTTGACAGTTATATAAGACAGTTATATTTGATAACAATATTTCTCTTCTTAAATGGTATCTGCCTGCATACAAAGTGAGTCCTTTTATTTAAAAAATAAAAAACAACCTACAAACACCCCACGCCCCCAAAAAACACTCAAAACAGCCCACAATGCTTTTCAGGCTACTATACCTTTTCTATCAGTGTTATGACATTATATCAGACAGCTCTAATTTCAACTGTTTGATCCAAGGACAATACAAAAAGAGACCAACCAAACTGAAAAAAGAAAGACAGTGTACAGAGGAATTGAAATTAAATTATTAAAAATACAGATCTTTTTTCTCATTCTAAGATACAAAATGTTTGTGACAACGGAGAGCTTCAAAAGCACAACCATGCAATATTCAGTAAATGTTAGCTATTATTCAAAAACCACTCAACTTTTACTGCCTCTCCAAAACTACCACTAGGTTCTATAGTTGAAAAAATATTCATGCAACAGGGAACTGCTATAGCAAACCTAATGATAAGGGGATTAGAATTGAAAGTGAGAGCAATGGCCTTTCTTTTCTGGCAGCATAGTTCAAATCCCAAGTGAGACAGTAGGATAAATGAGCCAGAGGGCCTTCATTCATTCTCCAGCAAACAACACACCACAAAAGATCCATACATTATGCCAGGAAAATACTCAGCAAGAATGAGAAGCCTTGGAAACAGAAATTCTTGACTCAGAGTCTGGTTGAAGGTCACTGCTCTAACACTGCAAAGTTCACTTGATTTGCATTTGATATATTGATATTTAAAGGAATTTCTGAATTGTTTATGATCTTTTATTTCCTGCAAATGATACAAAGATGAGGCAAATATTAATCTTTTTGATTTCATAGCTTGGTGGAAGGGGACTAAAAGGAATGCTTCATATTATTGAAGGAGCTACTGAAAATACAGACAAACTGTTTTCTAATTTGTTAAATTAAAAAGAAAGTGTCTGTATGAAGGAAAACAGTGTCATACTTAAAGTTTCCAGTTTCCACACCGGAACCTCCCTATAAATTAATAAGCCTACATCCAATTTGCTAGTTCAGATTCCGCTTAACAGCTTCAGAAAATCACTGTTAGCTAACTAAACATGATGAATTGATGATTTGCTACCCCCCCCTTATTTCAAAACAAACCTATGCTACATTGATTTTTTGTTATTCCATGATGCTTGAATCAAATGAGATTAGACACAGTTAAAAAAGAAGCACTAATCTGATGACACTACTTCAACAAATAAAGCGACAGGCCTTTCATTAAAAATATACAGAAAAGACTCCAACAGTGACTAGATTATTTTCCTTCTTTTCAGAAACCCTTTTATATGACAAAAAGTTCTTAGCCTGGCATCTAATTATAATTCCAATCATATAATCCACTGCAAAGGATTATATGATCCTTGCACAATTTGGAGGTGTAACTTACTGCAGGAACCAATAACGCACTTAGATATGTACCTTCAATGCAACAAATCAGGTAGGTAAGTGTCTAAACGTTGGCACTGGTGATTGCAATCAGCTGCTGGGGCAGAAAAAAAATGATGGGCATGAAATCAATGGTTGCTTTCCAGAATTTTAGACTTAGCAGTTTATATTTGAACTCAGTTTATTACTGTGTGACCAAAGAGGAAGGCATAAAGAAGCATTTGTTTCTTTATGAGCACTTGATCAAATGCACATGCACGCAGCCGACATTCACTAATCCGGTGCACCATTATAATGATTGTAAACTGCTGAACAATTTTCCTTGACTCAAGTCTGACAAATAGTGTCTGAGAGTATTCTTTAGCCAGATACATATATCTTCCCCTAGTTGATTGATGAATTAAAACCAACTTTAGGAATACACTGCAGTTCTTCAACACTAGGGACTATAAGATATGGTATTCTTTATCTTTTGAAAGTAAAAACAACCTAAAAATATATGTCATTCAGTCAGAGTATCTTATAATTTTTGCCATCCAAGGAACAAAGGCAGAATATCTAATTTCTTGAAGTCAAATTTCTAAGCTCATAAAATACAAGTGTTTCTATCAATAGTACTTGCATTTTGGTTCCCCTTGTGTCCAAGCACGCTAGCTGCAAGACTGTGAGGAAATGAGCTTGAAGAGAGGAACACGGGTGGATCCCAAAAGCTCCTGCCCTGACAAAAACATCACATAAATAAGGGAACTGTAAAATTAATTGCACCATGAGGTCTTGCCTAAGAATGATTAATGCATTTCGAAGTTCTTACTAACTTCTTTCTTTGCTGAGAGCATGGCATATAGAAATAGAAACCACTGCCTCTGACCCCCCCCCCCAGAACTAAAGCCATGACAAGCAAGACAAGGACATGACATAAATTGCTGCTGTAGCTAAGTGAAGTGTATCTGCACACTTGAAAATCTTTCTTTGACAGTGCCAGCCGCTAGTGAGAGGAATGTGTTGCTGTCATTATAAGGAAACCTAGAACCAGGGGCATCCTGGCATTACAGTGTCATGGTGGTGAACATGCAAACAAGAAAAGGCTGAGAGAGATCAAAACAGCAATGTTTAGAAAAGGTATATTATGTATATAACACTATTGTACTAGGAATTTGTGAATCTTGTATTGCAGTTCAGCACCGTCTGGTGTTGACTGGTGCCGAGTTAAAATTCTGAGAAAAAATCTACTCCGTAACATTACTAATTGTGGAGAGTCTCCTGATGTATGTAAAGAACAGGATCCTATTATTCTAAAGCACAAAATTGGTGCTCCAAAAATAAGAAATATGCAGAAGCACTAGAACACAATCCATGTAACTTAATAGCAAGAAATCTTTGTCTGAATATCTAAGAAAATCCTTGTATTTTTGATACAGTTTGGTGAAAGAGTTACTTCTTAAATATCTCTTTGCTTAAAATGAGTTATTTATCATTAAAAGGTTGTTTGTTTTCAGTTATATATTTGCTAAAAATAAGATCATTACTACTGCAATATTAAAATGAAAACCTCTTTTTAGTATGGCTCACTGTATCATCCCTCACAAAGAAGCTGATGCTTGTGCCATGACTGCAACATTTTTCCAAGAGGAGAAACAAGTACAGTCATGTGAAATGAGCTGTAAGTATTACCGCTGTGTAAGTGGGAAAGCAGACATTACACTGACTGGGTATTACAGCTGCTGTTTTCCTAAGCCTTTTCTACCATACTCCAACACTATTAGATCACAGACATTTACATGCAAACTTGTCTACATAGCATGTTTCAAATCTTTTCAGTCCCTCTGTGTCTCTCTCAAAGCAATCATTGAATCTTTTTGTTTGATAGTAAAGTAGACATAAAACTATCAATTACAAAACAAAAATTTATTCAACATAATCCTGTATTTTTCCTCAAGACTCTCCCTTATTTTTTCAAAGGCAGCTGAAAAGGTATGTTAAAATAAGATTTATTTTATCTTTTGAATCATTTAGATTGATAAATTGACAAAAAACATATAAAACCAATTCAGATGTCTGAAAAAAAATTGCCCTGAACATTATACAACATGAGAAGAAAGATTCCTTGTATTACTTAACTTGCAAATAGTTAACACGTACAATTTTTATGAAAAATGCAGACCATGTAAAATCTTATTATAAACATTTCTCTCTCAAAATTTTACATTATTACAAAGAAGATTTTTATTTGAGAATACCCCTTACTATTATATAATCAAATATCTTTTAATTCCAAATTTAAAAAAAACGAGTACTAGCATACTGAGGAATAACTGCCACAATTAAGATCCAAGATTAAGATCTTTCCAAATTTTAAACCCACAAAAAGTTGGTTTAGAAACATCTGCTAGCACACCTAATTATTTGTTATTAACCAGTGAGCACTGTTCATAACGATAAGACGGTACTGATTAAAAAATATACATACAACAGTTCTTACCATAGAAGGAAGTTATCATGGTCTGTTATGTACTCTTAAAATGCAAAAGCTTCTTGGTAAAAGACACACCTTGAGAAGTCCTATGCCCAATCAGCAGTCGGACCTGCCTAGCAGACAGCAGCTGATGAATCACAGTGACGGTAACTGAGCAGTGAGTTTCTTCTTTTTTTTCCCCTCTAAATCAAGGAGAAGCTGTATACTGGGTTGAGTGAACTTCTTCACACCTTATTTTTAATTATAATTACTGCTTTTCTACTAGGTGAAAAATGTACCAATTATTTGCCAATGAGCCATTATGAAATACAGAAGTTCCTACTTTCAGCTGAGAGTTTTGCAGGCTATTTCTTAAAAAATATTTCTCACAAAAAATTTCCTCAAAAGAAGTTTACTTATAAACTAGAAGAAAAACTTAAAAAACAACAACAACGAAAAAAACTCCAGACAACAACAACAAAATGGACATGTTTACATCAGTGTGAAACTATGCACAAGCTCAAAACAGCCTCCACCAGTCCAGAACTCAATATATTAACAGGGAGAGGTAAACTTATCTACTCCAGGCATCACATTATATTTTATCATATATTATTATGATTTGATTATGGAAGCCACTTAGGAGTTTCAGTTAGGATCATTCCCCGCTCACCTAGGCTGTGTATCTGCCCTGAAAATATTTATGCCTGAAAACCTAGATGTATAATTGCATCACTTTGCAATTATTAATCCAAGTGATTTCTTCTTCAGTCACAGGTGTATTGATCCTAACCAGATGGCCACTATTTTGAGGAGTTAGTGATCCGCCTAACAGGCGCAGGCCAGTGCTGCGCTGCGCGTACAGCTTGGCTGTCAGACCTGTGCTGTGCAGCACATTTCCCTTGGCTGCAGGATAAACCTGGCCAGCCAGCTAGCTAGCTGTAACAGAGGAGCCTGCAGGCAGCTCCCACTCGGTACTGGCGATGACATCAGCTGTGTGTCCTTGTCTTTATCTAAAAGTGCAGCAAACAGTTCTCAAGTGAACCCGCTTTCTGTTTGACAGTAGAAATGGGAACCAGAATTGTTTTAAGAAAATCCTCTAAGAGCTCAAAAGACCAAAATGTTGGATGACCTTTCCATGGACAGGATCTGCCCGGCGTGCTGGGCTCTGATTTGGGACCTGTTTGATACCACAGAACTCAGCATCTGGAAGGACATAAAATTATCTACACTATCTTTTTTGTTTACAGCATTAGCTCCAATAAATGGTATTTTAAGCAATACTTTACAGTGTGAGTGTCTTTCTTACTGGGTCCATAATGAACTGGTATCTCTTGGTGCAAACCAACAGGTTACTAGACTGCCTTTAGGTGTAACACCAAGGAAGAGAGGTATGATGTCAGGAATGTTAAAATACATAAGCTGAAAACTAATGATTTTATCATTTATGTAAATATATTAAAGTTCAGACACATATGGCTTGCAGGTGTAAATTCCCATGCCAGATATATATCACACAAGCTCTGCCAGCACAGAGATTGCGAAACAACCTGAATTTCTGATTTTACGAAGAAGCAAACTAGAACAGACTGTTGGGGACTGATTTCATCATGTTGTATTGCGGGTTAGCTGCATGCTCACCCCGAGTCCGTTCTGCACTGCAGAAGTGAAGACCCTGAAAGAACAATCTCAAACCAAAGCCAACCCCCTACCAAAGTTTTACTGCCACCATCAACATCAACATCACTCTCTTTCTCCATAGCCCACCCAGGTCTTTATGTTTCTCCTCTGCCCCTTTTGTTCGCCTGGCCCTTCCACTGTACTCTCACATCTTCCAAAGATTCCAGTAACTCCTTTGCCAGGTTCCACTATTCATTTTAACCCAGTGTGAATGTTAGTTGTCCAGCCTGTCTAGAGATACTATTTCTCACACTTTCACCAAATGCTGTTTCACTCTTTTCTCATTCTGATTAGTAACATAAACCACACAACTATCTCTAGTAGGTAACTGTATTGCTGAAAAACAAGATGCAAAACTGTCAGTCAAAAAATGTAAGGCCTCGCTGTAACTAATACCAATTACATAGCAATTAATACCAAATACAAAAAGTGCCCACTTCCCTTCCAAACTAGCCACGCATAGGATTAATGCCTGAAGGTAAATTAAGAAGCCATATTCCCACTTTTCCGCATATAATGGAACACCTTGTCATCACAACACTAACAAAGGCAAGTGATAATTTTGTAGCAAGCTTATTGAATAAAGGCCACTTGTATGAAAATCTGATTGAAATGTCCCTCAACCTCTATTTAGTTATGAACATCTACCCAAATCTCTCTGTAATTTTGGATGGGGGCTGTGATGGTATTTCTTTTGGCTTTTTCAGACTATTTTTCTGCATACCACACCCTAGTGGTTGCAAATTCGAATATTTACAAATTAACTACAGTCATGTATTGCAATAACAACAACAACAACAACAACAACATTATTTCCATGGAGGGTGATGGCAAAAAATAAGAGATCTTCTTATCAGTGATTCCTATAATTTCCAGATATCACTGACTCTGGAAGCTGCTTGTTTCGCTGTGCTGCAGAAATGACTGGTACCTACCACTAACTTGAATAAACCAAGATAAACTTATATAAATGTATATCACAATTCTGAACACAGGAAATGAATTTTTTGGGTTGTTAAGTCAATCCTTACTGCCTGCCAGCATACTGGAAATAAAAGTAAAGCCCTCTAAAAGAACAAAGGACATTATTTTACTTCAATGCTAGAATTGAGGAAAATTCACTGCTGATTTAGAGTGGCAGAACTAACTCTGCACATTCATCACAAAGAAGCCTTTGTGTCTGCACTGTCTGCACAGAAGAGCCTTTGATGTGCAGCTTTTTGTTTTTTCATACTGTAACTTCTGCAGGGTGATAAGTTGCATTAACTTCAATGACTGGTTTTACGAGACAAAAATTGGAAGGAAGAATATGGAACAACGATTAAGCAAGGATTAGCTATAAAAATCACTTGCTAGTTCCATGTTCTTCCACTACTGCTGTTAAAACAGAGAAAAAAGTTTTACTGATAGATTACAGAAGTAAAGATTCCGAGTTCAGGTTTCTGCTTTTAAGCTAACTGCAAAACAGCAACATGACATTCACTTATACACAATCTCTAAATGACTTCCAAAACAAATTTACTGTGTTTACAGATACAAAGCTTTTTTTTTTTTTAACATCTGTCACTGTTGAAGCATTGATCAAACTATAATATTCTATCCTATAATATACCAGTATACAATGCAGCTGCCTATTTACGTAGTCATTCTGACGAAGATTCTCGGGAGCAAATTTTAATTTAATTGGTATATGGGGAACTTTGCTGTTTTCACTTTCCTCAGATACATCTATTACCTTCAAAACATGGTAAATTAAGTCTTGCAACTGTAAAAGAAATTAGCCAGATTTCAAGTTGGCCAGTACAAGATGGTAAATCTGCCTCAAATAATGAGCATCTTCTATTGCAACCAGCAATAGATTTGGCAGATCTACAGTTCTGAAAATATTAGTCAAACTACATTATATAATCACCTTCATTATACAATTTTCTGGATGGAAAATAAGAAAAAGAAGGATAGAACAGAACTCCATCCAGGTAACTCAGAGCTGGCCTGGCTCTGCTAGTGACTAGCAGATGTATTTGACCAAGTCACTTAACCACGTGTCAGTCTACTTACAACTGGAATGCTGCAGTCTATCTTGTTTTACAAAATGATTTGATATCATGAAATTGAATTTTAAAAGGCTAGAAATTACTAAGAAAGTCACAATCAACATATACATTCCAGATAACTGCTATGCTATTTCTAATGTTCATAATCCCAGTGACATCTTAGTTTTCCAACTGTGCACAAACTTCCAATTCCTTCTGTTAGCTTGCCATACTGCAAGCATCTATGTACAGGCACTTAAGATAAGCCCCCAGCTGTGCTACGTTCACAGAGGAGGAGTGAGATCCTCCCCCACCATAAGGACACCTCTTTGCTGATCCCACGTCATCAGTTCTCTTTAGATTATGATAACCCTTCCTCAGAAGTATTTTCTCCTATCCAAGCCTCTTCCGCTCACTGAAAGGACTGAAGAGACACCTGGGCCCCTGTAACCTTCACCCTCAGCCCCCGAGCTTCACAGTCCCTCCTGAATGTCCTTTGTGCCCACGCAGATGTGCAGCAAAAGTCTAAGGACCAGACAAGCCTTGACAGTCTCTCTGCAGTATCCTGATACCCCAGCACTCAGCAAACATCCCAAAACATCACATCAGGGTAGCAGATGGATGCTTCCATTCCCTACAGATGGAAATCTCCAATACCTATCAGCTGTCTTATTCTTCTTGTTGATGTTTGGTTCAGGCTTAGCTGGCTCTGATGCCTCCCCCGACAGTCTTTGTTCATGCTCACCTCTTCCCAGGGCACCACACTTGTTCTGCAACTGCAGCTCTGCAGGCAAAGAGACTTCTCTTTTGTTGCCAGAAATAACAAGATTCCAGACCTCTCCATCTTGGGATTGATTTCCTGTTGATCTCCTCTTTCTTCCCTGATGGTACAAAGTCCGCTCACCTCCTCTCAGAGCTCCTTTCCTCAGTCAGCTCCTTAGCCAGAGCCCACCTCCCACAAGGTGGCCACATCACCCCCATGCCCAGGGAGAAGCACTAAACACCTAGACACTCCCTGAATGGTCCCTCTGAGTAATGCCGTCAATTTTGGTATGGCTCTTAATAGGAATTATTCTATGTGAGAAAATTAATTCCTGCCACGTGGTCACTCAATGTCATATTTGCTTATGCTAGATCTCAAAAGGCTGATGTCCTATGGCATGTGTCATGTATGGGGTCAAGGTACCAGGTAAAAGAATTTGGGAACCTTCCAAATAACAGTGAGCACAACTACCTTGTTTATAATAATGCCATTGGAGGGATACAGAAGTTTCCATTTTTTCCAGCAAAATCAGATCCATTCTATCAGTACTCACTACCATGCAACAACTTTTTTTTTTTTTTAAATACTTCCCACATAGACCTAAAGAGGATAGACGAGGGTTTGGGAGCAGAAATGTGTTTGGATTTCACTCTTCTTGTGGGATTTTTACATGTAATATATGTACTCTTCAGTATGATAAAAGCTGTTGTTAGAGATCGTTTGATCATTGCACACCTCTTGGCTCTACAAACTGAAGATGTGATAGAAAATTGACAAGATATGTTATTTACTCCTAAAAATTATATATTTGCATAACAAGATTTCATAATAAATTCTTTTGGAAATAAAGGAAAAAAGAAAGACATTTCACATGAAGAGCTGCTTGTGTTCTTTATATTCAGGTCACAGCAACAGCTAGAACTAAGCATTTGGCTGGCAGCCTTTAATTTAACTCTGTTAAAGTGGATTTCCTCACATTTTAATCAGAGAAGAATTTACAGCAGACTGCAACCCAAACAGAATCAAAATCACAGCTTCCACATTTGCCTATCATTATCAATAACCCACATAGCAAATACTGTCCAGTTATCTTAAAAAAAAAAAGATATTAAAACTGTTATGTTATTTTTGAAAAATGCGTGTAATATAGTAAATACATTTCACTCAATATGTGAAAATTTTTCCTAATCCATGTAGAAAATAGCCAGCTGTAATACAATTGTAAATTCTAAACCAGAATTTTTGACAGTGTTGTGGATAATAATTTATAAAGTTTGAAAATTATATTTCGAAGTTAACCCATATGGTAAACATCACCCACTTGTGAATCTGAAACTCCTTTGGTCCCATTTACTCTACTTCCAAAGTATCAAAAAGGTATACCACTCCTTTTCATCACAGTATCACCTCTGTCATTACACTGACCACAGACCCACTTCTGCTTCACACCATTCATCACATCCGCGTCTCGCCTATGCATAACTTCCAGGGTCTCTGTTTGCCCTATGACACAAGATTCAATCTACTCCTGTGCATCTCTGACCTACGCTCTAGTATCAATTATATCAGAAAAAAATCTGAAGTCTTCTCTGACTGCTTACTATAAAAATAATTCCAGATTTCCACCTGTATAAAAGAGAATGCTCATTTTCACAAGAAGTAAATCTGAAGTTTCTATAACTCCTGTAAAATGAGATGAGCTTTGTTTCTCACATGCAGGGATCCAAGAGGCCTAAGACAGTAGTGATGTCCCGGCAGCCACATCTTTTGGTTCAAAGGAGCTGGAGTATCCACAGATAACTGCTTTGTAGTACAGGCACTTCATCATCTTCCCTGTCCACTGTGTGTGCAAACCATGAGCTGCTGAGTACCTTCTCTGCACAATTGTGCCTGTGCAGGGTCAGATGCTCAGTCACACTCCCTTCACATTTGCCAAGCAGGACTAAAATAGTGAGAAAGATGAAGAATTTCAGCATAGAGTTACAGGGCTATGGGTACTGACTGAAGGGTTAGTCAATTCCACAGAAATATTATGGAGCTAAAATTCTGCAGAACACCCGAGCTGGGTATCACCCTCACTTTAGCTACAAGAAAATGTAAATGGCTTGCTAAGCCATGCTGCAAGGCTGAGACAAACACATGGTTAGAATTTGGGAATTCCTGGCACCCAGTCCGTTATCTCATATTGCACACTGACTTTAGCTACAGAAGTCAAATTCACAAACTGTGATACAGTTCCATTAAGTGAATATTCAATTAGATAAAGCAATTTTACAAATAAACCTTTAAAATACAATCCACATTTGCTAGTTCTAAAAATCACAGAGGGATAATTTTGCTGAAAATTTCCAGTACAGTAAAATCAACATACATTTGAAACAGATCTAGTAAAAACTTGTTGGGAGAGGGAGGAGAAGAGTGTATATATAATACTGGGCTAGATTCCCAGCCTCTGTAATATTTGTAATTAAAAGACTGACAAAAGGACACAATTTTTAAATAGTATTTTTTCTGCAATTAGATCAGAGTCAGTATTCACATGTTATGCTGAGTCAGTCACTCATATTCATAATTGAGTGAAAAGCAAAATTTAATCAAGAATAAAAGCTTTTCATCCTTTTAGAACATGCTTGGCAAGCTCCTTCCAGAAATGGCACTCACTACACACAGCCAACCTTAAGGACACACTTACTACCCGGTGATGATCCAAACAGTTGATATGACACTCTGACCCCACAATAACTTTTAGCTGTCAAGAAAAATAGTCCACACAGTACTAGTGTCACACTCTAGGAAATTTAAAAAGAGCAATAAATCCCGTAATGTTAAAGTATCCCTCATCAAAGAGACAAGAGTCTGTAGCCATTTATCTTCCTATCCCTATTCAGAGTAGGTCCCAATCAATGCAGATTAAAAGCTTTTTTTCCCTGAAAGAAAGGTAATGACAACATTTAGAGCCTAGATTTATTAACCAGGGACATCTTCAAAGGAAAGGTTGACAAAAATCACCTACATTTTCTCTGTGTAAGAGACTGTGTTGGTTTGCTGACACGACATCGCTGCTGCCTCGACATCCTGTTGTTGCGGGGGGGGTACGCACAAGATGTCCCCGAAGAAAGCCACCGCATTCGCGATTGCCAAGCTGTGCCTGCCCACAAGTAAAGGTGAGAAACCACCATGAGCACCTGGGCATGCGCCCATGGAAGAGCAGGGGGCGGCACACAGAATAATGAGTTCCGGAGAAATGGGTGGACTTTTCTGAGAAATCATGGGGACTGGAACAATAAAAAAGAACTGCGTACTCCCCTCCCGCGCGCGAGTGAAAAAAACTGGACTTTGGAGGACACCAAAAAAGACGGTAACATCTGGGAAGGCACCGGACTGTGAGCTGAGGAACCCGACCCCCCGTCACCAGCGTCGGAAGCGACTCAGCGGGACGTTGCTGGCTTCGTGGTGGTGGTAACTAGTCTTGATACCTCTTCTCCGTTTTCTTGCTTAGGTCTGCCTCTTTTCCTTTTTCCTCACTTTGTTCTATCGCAGTTATTGGTTGTTGTAGGGAAATAAAAGTTGTAAAGTTGTACAGCATTTGACCTCGTTTGTGTCTTAATCTCGCTCTTGGGATCATTTAACAACCCTCCCCGATATTGGGTCGGGACACTCTGTTAAAGCAAGCATCGTGCCAACTCTGTCCATTACTGAACCAGACGACTGCGCTGCACCATTGCTTAAACACTGCACATCATTCCCAGAGCATGCAGGTGAGGAGAGAAAGCAAATACTGCATTTAAACAGTGCAGGAGAAGGTATGAATTTTTTTAGATTGTTTCAGGTTCATTACCATTCAAATTGTGTATTCAAATTCTTGCTTTTAATATGCATACTTGATGATGAGCAAAATTTATGTATTAATAATCTCAAAGCACTATACCTTAGCATGTATGCTAGAGAAACATGTCCTACTCCTCTTATTCCAGAAGTCTTGTATAGTTGCTGTTGGTTTTCTAATAGTTGTTTTCTACATAAACTCCGGCGGCAGCAGCATAATCTTTATCAGTGTCGCAAGTTTATCTGGACAATACAACTGCTTCATCCTTACACAATGAAGAACCAAATAACTGAGCTGAGGAAGCAACTGAATAAACAGGCAACAGGAGAATGCCATCACCCAATGTAGCATTGAGTAAACCTGTATGAAGGAGAAGGGAAACTTGTTGAAAAGCAGCTAAGCCATCTGGGTAGATTCTATTAGATATCTTTTGCTGTTCAGGCTTGATATATTTAAAGTGACAAACAAAATAAGGTACATAATAATAAGGCATTTCCAGTGGAAGTCTCATCTCAAAACTTTAAAGTTACCTTGCAAATTACTAACTTGCACAACAACATGTGGAATAAGAAAGCATCTACTGTCTATACTTTACAGAACAGAAAATGGAGCAGACCGCCTACAGTCACACAGCATGGTAGTTGCACAGCTGGAGTAAGAATCCAGGCGTTCAGGATTAAATCACCAGACCACCGATACATACTTTTTCTTCTGAACTGCCTAGGAGGAGCTGAGCTATAGTGTCATCTGAAAAGCTTTAAAGGAACAACTCAACTGTGTAAATATTTGTTGGCTTGATGTTAATTTAAAAAAATAAAAGCCCAGATGGTTACACCTAGATTTCAAAATGTAAGACAAGAACAAAACTTTGCACTGTCAACTTTGTCTTTGATAACTACTAACCTAAGGATGTAGTCTTTAACACTGCTTTAGCACTTTAGGAAAACTGAGGTGCATTCCCCATAAATTTGAGGATTAACTTGAGACAAAAGTAGGTGGTGTTGCTTATCACTTTGTTTGCTCTGAAAATTACAAATAACATAAAAAGAGACTAGATAAAATTTCATAATACCAAAGAGGCAACCTTAAGATTAAGAAGAACAAATGCTTACAGAAAAATAAGGTGAATGAAATCACGTGTCTAGTTAAAAAAATTCATTCAAAATGCATCACAGATGAGTACTTTGCACAGAATACAACTTGAGGAAAGTAGACAAAAGGACACTGAAAAGAGCTGCATGAGAAACAGTCTGAGAAATTAGAAACTTGGGCTTATTACCAAAAGTGAAATGTTAATAAAAAGCAAAAGAAGAACATCTTTTCAGAATAACATAGACAGGCTCTCCTTTGGCAACAGAAATGCACAAAAAGCTATGCTTCTGAAATGCAGTGGAATACAAGATGAGTAAATTCAGAACTCTACAGCACCACTGAAAAGATGCTAGCAGCTAATTCTCACTGTGTGAAGCTACAGAACATGGACAAAAAATTTCAGAGTAGAAAAGGCCCACCAACCAAGCAAGAAATAATTCTGCAAAGCAAATTCCCACTGGAAAACAAGCATAAAATTATGAAAAATATTCATAAAATGTGATTTTAAGAATAACAAAAAGGGAGCTTTTTAATACTGGTTTTATGTAGTGAAAGGGAGGCATCACTTTGAATGTTTTTGAAGGATGTTTGACACAAATCTTATGCATTTCTGAAACAAAATTTGATACCCTCTGATGAAAAAACAGATTCAATTAACAGAAAATGTTGAAATTGTCTTGAAACAGACTCCCATTCTTCTGAAAGTCAGATGTACTCCACTTTTGGCAAGAGGCACTAGCTGGGACTTCTCCAAATGCCCTGTCGCAGAGCTCAGAGAGATTCCACATGACTCTGCATAGGTTTGGCACTAATAGGGAACACTCTTGAAGTAAATGTTTGTCAAGCATTTGCTGCTTCAATCCTCCAGGAAGAAAAAATAAAAAAATCTGGATGTGTGATTACTGAAATTGATTTCTGGAAGTGTTGAGGATCTCCTGCAAGGTGCTAATGCTCGCATTATTTTCAGTGAAAACAGTCAATAGCAATATTGCAAAGGATGTCAATGGGAATTAAGGATGAAAACCACTTTGTAGTCATGATTTTCATCCTTGTGTGATAAGAAGAAATCACTCTTGACCATGACTGCAATAATCTGCATTTATTAAAAATATTCCTTTGACCATCAGTCTGTAGCACTGCAGTGAATGGCCTCCAGATGTACATATTCAGGAAGCAGGAAAAACATGGGGAAAAACCCTCACAAAACTAAAGTCACTGTGGACACCTGGTTTTATGTACTTTGCTTTCTCAAGAAAATATAACAATAAATATAGAAATAAAATAATAATAACATAGAAATAAAGAATAAACAAATACAAAATTAATAACAGATGTGTGGTACATAAATACATTACATAGTAAAACTGTAAATATGAATGATTAAAATACAATCTTGCTTTAATTCCAAAAGAAGATATTAGAAGGAATTTGAGCAAATAAGAATGAAATGCAAGAGATGCCAGTTCCTAGGCTCTTCACCAATTGCATCATCACAGAAAACAATCACTGTACACCAGGTATTTAAAAATTACTATTTAAAAATTACTTATGCAACATGAGGAAAGGGGTTCAAACTTTTCCATCAAAAGACTCTATTCATCTCACAGCTAGCTCTGCAGCATCTGATCTGTTAATAGAGCTACACAGAATTAACATTGTCTGTAGAATTAACATTGTACTCTCTTGCAGGAGTGATTTGGCATGATTGCTCATGTCCCCCCAACTCCTCAAGACACTGCCCTTGGGAATTACTCCCACCTACCCAAATATACTTGAAAGGACAGAACATGTATTAGTCCAACAACAGCCATAAATGAGATAATTGGAAGAGGTTCCTAACAGCAGTCTTCCTGCTGGTAGCCTGACAAACAAAGAGAGGTAATTCTCCAATGCCCTGATAGTCACATGGAGTTTACAGCCCCCACTAAGAAAAAGGTAAAGATGCAGAAGCATCTACAACATGAAGCATTTATCTTCATGTTAAGAAATTAAAAAAAAAAAACAAACCAAAACCAAATCGTAAATTACCAAAAGAAACCCTCCCTGAAAGAGTCCTTTTCAGTATCCTCATGTCCTGTGCATGCCAGCATTTTTCCTGCTAGTTCGAAGAGTGCTGTCTCATTGCACTACACAGATGAATCATTGTAGCAGTAGGGTTGTAATAATCCCCACTTCAACCGAGAGAAAAAAAAGAACCTGAAATGTACAGATTGTGTAAGGGTCCCATTTAGGTAATCTATACATGACAACCTCTTTGTCTGCAGCCTTTTATGACCTCTTGCTCTCAACAAGTGTATTTACTATAAAGATTCTTAGAGAAAGATGATGGTACTCCCAACAAACATCTGTGGAAGTTCTGTAAATTGCAAATTGCCTTTTTAATAAATTCACTGAAGCTCAAATGTTACCAAAATTAATTGGATAGACAGTACATAGTGCTTTTTTTTTTGGTAATGACAGAAATTAATGCTGAAACCCAAGTTGTAAAAGTCTCTCAAAGAACACTTCCATTTCATAATTAATTTCTAGATTTTTTTTTAATCAATGGAAGAGTGCTATAGGACAGTGCTATTCTTGGCCTGCCATTGATGCACTTGCTGTCTTGTGTCAAGGTATTCCTACCTCAGTTTGTCCTCCTATTTAAAATTAGCAAAATGGCACCTAGCTGAGTTCAGCAAAAATTTTCTAAGTGCCAGTAACTAAAACCAGCACCAACTGTAGTCCAGGAAACTTCTACTCCCTGAAACAGATCACAAAGTTTAAGAGGAGCCAGCCTGCAACAGAAGTGGACTTCAGCCGGTCCCAGAAAAGGGAAAGTCCAAAGGACTGATCCAGGTCCAGGCGCCAGCAAAGGTTAATCTGATCTGCCGGTTTTGCCTAACATACCACATTTCGTCAGTTCATGAACCAAGAGCTGTCCTGTTTCTCATGCAGCAGCTCCATCTGCTGTCCAAAAGCAAAGATGGACTTTGCATTGGGACCTCATTTACAGAATAAAAAAGGAAACTGACTTGAATAATTTGAAATATCTCTGGAAAATTTTCAAACACTTCCCCAGTCAGTCCTCCTGCATGAACAGAACCAACAGCCGGCCTTTACCTACCTGTGTAAACCAAATAACCAAAATGAAAATATGAGAAAAAATAACAATCATAAGAGTGTCAGGATTCTTCACTCGTACACCTTCAGAACTAGTCTTCTCACAGTAAACTCTGATTCTTCATTATCTGCAGTCATTTAGTGCTGTGCTGTCCAAAGGTACCATGTTACCAAATCACATTGGTGAGGTACTGACACTTACTTCACCCCACAGTAAATGTGCCCAGGTATTCTCAACTACAAGATGTTTATGGTGATTCTCAGTTACTTAAAAGTGGTTTATTTGAGTTGCACAAACATACATTTAAAAGCTTATTATTCTGAAGATCAACTCAGTTCTTAAAAACAAAAGTTCTGTTTCTTTTATGCAGTGGAGGGCCTTGAGGACTCAAATTAAACTTGCCACACTTTGCATTCGTTTGCCAGAAGCACTATGAAGAGTTCTGTCCATAACAGAACAGCTGTGGCAAGACCATATGGGCCCTGAGCTTGTAAATTCAACCAGATCTGCTCTGAATCTTGTACAACTGAGTGATCCTTGGTCTGTGTTTACAACTGTTCTGGCTCCACAAGAGTTTGTTAGCTTGGGGAGTGTACCTCCAATATTGTACTTGCTGTAACTACTGAACCCTCCCAGTAATCCATCCCCCCCCC
>NW_010973284.1:17055151-17057259 GCF_000737465.1 Haliaeetus leucocephalus
CCCCCCCCCAGTTTCTGGGCAGCAATTGCAGGAGCTATTTAATAATCAGCCAGCTCATGAGCTTTGGCTCACTGCTGACCACAGGCGCACACTAGCTGCCTTCATGGGAATCACAAGGCGTACTACCAGTGTGCCTTCATTACCTGAGTCACCTTGGTTATTCATTACACCCAATATCTCAGCCCTTGATGCAATGGCTAGTGGATTGTGTATCCTTATCTGCTTATTTTACATCAATTTGATTAGCTTCCTGGTTCCTCAGATTTTAGGGTGCACTTATTTTCACATTTTTCTCCACTCTTATGGATACTGATGCTTTTAAACTATCATGAAGTGAAACATGAGATTCTCACAAAACCTTTTTACTGCATAACCTAGGCCATGGCACTACAGAGCAGATCTCCTTCCAGCCCTGCCTGCTCGGGCCCCAGCTCACTCTCCTGGGCCCTCCAGTGCGACCTGGTGCCTGGCAGCCCCACGCCCCCTCCCCGAGCCCGGCAGGGGCAGCCGTGGGATTGCCAAGCCAAGGAGTCACCCCAGAAGCAGAAAGCCATAGGCTTAGAATTCAGTTTTGGGGAGGGTTAAAGGAAGAATAACCTCATACTTTTGGGGTTTCTAATATGCCTACTCTTGTTTTAAAAAAATAACATCAAAGACTTGTTTCAGACCATAATTAACAGCTTTTAAGGGAAAAATCTTGTTTCCACCGGGGGTTTTACTGTGATTTTAGAAGAGATACAGTTCAGTCATTGCTCCCTTTAACGGATTTAGTAATAGGCATTCACTGTACTTGGAGCAATGATCCAAGTATACTGTAATGTTTTCACCCACATTGAAACTATTGTCATGTAATAGAATATTATTTCCCTAATTTATTTTCTTTTTTGTTCTTTCCATTTACAAGAGTTTTTTGTAACGTCTCCAAAATATTCTCAGTCACTAATTTCCAGGTGTGATTCCCTACTTCTCTGCCTGTTGACTCACAGCAAGTTGCTGCAGTGTCTAGCAGAGATTGCATGGACGCTTTTTTATTGGTCACCTATGTCTTGTCTTTCAGATTCTCACACAGGGTTTTTTTTTTGTCTCATGTGGCACTGGAAAGCCAGCAGAACACTGCAGTGTGCATGGCATGCCCAGTAAACATAACCACGGTTTTCTATATTCTCTTAATTCAGATGCTACTGTTTAAAAAGAAAAACAAAACCTCCATGTATAGACTGTCCCTAAGTACCTACAATGCTGGAAATCACCAACGTTAAAATAACGTGCTTCCAAATAACCTTGGAACTGACCCTGTGTAGTTTCCATATCCTTGATGCTGACTGAAAGGTTTGATTTTTTTTTTTTTTTGTCTGAAATGTTCACGTTTCCTCCAGAAGTGGAGGGCTGTTAAAAGCACATTATAAATAATGCCATATGAGAAATGTTCGTATTTGTTAGAGCAAAATCACTTGATCTAATTCATCAATGTATCACCTTCATCTGTGTAAAAAGACAAAATCCTATAAAGACTTCTGTAGGCAAACTCATGGACGTTTGGAGGAACAGTTCCCCCATATAAGGCAATTGTGGAATATAATTACATTCACCGAAGCATAAGGATTAATACTGAAAACGCCCAAGTGGGATGACGACAAATATCGTATACCGATTGCTGATGAAGTTAAAAAGAGTCAGTCTTCCACAAGAAGTAACGACGTCTCCCTACGGCGAGCGCTCACGGGGAGCGGTGGGCCCTGCCCAGGAGCCGGCCGTAGGCAGCGCGCCAGCGGCACGCAGAGGCTGCCTCGAGACTCCCTTATACAGCGGCTTATGAGACTAAGCCTATTCATACTGGTTAAAAAGAAAAAAGAGGAAAAAAAAGGAAAAAGATAAAGTATTCGCGGCTGACGCGTGGCACAGTCAGCCCGAAGCCCGCGGCTCCCTCCCGAAGGGCCGCGGCCGCGGGGCGCCGGCCGAGGAGCGTCGCGCGCAGCCTCTATGGGCGGCGTGCAAAAACTCCAACAGGTGGCTCCGTGGCGCAATGGATAGCGCATTGGACTTCTAGAGGGTGAAGGGATTCAAAGGTTCCGGGTTCGAGTCCCGGCGGAGTCGTAGCAGCCCTTTTT
>NW_010973284.1:17057269-17071808 GCF_000737465.1 Haliaeetus leucocephalus
TTTTTTTTTTTTTTTTTTTTTTTTTTCCCCCGACCCCCCTCCCCGCTTCCCCTTTTGTCTGAAACGTTTCTACCCCGCTCTCTCCCGCCCCTTACCTCACCGCCGGAGCAATGCGGTCGACCGACCTGGCGCTTCCCGGCTGCCTGCTCCCGTCAGCGAGGCTCTCTGGGGCCGCCTCCCGGCGTGCCGGACGGGGAAGGCTGGGAGCGGGCGGAGACGACGGCACCAGCCTCCGTCGAGGGCGGCAGCCGACCGGCCGTCTCCGCTCGAACCTCCGCTAGGCCCCAGCGACGCTAAGATGCTTCACCGCCAGCGAGAAAGGTGGAGGGCCGAGGACGGACGCCGCGGCGAGCGGCCGTCTGCCTCCAAGCCAGCGGGAGAAGGGCTCGCCTCCTCCCCGTCCCCTCGTCTGCCCTCCGGCGACGACCGCCGCCCGCCCGCTGGCGGCGAGGGAGCGCTGAGGGGAGGGGCGCCCGCCGCAGCCCGCCCCGGCGGGAAGGAGGGCAGGCGTCTGGCGGCCGGCGCTCCGCTTCCCCGCGATACAAGTTTTTTAGAAGTACGCACGAAAGAAAAGCCACCCGGCAAACCCCTGCAACAGCAACAACTCTGGCAAATGTGTCAGTACTGCAGACCGGTCCGGTTATGCTGTCAGTTCTCTAGACAAGTCTTCAGAAAGTAATTTTACCTGAAAGAGAAGACCGTCTTTCCTGGAGGCACTTCAGTGATGGGCCAAGATACCTTTCTGGTTAAAGTTATTTTCAAGCAATGGAACAAGCCCACAAAACGCAGCAGACAAAACTGAAGCATTTAACACTTGAATTAATACCATCTTTTCTTCCTGACTTACACATACCTACAGCTAGAAGAGCCGTTTTAATAGCAGCAATCAAATAACAAAACTGGGTGGTAAAACAAAACAGTAACAGCATTAAACAAGCCTTCTTGATTTTGCTCAGGATTGACTAAATTATAAATTTGTCTGATTATTTTATTCATAAATTATTTTATTCAATTTGTGGGGTTTTCTGAGAAATTATTTGTAATCCTGCATGTGTGACTACAGCCGCTTTTTCAAACTGTACTAATGTTTATTTAAAAACAATAAAGGAAAAATCCACATAACTGAAAATAAAACACAGTCAGGAACATTAACTATCACTGTTTTGCAGCAAAGGAACTCGCTCAAGATCGCCATCTAGCGATAAAATATGTATAGCCCTTTACAGAAACATCAAACTTTCTCAGAACCTGCAGATAAACAGCAAAACCGAAGCCTCTCTACATTAACCTCATAAAAAGCAAATAAATCATGTGACAGACGACAAAATGTTCCTCCTTGTTCAGTCACCTCCAGCAGTGCATTTGAGTCTAAATACTATTTCCCTTTCTACTTTTTGTATTTAAGGATAGCTTCATAAAATTTGCTTAGTTCCTAGTTGTGCTGGTTTTGACTGGGACAGATTTTCTTCCTAGTAGCTGGTAGAGTGTTTTGGATTTAGTGTGAGAACAATGTTGATGACACACTGATGTTTTAGTTGTTGCTAAGTAGCACTTATCCTAAGTTAAGGATTTGTCAGTTTCCTATGCTCTGCCAGCAAGCAGGTGCACAGGAAGCTGGGAGGGAGCACAGCCAGGACAGCTGACCCGAACTAGCCAAAGGCATAGTCCATATCATAGACCGTCATGCTCAGTATATAAACCGGGGGGAGTTGGCCAGGAGAGGCCAATTGCTGCTCGGGCATCGCTCAGCAGGTGGTAAGCAATTGCACTGTGCATCACTTGTCTTCCTTGGGTTTCCTCTCTCTGTTATCTTCCTTTTCATTACTATTATTATTATTATTTCAATTATTAAACTGTTCTTATCTCAATCCACAAGTTTTACTGTTTTACTTCCCCCCCCTCTGACTCTCCTCCCCATCCCACCAGTGTGGGGGGAGTGAGCGAGCGGCTGAGTGGTGCTTAGTTGCTGGTTGAGGTTAAACCACAACACTAGTGAAAAAAATTTGAAGGCAGAGGCTTTTATATATACATGTTTGCATGTTGCAAGCAATATTTACATAATCAATACTCTAGAAATGCAGAAGTTAATTAAGGGCTACAGTCTAGAAGTAAAAGAGAAAACTACAGGTTCAAGGAGCAGGGCATTTCCTACAAGTAAGCATGGGGACTCTCCTGCAATACCGGCTGTGTAACAGATTCTAATGTGAACCCGAGTGGAAAAGTATAGGGACACAATTCCACAAAGTATTTGTACGAAGAGGGTGTTGAGGAAAATGTTGCACAGACAACATAGTATTTCAGAATGCATTAAGAGAACCAGGAGAAAAAAATTCAAGAGTTACAGCAAGCAATATAAATTGGACAGATGCTGCTTGTTAGAGATTTATGGAGTAATTAAAAAAAGAAAGCAATGTGAAGGCAAAGAGGCAGTCTAATAATCTGTAATAATCCTTATATCTGCCTGGATATGAAGAAGCTTTATTGCCATGAGGAGGGTGAAGCAGTGGAGCTCTGGGAGATGGGCAGTCTCTATCCCTGTAGGTTCTAAGCCCTGAGCAACCTGGCCTAACCCTGCTCTGAGCAGGAGGCTGGGGCAGGACAAGCTCTCACAGTCCCTTCCAACCTGTGTTATGGCAGGATTCTAAGTCTCAGCAGGACTTACCTAGGTAAGCTCCTGTGATAAAGACAGGACTTTTTAAAAATTAAGAAATCAAAAAATAGTTTTATCACATGAAAAAGAGCAATGACAAGAAGACACCTTGGGTTTTGAGGAGACTAAGTTGATTGCAGAGAGATTAAAGATGCCCAAAGAAGGAAAAAGAAAGAAGTGTGAACAATGAGAGCATAACAAAGAAAAGTGAGAAGTATTTTACTCCTGTTCCTAAACTAAACACGCCTACTAATGGCACCACACCAGCAACATCTCAGCCACTGTCAGCCTAATCCCTTTTCATTAGAGTCTTTTGGTTGCGACATCTAGGAGACGGCCTGTGAACCCACTGGGCTGTACAACCATTGCACAGTGTCTGTCCCAAGGACAAGAAGAAAAAGGAATACTGGCAAAACCAAGGGCAGCATAAAGAAACACAAGAACGGAATTATTACTGTCTATACAAAACATTCCAGTGACATCCAAAACAGCAACAGGTGCATATATAAAAAAACCGAACACGGTACCTACTGACCTTCAATCTTGGGGAAATTTCTTGTTAATAATGGTTTATGTCAACAAAGGCAGAACTACAAATTAACACAAATATTTCTGACAGCCATTAAAAGAAAGTATTACTTGCAATTGATAGGCAAAGTTTCTCAAACAATGCTAGTGTTTCACACAGAACTTTTTGATGTATTTGAGTATTTCCAGAGAAATCTGATAACCTGATAAGCTTAGGCAATCTCATGGTGCATTTTGTTTTTACTCCCTCCCCAGCAACTTAAACCTTATGTCTATTTCAATCAAATTTAACTGAAAGGTAAAGGAGTCCAAAATACTACCTGACTATGCTTTTATGAAATGTGGTGGTTAAGAAAAGGTACACTAACTAGTGCCTTAACTAAAAGAGGCTGAAGCACAAGCTCAGGCAACAGCTGACTGGCAAGCTGGCAAACACACCTGCAAGTACTACCCTGCAGCCCAGGAAACACTGTCCAGTACTTGTCACCTCTTGGTGACACAGGAGAACACGGGCACTTGCTGGGCAAAGTGTGTGGCAAAACAGAAGACATTAGAAAAATCAAAGGAAGGGAAAGGTTATAGAACATAAAACAAACTCCTCACTAGCTATGTTGTACATGAAGAAACTTCTGTAACTTCTGTTGAGCAGCCTGACCAACCGACACTGAGCTGCTGCTTGCTGTTTAACACCAAAGCTTTGCATTTCTCTTTTAAGGTCTTTCAGGGTTGTACATTGCTTTTCCAACGTTGCACTTTAACATCCCAGGATGCAACAGAATGAAAACTACTGTGGTGCCTTATTTTCTTTCCTCACTGTTCAGTATTAATTTTTTTATGCTTCCATGTCTCATCCAGAGAACAAGACACCATAGTTGTTTTTATTGGCTTTGTTATCATTTACAGAGAATTGAGATGCTAGCATACATATAATTGCATTAGAATAGCATCTGCATGTTAGCTGAGACTTGGGGACAGGTGGTTCGACTTGTTTGTGTTTCTTACTTCCCAATGAATTCAGGTTACTTTGCACGCCATTTATCTCCAGGCAGTCAAGACTTTTTAAGGAATCCAGATTCCAGTCTGCCTCTAGTAGCAGAAAAACATTATGGTCAACTTCAGGGGAAAATTTCTTTCAAGCTTTAGCTGGTGATCAATATATACCATGATGCTCATTTCATTTTAGCTATTTCCTGCACAAATCCTTAAAAAACCCCAACTACTTCTCATTCTCAGCAGTAGAAAATTTCATGGTTGAACACTGGTCAAAAGCATACTGCTTATTTAAGATCTGCAACCTTCAAAATTCAGTGTTCATATGGTAAGAAAACAATCAACACTGCTGGTCCTCTGATAATCACTTCTATATCTTTCTCACCCAATCCACCTAAGATGATGTAGCGGCAGTTTTATTTCTTCTATTATCTGTCTTTTCTGCTACCTGAGGGCAGTAACTGAGTTACGCTAATTCTAACAGCAATATAATAACCACATCATTAAAAACCAAGCAAACACCACAACAGTTCCAACAATCACAAAAGGTTATGAACTGTCACTAAATGGGAACTGAGCTGATGCCATCTCTGGTTCTATAACTGCAGCAGAGGCCTTCCAAACTCACCCTATTCATTTACCTGAAGAACTATTCCAAGTCAGCTACCAGACCACAATCTGCACACTACACCCTAGATAATGGACCCCACTGTCAAGTTATCTTCAGAAAGATCATCAGACAATTATAAAATGGTAAAAATTAATAATAGCAACATATGACTATTAAAATTTTATATATAAATAATACATATTTACATTATTTATTAAACAATAAGTAATTTATATCTTTATAATTTGTTTATATTTATTTATAAATTATATATATTATTTATATATTTTTAATATATATGTATTTTTAAAAGTATATGTGTATACACTAAATTCCAGGACATTCTCAATCCTATTATGGTCAGTATTGAAATAAACTCTTCACAACCAAACTATTTCTCAATACCTTCTATTACAGAATTGGCCAGCAGCAGCTCTCGACAAGACATGGAAAAATTTGTTCTGGTACCTAACGGGTGCCAAGGTGAATTACACACAACTTTAAACTGAACTTACTAATTCACTGATATAAAAACTGAAGCCTGAAAAGACCACAATCCAAGTTGGATTTTGTGCTCAGATTTAACAATAAGCTTTCGTATCATTATCTTTTTACATAAACTTTAATTTAAATAAAAATTATTTTTAAAATCTAAATTATTTAGATACCTGATAATTTGATAAAGCTCCCTATCAAATTCTCACTGCAACAAATTCCCTAAACAGTAATTTACACATGACCTGCAATCTTAAAAAAGAAAAAAACACCACAACCGAAGCATTCTGTAAAAAGTTTTATAACAAGTAAGTTGTTCCAGCTTGTTATTTTTCTTCAAGTCTTAATTGTGAAATTTCTTCTTCTTCCGATTCCTCTTCCCTGCTGCAAAAGCTGCTTTTTCACTCATGATCTCCTGATACTTCTTTTTATTATATCTGAACAAAATAGATAATTTGCTTTTAAGCATAGTAAACCAAAGTTCAGGAAAAGATAACATGGAAAGTACATAATTTGCTAAACTGAGTTCTCTCGTGTTTTCCAAGTTAGAGTTCTTTAAATTTATACACTTATGAGTAGGTAAAGGGAAATCAACACTTAGATTAATGATAAATGCAGGTAAATTTCTTTTTGGAAGTAAATTTGATTGAAGAATCATTAATTTTGGCATAACCAGGGGGTTCTTCACTGCACATGCAATCACATTTTGGACAGTGCTAAAACACTGCTACTGCTCACAGGAAGAAGGCTCATCAATTTTGACAATACTATGGACAAATTATACCCATTTTTATACTGCCTTCTCAGCAAACTCAAAGATAATCCACCTTACTCTACTCAAGATTGAAAACTGAGGTGAGATTAACACTAAACAATGAACAGGATATACGTACTGAATGTGAGTTGCTAGCAGCTCTAATACAGATTCTCATGTACCTGCACCCATTACCACAACGGATCACTGCATGCTGAGCAGTACTGAGGCTTTTAATTGCAACACTGAAACCTGACAAATATCTACACTAATGCTAAAGTATCTGGTTAAAGCCCTTAATTAGCCACAACATAAATTAACTGATCAAATTTGAAATACATTAATTTTTAAAAATAGCTTCTAATAAACACCTTTGTAAATTGGGTCAAGCCAGAAAACTAGTTAAGAAATAGCTATACTAACTTGCCTTCCTAACATTAATAATTAATTTACAAGCCTGACAACATTAACCTTATAATCCCAAATCATGTACTACTTCCAAGAAAACATGTCATTATGTGAAAAAAGAAGTGCAGATTATCATGTAATAACCAATATCAAAATGGATCAACCAAGGGATCTACTCCAGAAATTGTAGGTTAGGCAGACATTAATTAATCCAATCATACTCTTCAAGTAAGACTTCTAGCACAATTTTGATTTCTCTGACAGGAGGCAGACTGACATAAAATGAAATCATACCAACTTTCACAGAATTACAGTCAGCACTTTTCTATCAATTGTGCCAAGAAAAATTAATCAGTCTTTAAACAACAAAAAAAAGTGCATGTGTAGGCAATAAATCACTGTCCTGGTTTCAGCTGGGATAGAGTTAATTGTCTTTCTAGTAGCTGGTATAGTGCTATGTGTTGGGTTCAGTATGAGAAGAATATTGGTAACACACTGATGTTTCTCAGTTGTTGCCAAGTGGTGTTTAGACTAAGTCAAGGATGTTTCAGTTTCTGATGCCCAGCCAGCGAGAAAGCTGGAGGGGCACAAGAAGTTGGCACAGGACACAGCCAGGGCACCTGACCCAAGCTAGCCAACGGTGTATTCCGTACCATGTGATGTCATGCCCAGTATATAAACTGTGGGGAGGGGGGCTGGGAGGAATTGCCACTTGGGTACTAACTGGGCATCAGTTGGCAGGTAGTGAGCAATTGCATTGTGCATCACTTGTATATCCCAATCCTTTTATTATAGACATTTAAATATTATTATTAGTTTCTTTCTTTCTGTTCTATTAAACTGTTCTTATCTCAACCCACAAGTTTTACTTTTCCCCCTCCCCGATTCTCTCCCCCATCCCACTGGGTGGTGGGGGAGTGAGTGAGTGGCTGCATGATGCGTGGTTGCTGGCTGGAGTTAAACCACAACACACTCATTTAGAGCCCTTGTTTTTTAGTGTAAGCTTGTGCAGACACTTATTTTATAAGTGAACCAGAATAGGGCTGATATGTTATCTCTTCAACACTGACATTATTTTAAGAGCAGCTGCCAACAGAGATGACCCAAGTTGGATAAAACCCTTTTATGAAGACAAAATATGCCGTTTCAGTCTCATTATCCCATCCCTTAGATCTTCTCAATGGCAATGCTGCTGAAGTGTTAAAACGGACTAAAAAGTTTTCTTTGAAGTATAAAAAAAAAACATATAAGCTGAATAAAAACAACAAAAAAAGTTATATAGTTAAAAATACTCCTCTCTTACATCAGATATTAGAATTATGAAACTGTTTTTAAATACCTTCTAAACTCAGAATCCGCAAGCAGCTCTTCAACAATTGTTCTCTTCCTTTGTTTCTTAGGGATTCGACTATGGTAAAAGTCTATAGGAGAATCAACTACAGTTCCAACCTAGAAAACAGAAATGAAAACATTCGTATTGTACAGTAAGATGTTGATTATTTTGCCACCCCCCCTTTTTTTTTTTTAAATCCTCAGCAACAAGTGTAAAGACACCTACAGAGAAAATCAGAATGGTATCATAAGAAAGTGCAAAATATCAAAAGAATTAAGCAATGTATTGTATGCAGAGTCAGTTTTTGTCTCATTGTTTAGTGCACAGAGGAGGGCCTGAGCTTTAGGACTGTACAGTTTTCAACACTGGACTGCTGCATCAACACTTGTATTTATAAACAGTTTTTAACTTTTAAACATTTTCCCAAGGAGGGAAAGGAAACCCTTACGACCATCTTAACTCTGTCATTGTGGTGGTTTCACTAGATGGCTATATAGCAGTTAATCCAGCTCTAATACAAGAGCTTCTCTCTGGAATGCATCACATTTTTCCAGCTGGCATGTTAGCCAGTTCTGATCATTCAGGTTAGTAGTGGAGATACATGGAGTACATGTTTCATGTAGTGAAAACAGACCTGCGCAGATCTCATTATGTGGAATAATTCCATCTAAGTTTTTCTATGCTGATAAACTTCAAAACATACAAGACCCACCCTTTAGAGTGAAGTGGTAATGCTTTAAGAAATGAAAACAATTTATTCAAGCATGCTAACTACTCAAACAGGCCTAGGTAGATGGAAGCCTGTTCCTATAGTCTCTGCAGTAATTATTTTCTTTATGCAAACCACTTCAAAGCTGAGAGCTACAGCAGCAGAAATTCTGGCTGACCACAAAGCTAGCCGTCTCCATTCAAACTGTATTAGCTAGTAAGAAAATAAATGCTAGTTATTTTCTACACACTTGTTAAAAAAGGCTAATACTTTAAAAAAGCAGTGAAGATCTAGTCCACTGAGGGTTCAAAATACAGATTAAGTCAGATGTTTGTTCACTACTATGAGATCAGCCGAAATTAAAGAGCCCCAGCATATATACGTATGTAATACAGAGTTAAGCAGTTGTAAACTGCAGCCAAGTAATCAAAACGCTTTAATAATTAAGCTATGCAATTAAATCAACATAGAGGCTACCTACAAAATAGGCAGGGAATAAGAATAGCTGTTCAAAACTTCAGCAGTACAATGCCACCTTCTGCTGCTTCCTCACCTGGAAATACTTGGGTAGGCCATCTCTATCATTCTTCTTATAAAAATGCTTAGGGTCCAACGAAGCTCTCATCTTCAAAACTTTAAGATCATTTTTCAGTTCACTTGTGATTTCTGGAGCTTTCATACCAAACCAACCGTCACCTGTTGTTTTCTCTCGCTCTGCCTAGGATGCAATACCAAGAATAATAAATATGCATTCAGCAACTAGGACAGCATAGAGCAGGGAACTCTCCCCTCCAAAAGATGGGTAAAACATTTAGAACATAACTCTGTACCTTTAAAAAGTGTATTCTATGACCCTTATAATAAGAAGGTCATCAGCACTATTATTAATGACAGATTTGTACCATCCGAGCACATTATCTTTCACTTCACTGTCCTGGTGACTAAAAGGATGGCTTTTCACACGATGGCTCAAGGAAGACACTAAATTGCAGTTTATCACTCCACTTCCAGTGAGGCCTGTATATGCACACAGTCCCAGCACCGGGCTTTCTACCAAAGCTTGTTTTGTTATTGGAGGCATTATCAGCTCTTCACTTACCCTGCGCTGCTTCTTTAGCTGGTGAAGCGATTCCCTGAAGGGTGGGACACATTCTTTTTTTTCAAAATCTGGAGTTATTATACTCTTCTGCAAGAGCTGTAAGAATTTTTTTAATGTTAGGCAGAGATCTTGGTGATACAAATTTTACTGCTTAACCGTAGTTACAGAACCTACTAAAGGAATCATGCAGAATCTAAGCAAGCATTGTAATACAATACTTGAGTTTCTTTGATCCACAATGAAAGTAGTAGGGATATTCAGATCAGAACTCTGGCCAACAACAGAAAGCAGTTGGCTAGCTCTGGAAGAAGCGGGACAGCAAATGCTCCAGAATAAAGCGGGCTACCATGGATGAGCCTAAGAAAACAGTCTCAACGAAAATAACACATTTCAAAAGCATCCTTTGAGATAAAAGGAATAAAACTGCTAATTCTGTGTTAGGGAGAGTATAGACCTTTATTTACTGAAATTCATTCTTGCTATGGAGTAAATATCTTGTTAGCAGACCTTCGGCTCGTGTACCACTAGGCAAAACTGCAGGCATAATCAACTTCATTTTATTTTACAAGATAATGCTGGTATTTGCACTGCTTTTCAGTTTCTGAAGTTATCACATATATTTAAATTCTTACCATTAAACCCAAACGTAAATCCACACTTTGGCCAAAAATAATGGAAGTTCTCAGCAAATTGTAAAACAGGATACTTCTTTAAAAACAAGTAAATCAACCTTATTAAATTAACATCTTTGTGTTACAGTAGTCACAGGTAACTGCATAATTGTAAGCACATTACCTGGTCCTTCTTTTTTTCCTTCAGTTGTTTAATTACATTTGATCTAGGCTTCTGTTTTTTTGCATCAAAACTAATATATAAACCTCCAAGCTTCTTGATATTCAAACCAGGGTCTATGCTGCTGGAAAGATGTAAACTAAAAGAGAAATAGTTAATGATTAGAATATTGTAACAAGCATGCAGCTAAACCATCTACTGTCCTCCAAGAAAGATAAACAGAAAAACTATTTTTCTTTTTCTTCCCACTTAGTTCCAGTTCTGCAATGATTTTAAGTCCCAGTATCTAGAAGAAATACCTAATTTAGAGGTGACAGAATATGGGGCGGGGGGGAAATCATGCCATTATATGAAGTGAGAGTTTATTAAAGAATAGTACCTGTGCAATCACTTCACAAATCTTTCATATTAACTTTAATGCTGTATTCTTATCTTAGATATTACTATCTTCTATAAAATTGAATTCTTAATTCGCTTAACCTTGCCAAAAGAACTCATGACCATCATCCTCCTTCTATACATTGAGAAGCTTGCTAGCTAAAGAGAAAAAAAAAAAACAAAACCCACAAAAGACAAACATGGGTGGTAAAAATATTGTCAACTCTTAGTGAAAAGTGTGAAGAAGCTACAATTCATCGTACAAATGTTTAAATCCTTGTCTGTATAACAGTGCTAGGAATAACATTATTAAACATTTCAAAGCTAGTAAGCTTCAGACATTTTTTTTTTCATTACTTCATTCAGGCAGCCAAAGGAATGTATCTGCAAACAATGTATGATGGCTGACTCAAAAGGAGGTTTTTGATTATAAGAATGCTTAAAAGCTCTAAAGTATTATGGAGAAATATGGTAATATCTAAAGAGGTACAACAGGTATTTATTGTAGCTTGAATGCTTATTAATACAAGCCCTTTACAACTTTCTACTGTTGTAACTAACCTGTCACTAATCTTCTATAAAGCCTTAACACCGAATGCTTGGCTAAGTTTTTGTAAGACTTCTAGCATACCTGAAGGTTTTTAGAAGATTAAGACTTATTTATCCAACCTAAACAGAATATTATGCTTTAAACATATGAAGCATATAAAGGGATTTTAGGAGGAGTTGGACTACAAGAGCTCAACAGGTCTCATCCAACCTAAATTACTCTATGATTGTATGCTGGGCTGATTTCACCTGGAAGTGTCACCATCCCACAGCACAAGAACTGAAAACACAGAAGTATATGCAACTGTTTAGGATTAAAAAGCATGATCTAATTAGGCAATGCGTAAGGAATTTACTGGACTTTTTGTTATTTATATCCAAAGTAAAAAAATCAACAATTAAGAACACTGTGACCTGAATAAGCAATTAAGCCAGCCTGACCAGTTTAAGCCAGTTTCACATTTTGTTTTTTAAGCCAAACCCATACAAGGCTTCCAGACGCCTAAATATTTCAGAGAGTTCTGTTATGCTATTTAAAAAAATTGAAAAATCCCCAAATCCTCAATTTATGGACTGTATTTGTATTTTATAATCGGTGCAACCCTACCTTCCACAACAATATGACTTACATGGTAAGACTACTCCCTCATTTATTCCACATCATTTAGCACTTAATGTACATACCCCATGCATATGCTTGAATGAAATGCAGATTCTTTAGTTATTCCCAGAAAGATACTTACATGTCAATCTTATTTTTCAACAAGTCATCATCTTCATCTTTCTCATCTTCATCTATCAATTCCTCTTCAGCCTCTTCCAGATCTGAGGATTCTTCACCTTTCTCACTTCCTTCATGCTTACTTTCGGCATCGTTATTCTGGTCTACCTGATCTAGGTAATACTTTTGGCTGGAACTCATGCCAGGCTCAGTATCAATTACAAAAAGCCCCTCAGCATGCAGTGAACTGGTTTTTAAAGATTTCTTGAGGGAAGGAGTCCTCTCATCTGCCTCTTTGTAACACAGATTCTCTTCAACTATATCAACGTCTTCCACATCACTGTTTTCAGATTTATCACTTTCATCTTTGCTTAGAAACAATGCAACAGAATCATTTCCACTGCTTGATCTTTCACTGCTGTGGGATACAGATTCAGCATATTCTCCTGTTTGGTCTTCACCACTGTCCACACCAATTTCAAGCATCCTGCATCTACCAACACTATCAGTTCTTTGTGCAATGGCTATGTCCTTTTGTGGGCTGCTCACTGCACTAGCTTGCTCACCCTTTCTTAATTTATCAGCATGGGTGAAAGATTGCTGTGCATCTGCTCTTTTGCATTCAGGAATATTTTTACTTTCATTTGGTGTTATTTGCCCGTGGGATTCTAAAAATTGTTTGGAACTCATGCAATCAGTCAAAGAAAGATCCATATGCTCTGATTTCCCCTTCCTCACGAGTATTTTGCTGTGTTCTTCTTGTATTTGGTTACATGCTTCCTCTGAATCATTTACCCCAACAGACTCTGTATTTTTTATGGCTTTTTTTCCAGGCGATTCAGTGTTACTTCGTTTCATTTTTCTAAGACCGCTGGGTGTCACATCACTCAAAACCTCTTCTTTCATGTCTTCACTCTGGGTTGTAATGGCAGATTCGGAAGAACATTTACTTTTAGGTGAATTGGGTTCTTTACTATCCTCAGTGACAGAGGAAGCATCTTCTGTGTCAGAGACAAGTTCTGTAGCAGGTCTAGAATCAGAAATTATTACAGGCTCAGATTTAATGGTGTCCACAATTAAGTTCTCATCTACCGAAACAATTCTGTTTCCTTTCTCAGTCTGCTTAGTATTTTCTGCTTGTGATTTCATTTGCATGCTCCTAGTAATTCGTTTAGTAGTGATGGATGGTTCCATATGAGAACTTAAGCAGCATGACTCTGCATCAGAAATATCTTCACTCTGGGCTTCATGAACTGCATCTGGCTGCAATTGCTTTTTGCTTTGCCTGCTTCTTGTAGTTCTGGTAACATTAGGCATCTGGACACCAGAAACAGCAGAGGAACAAGACTCAGCTTCAGAGACATCATCTTCATCCAGAACCCTGCTTAACTTATTTAGAAAAGCTGTCTTGTCATGTCTTTTTTTGTCAGAAGAATCTGGTTGATAAGGAACTACAATTTGTCGTCGTCTTGTTACTCTTACAAACAAAGGTGTCTGAAGACCAGACACAGATTCTGTTTCTGACACATCCCCATCAGGTTGCGGTTCAGCAACTGACAATGCTGAACGAACAGTTGTGTTCTCATTTCTAGTAATTTGCATCTCTAAACTATCACTGACATCTGACTTTGTTTCTGCAAGTTCCAACTCTTCAAACTGAGATTCCTGAATTACCTCTGGATTACGAATTGATTTAGTTCTTCTTCTAGTCATCCTCATAGACACAGGAGTACTAATTTCACCAGATGCCATCTAGAAAAGGAGTAGAAAGAAAGCGTGCTATTGACAGGTGAAATAACCCCATAAAAAGGATGCTACACAAATCACTAACAGTTTTTTAAACAAGTCTACTAAAGCTGACAACACATTACATGTCTCTGTGTAGCCCTGTTTACGTGGAGGAAGCATTAACAAACCATCCCTTGCTTATCTTCTTGTCTTCTGTCTTTTGGTCAAGGCAGGAGAAGAAACACACAGATATAAACAAACACAAACAGATATCTTCTAATTCTAAAAAGTTCTAGCAAGCTGTCAAGGGAAGCAAATGCAGAAGTGATGTTCAGAAACATTCAAAGATTTGCTCAACTGTAAAACACTTGAAGCCTAGCAACTGGCAGACCGTGCTCCAAAATGGTTTCCGTAAGCAATTTTACCCTTTTAGGAACAGACTGGCAACTGCAACACTAGGTATAACCTGCTCCTTTAACGATGCTTGTAAGTCACCTGGAAGGCCATTCAAAATTTTCCAAAGAAAAAACACTCTGCAACAGCAGGGTCTTCCCAAAACACAGAACAATGTTGGATGAACATAAACCGTGCTACCTAAACGATCGGTATTTACGCGAGTGTTTGCATGCCTAGTGGAAAAGCCACAGAGAAATGCCAAAATAACCGCAGTGCAAAGACAAAAAAACCCCCCAACAAAGCAAACCCTCCCCTTCAACATTAAATGGCTTAACAACCTACAGCGGCGACAAGCCCCGACAGGGGAAGGCGCCGCGCAGGCCGGGCTGCGGCAGGGAG
>NW_010973284.1:17071853-17084410 GCF_000737465.1 Haliaeetus leucocephalus
AGGGGAGCGAGGCCGTGCCCACCCCGCCGCGTCGTACAGTCCGAGCACGGGGCGGGCCGCGGCTCCCCCGGCGCGGAGGCGAAGCGAGCGGCGCGCCGGCGCGTCGGCCTCGTACCGAAAAGCACTGCGGCCAGGGCAGCGCAGCGCAGGGCGCCGCAGGGAGCGCGCGCTGGCGAGTGGGGGAGAGGGTTACGGCTGCCAGGAGAGGATCAACTCCCGGAGCGCAGGGCACCCGGGAGCGTTTTATGACAAAGGGTAAAACACTGTTACTGAGATGATGAGCATTCATACAAGGCACAGATTAAAAGCCTACAAGAATTTCAACTTTTAATTCAAACTCTCAAGTTTCTTAGGGAAGCAATCCCATCTCTCCCACTTTGATGCGAAACAAATTAATGAAATAACCTGATAAAACATTACACTGTTGGTGACTCCAGAAAAATAAGATTAGCCTGTCTTAAAGGGTGCTCTTCTACAGCAAGCCAACTGTTAAGAGTTTACAGAAAGAAAATAAATAATTATCCCATTAGAGCAGCCTATACAGTGTTCTAGCACAATTCTTGTTCTGTAGCATTTCAATTTATAAAACAGAGTACACATGAGTCTAATACAATACAGAACATCAACAGCCAGACACACAGACAGAATTTACAGACAGTGGTTAATCAGCAGCAGCACACAACTCAAAGCTGGTAGGAAAGTTTGAAATGAAACTCATGTAGTTCTGAAACTCTGATACACATTGACCGACCCGACATTAAAAAAAGACTACATTTTGATTAGGAGAAAAAAATTCAAACTTTTATTGATGCACTACTAGTTCCAGTTCCCCCATCTCATTTATCAAAAGAACTGAAGAAGTCCAGGACAATCTCCCAGTATTTGCCACCTACAGATAAGATATTTGAGGACTCAAATGGTGTCTTGAAAAAGATTAATATTTTAACTTAGTGGGATGGATTATAGGAAGCTGGCACTCTAGACACTACCTATGGGCATTCAATTTCCACTAGCTGCCTACATAACAGCATTTGAAAGATGTTGGCAGAAATTCATTCCCTTACAGTCCAAATCTCAAAACATGTACAAGTTAATGAGTACTACTAGTACGAAGTCCTGCTCCTGCCTGAAATCAAAAGGAAAATGAGTATTTTAGACACTCAGTATCAAGCTCCTGCTGAACTACGAGTTGAACTTTTGCTATCTGTTCTGATTTAAAGGCCAAGGAAATGAAAAGGCCTTTTCGACAGAAAGAGTACATTAAACCAGAAGCCTTGCCTTAGCTACAGCAATCTCTCTAGGATTCAAAAGCCAGTGCACTAAGCTACTGCCAAACAGAAGTATACCTAACTTCAAGCTAACCCTTGCTCACATCATTTCTGAATGGCACTCAAGCAAAAAAAGTTTCCTAGGCAACCTCAAAAGAAGTCATCCATTTTACACAATCCTATAGTGAACAGCTTCAACATTTACTATCTGTTCTGACTTGGCCAATTCTGATTGCGTAGTTCATAAGTATCAAAAAAACCAAGCCACAGTTGAGAAGACAGGCACAATTCAACATTCGATTAACAAATTTTTTCATCACTTGTTTTCAATTCTTATTTTAAACGCTCACAGAATAATACATTTTCTATTTCAAACAGTAAAGATGCCATCACACTTGTGAAAACACTAAACAAAGCATATTGAGGCGCAAAGAAGCCAGAAGGAATTCAAGTAACAGTCAGAAAGTAATTTGGAAGATGCATTTTTTTTCTAAATCATGGAGGTCTTTTACACTATATTAAAAATAAACCAATTTTCCCATCCACACAAATTAAACAGTTGACTTGCCTATATATACATACCAAGTAATGAGATACCAGTTGAATTTTTTGGGGTAATTTTTCATAAAATATGACAATTTTCTATAAAAACTAGTCCTCAAATGCTTGAAATATATGTACCTACCAGATAAGTAACTCTTAAAGAGAAATTCATTTTTTTTTAAAAATAAAAATATATAAGTTTCTCTATACTACCTCATGGCAGCTAAAATATAATGATAATTTTACAGTGAACTGGTCATACAAAGAAAAATACTTTAAACTGTTTCTCTATAGATAATTTCAATTAAAAACAACAAACCCAAAATATTTCATATTTTAAATTAACTGGTCAATAGGTTAAGAAAGAAAAATAGTGTTAGAACACTGCAGACACTCCTGCTGACATCACACTGAATAATTACAACTTTTGGTCTTTTTCACAACTGCTGTAAAAGTGTTTCTATAAAAAAAGCAATGTTCCCCCCATCCCCAAGAAATTGAAACAGTAAGCCATTTAAAAAAAAAGAAGAAGAAAGTGTTTTAAGAGGCATTTCTTTTAGCTTGCATGATATAGCCTTTGGACTTGATAATTCCTCTGCTTTTAACAATGACTGAATACCGGAGAAGCCATAAAGGAATCCACTCGTGTGCTTTCGTGTTCTGGATGCTTTCCTGAAGAACTTCTTGGAAACTTGCTTCACAAAGTAATTCTGAAGTTAAAAAAGGATATTCATGCTTTAAATAGTGTCACGTAAAGAGCCGCAGAAAGCAACACTGTCCTACAGTCAAAAATCTTAAGCAGTGCCAGGTACTCCACAGATGCACTCTTCCAGAACGCACGTAGGGTAAAAGCAGCTGAATATTACAGAAGAAATCTTCTGGACACCTTTTTTGCAACACTGAGTATTTCCCACAAAACTAATTAACTGAGATTTCTACAATATCAAATGGAGATGATCAGCAGAGCCATTTGCAGGAAAAAAATGACAATTAAATTTGAGAAGATAGCTAGACAAGCCAGGGGTGTGTAAAGCATAAGGCTGAAATCAGCAAAGTACTGAGCATTCTCAGTTACCTCTGCAGTCACTGAAAGCTCAACATTTATAGCATCTCCCATAACTGGGCTCATAATAAGCACAGGCCCAGAAAGCATTAAGAAAAATGGGCTTGAATGCCACAAAGCAGAAAAGGCAGGCAAGTACAAATCCTCCTAGTTTCCTCTGGAAATTCAGTCAAGGGAACAATCTCTTAGATGAAGAGTGTTCCCTAAAGAGAGTCTCAATACTCTTCAGCTGCCCATTACAGAAAAGTTAAGGTTAGCAAACAATGCATAAAGGAATCACTACTTGCTTTGTTTTCTATCCACATCCTCCTCCTCCTTCATTTCATGATTCCCGATAAAGAATATTTATTAAATTGCAAGTTGCACTTTGGACTTCACAGGACATGGAAATTGTCAGATTGAATGGTAGTTCATCTTGCATACTGCCAGAGCAGTGCTGGTACATGCTCAAGCACCGATGAAATTCGTTAGTTGCAACAGTGGTACTATAAAGCACATACTTCATAAATAACATTTCATATACTTTTTTCTTTGGGGGGAGGGGGACAATGGGAAGAAAGGGGAAGGAAGGAAAAGTATGATCATCATTAATAGTTGGTCATAGGGAAGAATGTAGGGAAGGAATGAACTAAATATTAAGACTTCTTGCTTACAATTCCAGCAAGACATTTAAGGCATCGTTATAGTGAAGAAGATTAGATGATATTGGAGAGAAACTAATATCCCAGAATATTCTAGGGAGCTGGTAACAGAGTTCTAGAGTCTAAAGGAAAGCCTCTAAGTCCTTCAATCATTTAGTAAATCAATCACTGCACAAAACAGGTAAAGAATTTGCACCAACTCTTTTTGAAATAATGTTATTTTAAGAAGTCACTATTTTGAAAGAATCCTGCTTAACATGTAGTGATTTTACATGTCTAACATTACCAAACTACTCAAAAAAATCAACTGACCATCAACATTTCTATGCAAGCTATTTCACAGACAAGTTCCAGGAAAGTGGATTTTCATTTGTCATTTACTGGCCTTCAGCAATACAACTGCCATTTCATTCTATGTTTTGTGGAAATAAGCTATTTTTTGAACATATGTAGTACAAATTTCTCAGTAGTTTGTTCTGCTATTTACTTTCTTTTCTCTGATTAAAACGATTTCAATAAACTATCCAAGGCTGCAAGATTGCCTTTTTCCCCCCTTCCTTGAAAAAGAAGCAAGAATTTAAAATAAAAATATTTTATAGAGGAGAAACTTTTAGAATCCTTTGTTCAGGATTCAAGCGTAACGAACTTTGAAGTTCAGAGAAAGATTATTCCTGATTTTGTACCGAATAAATGCATTTAGAAGTCTTCTGTTCACTAATCTGGCAAAGCCTTACCTTTTGGGTCATTGTGAGTTAACAGCTGTATGTCAAACTCTTTTGCAAATGCTGTGAGATCAGGTGGCATCACACAACAGGAGGCTAGGTTTACCTGATTACTACTTGGTTTCACCTGAAAATAGCAAAATAATTTTATAAGAAAAAATATTAATGTACTTTAGCTGTTTCCCCCATACCCTCTATTAGAACAGAAATTTTGCTTTGAACAGTTTGCCTTTGACCATTGTTTTAAGGTATGAAGAAAGCTAATTTAATTCTGCATGATGCTGAACAGGCAACTCCTATCTGCAATTTCCTGCAGCACAGAGCCCAAAACAAATAGGATCTAACTTCAGGTGCTGCCACAGCAAGTTGAGTACTAACCCATTCCAGCTTCCTGTCTGCTGTGCTCCCTAAACAGTAGCAGTCATCCTGGCCCGCCCCCCCAGTAAAACCATTATAGGGGCATTAGTTTGAAAAATACTTCAATAAAAAATCCAGACAATTTTTTGTAAAGGATATATAATTTCTTGTCTTCCATGCCTTCAGATAAGTGTCTAAATCAGATTAATTTAAAAAGGATGCTCTTCCACTGACTCTTTCTCTGCTCATCACAAACTGCATTCATGATCACCATGCAGGTGGTCATTAATCCCCTCAATTACCCTCCTCTCAGTATACACAAAACAGCAAGGAGCACAAATCAGGACTCTCAGCAGGACCTCTTATGCAGATACAGTATGTTCACATACCGCAAAAGAAATGTTGTAAAAGGAGTATTGAAAGAACTAATAAGGAAACAGTAAATCCACAAGCTTACATGAGCATGGGCACATACTAGTACAGACCTCCATCACTCAAATGTTAAGAGGCAATTAGTCACATTGGACAACAAAGTATTGTGCCACTTCATTCACGGTCTGTCTTCCTCTTTGCATTTAAGCTTAGCATTCGAGCAGCATTTTTCCAAGGGGAAATCCCTCCATTCATAACACAGCTTAAAGTGAAAACAGCTGTTTTCAGAGTCACTGGAATAAATTTGAAGGTTTAAAAGTACTGTTAATACTCCTTCTTATAATATAAAGGCACTCAAAACTCAAACCTTCAGTACTTCAAGGAACCTGCTACTGAACAGACCTGTGGTTTCCAGCTTTTGCTGGTCTGTACATAAGCATGCTGAAAAAGTGAGTCACACTTTGAGCCTCCCCTACCTTGAGCAACGTGGCGACCATCCACAAGATGCTAAAAATAACAGGGCTAATTAATATTTTACATATAAACCCATCTATAACAGTGTGACAGCCAACAAAACAGTTACTCTGTCCTAGAAATACTACAAGCAGGAAGTTTGTTCTCACCTGTGCCCACAGATACAGCTGCTCTAACAGTGTTTTATCTAGGTCAGAGGTACCTATGGCAACAATCTTTTTGTTTTGAACTAGATTTTCAAGTTCTTGCCAATAAGGTTGCAAATACTCCAAGGAGAGGCTAGTTCCATCTTCAACAGGAGGTGGGGCAATAATGACTGAGTCTAACTGAGCGACTCCAAGGGCATGACATGCTGAGGAAGAAGAACAGAGACACTGCAAAATCTTTTGTAAGATACAAACATAAGCAGCCTGACTCTTCAAATTCAGCAAAAACCACACATTCTGCTTCACTCTGCTAGTTTCCCATTCACTGTTTGAAATTCTGAGTGTATCAGTTTTTAGCAAACCATCAAACATACAGCTGAAGGCCAAGTTACAACTGTAGGTCTCGGGGGGGGGGACGACAACAGGGGATGGGGGGACAACAAGAAAACAAAACCCTCACCACCAAACAAAGTGTGACACTTTTTTCTCCTTTTCAATGTTAAAACTGAATTTTTCTCTAGAGACAGTGGTGACATACAATTCTTGATTCCTTAATTTCTTCCAAAATTTGTAATTTTCACTCCAAACTATAACTCAAGTACAGGGCATGGACTAGGAGAATTATTTGAGATATATGAGGAGTTAGACTAAAAGCACACCAAATGTGGAGATTTAAACTGCCAGAGAGAAGTAGCAAGTCTTGGGAGTATCACTGAGCTTTAGGAAAGATGCAAGTCATGAGGCTTCCTCTTCACACCAAAAAGAATAAAAGTAGCTAAATAAATTATTTCCTTCTGGAACAGGATTCTATCAACATAATTTTAACAAATGGTACTACAATTTACAATGAAGAGGCTATTAACTGGGGTATCAACAGAAAAGAATGATAGCTGACACTTTGACTTTTGGTAACCCCTTATGCCCAACAATATTCCAAAGTGGTAAAGTTCACTGCTGCTCACAATTACTGCTACCTTAGGCTAACAAAACTTATGTATCAGTACAGCCATTTTATTGTATTGTCAAGGAAACTTAACTATTTCATCAGCTGCTTGCAGCACTGTTTTATTTCCTAAAAAATCTCTGGAATACTGCACAGTTAGCAGCAAAGTTCATAATATTAAAAACAACTGGCAAGAACTACTGTGTCACTGTTACTAAAACATCACATGCTATTCACTTTTTAACAAGCTTTGTGTGAAAGAATAAAAACTTGCTCCTGCTTGGAGCAAGGAATCAGATTTGAGTTTTTGGACCCAAGGTTACAATGATGCACATTTAATAAGTTTACTGACTGAACCAACATGTAACTAGACTTGACAACCTAAGTCTTTCTTAATAGGAAAACAGGATACACTTGTGACAGTCACTACATACACCTCTTAGATGGAAAAGGTTCTAATTTTATTTCTAAATACTGAAGTAAAGAAACCCTACCAGAAGTCTGAGTTTCACACTTACCCAGGTCAACTGCATCTCTGATAGATGAAGAGTTGGATCCAATGACGAAGAGTTTTGCTATTTTCGAAGAAACTGAAAATCAATAACTAAACAAGCCAGCTATTACTAAATATATAGCTATTTACTTTTGCTATATACACTACTTATGAGTTCTTGGGTAAAGGGTTCTTAGAATATACACCAATTACTTAAAAAATTGGAAAAAACAACCTTCTGAAAGGTGACTCCCAATAAAGACACTGTTCTCTTAAATTTCAAAGCTGTTGTGCAGTCTCAGAACAAGAAATCCAGTTAGATGATCTAATAAGCTGTAAAGCTAGGACTTAAGCATCAAGACACTAAGCAATAACCGTAACAACCTGTATAAAAACCCCGAATATAATAGTACAAACAGACCTCTTCACAACTTACTGAGACTCAAAATGTACTAGTGTTAGTTTGGACTGCCTCCTTCAAGTTCATCATATTCAACCTGGAAAAATTATGCAAATAAATGTGCTTCCAATGCTATTTCTTAATTGCAGTATTATCTGTAATATTTTGCTTCAGAAAAGTCAAAGATTCACAAAATACATTTAAAATGTCTTGAGGGGATGTAAGTTTAACTAGAAAAATGCCGACCTGCTTTAAAACCTGAAATATGAATTCAAGTCTTTCTTACCCAACTTCTTGATTACCCACAGTATGACAGTGTGCACTGATGTCATTTGACTTTGCAATTATAAAAAAAACATGGTGGAAAAAATATACATATATGAACATCCTATTAATGACTCCATACTAAATATTTTTATGCCAGCAGATTTTTTACTATGTTCTTACCTGATACTTTCAACTCATCCCTTTCTTCAGGATTTATTTTTTCTATAGCTTGAGCTACAGTACATTCCAGAACCTCCAGTATTTCCTGTAGTAAGTACATGAGACTTAGGAACAACTTGTCAAGAGGAGACAGTAAGTTCTTGAAGAATGTTTTTAAGCAATTTAAAAAAAACCCAAAACTTACAACAGTCAGAAACAAAAAATAGTACAAAAATGCAATGACAGAAAGTTACCCAATGCTTCTTGATCTCCAAGGGTAGGTCAGGAAAATGAAGCTATATGAAAGGCCCTATACACCCCTAATATAAAATATAGAAATTACTGGTAAGAATTACTGGAATAAGATAGTGTTCTGATTTTCTGGTGTAAACAGATCACTGTGCCAACTCAAAATGCCTTGCTTTAAAAAAAACTCCATGACCAACTGAAAAAACCCCATGATCAGAATTAGGGGGTTTTGGTGTTGAGTGTGAACATCTTTGCATAAAAGTATCTTGTAATTTCAGTGAAGCCTGTGAAAATGCTGTAAAATACAGATTTAAAACAGTAATTTTGAAACTAAAAATTAGGAAAGTTTCAGAGACTTCACCCTCTGACCTCATTTAAGACTAGGCTGCCATCTCATGTCAGCTGGCACAAGCTGACTTTAAGTCTTTACCTACGTGAGATTTTTGTACTGTACACACACACCCCACCCCAACCAAGAACTCTGTAGCAATTTTTGCCACCCTACCAAAAAATCCTCAAGCGAGTCTTCGAGTTATTCCATACAGTCAGCATTTTAAACAAAAGTTAACTTTTTTTTTTAATTACTGGAAACCAGTATAATTTATAAAAGAATTTGGAATTATGCAGTTAACATGTTTTGACAGTAAAACTGAGCTTACCCTAAATAATTAACTTTAAATGGATCACTACATCTTAGAGGCAAATGTTTATGTTCTCTTCTTGAGCAATCATTAGATCTTCCACAAATCATTCAGCAGTAACTGCCTCACCACACTCCAGTGTGGAATGCAGCAATGTGCAGTTGACGCTGCCATTACACAAGAACTGGTAACAAAACCCAAAGAAATAGTCATGAAAGTTTTTCTAGTTTTTTGGTGTGTTTTTTTTTTTTAATGAAACATGCTAATATTTCACAGAGCAAATAATGTATTTAGTAGGAACCTGTTACTGTTTCACTGAATTTCAGAAGCAACTGTGAAAGAAGAGCAGGCAAATACAGCGAGATCTTTACGTCAGATGCCCAGGACTGTGGTTTTAAGAATTATGTGGAAGTGCTTAGCTCTTAAGGGAAAAATTCCCACTTCTGCATCTTCAGAAATATTTCTGAGACAACCAAGGCTACGCTTCAGATTTTCCCTCCAAACAGGACGATCTTTAGCTATTTAGTTTATCATCTCCATAGTTTAGATAATTCTTCATTGAGTTTTTACAAGCATGCCAGCAAACTTCTAAGGTACACAGATTTTTTTTTTTTTTTTTTATTTCCCCAACAATTAAATTCAAAACTTACAGACCAGGACTTTTATTTTGCTAAGAATTGTCTTACTTGCCATCAACAGGATTCTTTACTTTGGTATTTCTTAACCTTTCCAAATTTACTAAATATATTAAAAAAAAGGGTGTGTGTGAGAAATACTCTTTCAAGTTATCTGGAGCTGCAGATAATTTTACAGAAATTTAATAGATTCATTTATATTTTAAAAGGTGTAACCAACTACGTATTTCTCTGTTTTGATGTGTAACATGGATAACATGCATAATACCTCTCCCACCTGATTTAGGTCTTGTCCAATCTTTGAGCTCCATTCAGTCAGTGTTTTCTGAATGCAGTCCCGCACCTACAAAATATTTTTTCATATTGAAGCGTAGGTATGTTACAGCTGCACAGAAATACAATGATTCATAGGTGTGTAGACTGAGCAGATGAACTAATGACACAATTCCTTCAACCACAGAAGATTCTTCCTTCATAGCTTCCACCTGAAACTTGTTCAAACTAGTTTACTTAAATATTTTCCTCTCCTCTTTCACAAAGCATTTTAGCAGTAACACAAGTACTGTATTTCATTTATTTCTCAGACCAATGCCATCTTTAAAGGAAAGAACAATACTAAGCAAGCAAGAACTAGGGTGTGGGGTGGGTTGTTTTTTTTGTTTGTTTTGGTTTGGGTTTTTTTTTTTGCATAGAGATTCTTAAGTTACAATGTACTCAGATAATAGCATACATGCTGTGACATTGTTAGAAATGAGACTTTACAATCAGTCACTAAATACTCATTATATAAAATACTTTTCTTTCCAAGATGCATCTGATCCTTTTCATTTACTGCCTACCTATTCCACTGTGCCAAACCACTAATGCTTTTAAGTCCTTCATTACTGAAAGGGGAACCTTCCGATTCTACCCCACACTTGCATTTTTCCTGCATCCACAGATGCAAAATTAACTCGACTAGGATTCTGATCATGGATTTTCTTGAACATAGTAAGGCATAACTATTAAGTCTAAATCAGCTAATTAACTGCATATTGTACCAGTGCTTCAGCTGTACCAATGCTCTAGCTTCCCTCTGATACATCTCAGGAGTTGTTACTCTGCAGGCTAAGGAAATGTACTGTCAAGGCTGCTATCTGCCACAGGTAGGACCACTTTAATGAGTTGCTGCTTTACTTCACTCTTAGCAATATATTTTATAATTATGCAGGTACCTACTTTTTGTACCATTAAATAGCAGTTTCCTGTGACACCTAACATTAATTCAGAGAGCTCATAATACCATGCACAAACTATAAGCCAACCTCCCTACTAGAAATGGCTATCACAAAGTTTAAGACATAATACAGTAATAATACTTTGTGAGTGCAAATTCTATACCTTCTTTCCCAATCATTTACAATGGCATGAAAAAAATAGCTGAGTCAGAAGGCAAGAATTGACTCCCCCACCCCCAAATAGCTATCCACAATGCTGGAACTCTTTAGCCTATTTTGACGCAACTTATAATGTTATTTTTTCCTTTCTGAGGGAAAGCGAGACAGTGCTAAACATGTATATTCTATATATTGCCACTTTGCAGCTGTTACACTTTGTATTTCTACTGCAGTTTGTATGCACGAGCCTCTGTCTCCAAAGCACACCATTCCCCTGCCCTCAACACGTGAAAAGCAGAGTGTATCCGACTGCTTTGATCAGCTTTTCCAAATACAGCTACATTCCCAAACTCCTAACATTAGGGTTCATAGTTTGCAAAATTTTAGCTCACATTCTGCTACGGAGAACTATGCACACACTAAGTACACCAAACAAAAGAGTTAAAAGCCAATTTATTTCTGATAATTAATGCCAATTATTTGCTTTTGGAATTCCAGCAACTCTGGAAAGCAGGCAGCCTTATGTTTAAATGCAGATTTCCCTGTAAATAGAAGAATTTAAATACCTTAACCAATTAGTTATGCACACTGGCCACGCTTAAAAAACAACCCTCCAGAAACTACTCACACAAGGGTGGCCATTACAATACAGCTATCTCTTCGCTACAAAATCTAGCCCCATTTCACAGATCACAGAATGTTGTAATAAGCAACCAGGCCAAATAAAAAAAGTTAATACCACACGACAAGTAAATAAAAGGATGATGAATTCTTCCTTCTCATTACATCATCCTCCCAGTCACTAAGTTTTAGATTTTCAGTAGTGCCACTACACAGCAATAATCAGCCAAACGCATAGCTCTTCCCATTATTAAATGACTGTTTTCAGCTTACTGTGTCATGACAAGACAGTAAATACAGTGGTTCTGAAGTTCATGGCCACAGGATCTTCCAAGAATTTTATAAGGACTATTCTAAGTGTTGAGACATACTGCTAAAGGTAATAGTTTTAAAGTGGTGATTTAAAAGTTCTTTCAACTTTTTAAAAAAGAATGACAGCTACACTCTTTAAAGAAGACAGCAACGGCTAATTTTCCTGAGACCTGTCACCACCAAGAAGTTACATTAATTTCAGGTTAGAAAAGAGAGTTTTCATCACTTGAAACGCAAGCTCAGACCTACTCATACCCTTCTCCTGCTCAAGAGGTATCAGGGATCTGCTTTGCCGTTACAAACAGTACTTCGACTTGTAAGCGTTTTCAGCCTTCATCCCCCGAGAGCAGAAACGCGGTCCGGCTCCTTCCGAAAGAGACTCGGACACAGCAAAGTGCTGCCGGGGGCGTGGGGGCTCCTCTGCGCTGTCGCTAGCGCGGGTTGCCCTGGCCGTCTCCCCGCTCCCCAGCACGGCCAGCCGGCCGGCTTCCCTCCCCACGCACCCCGCCGCCAGGCCGGCGGCGGCTAGGCCCGCCCCGCGGTGCCGCTCCGCGGACTGGGACCGGCCCGACCGACTTCCCAACGGGCCAGAACACCCGAAAGAGACAACAACCACAACAGCCCGTTCTGCCGTTCCCGCCCCGCACCTCGCGAGCGGTACGGCCACGGGCGCCCACAGCGCGCGCGGAGGGCGGGCGCCGCCGAGGCGGTCGTCAGGGCAATTAAACCCTTCTCCCCTCGGTGACGGACGGGCACCAGGCCGGGCTGCGCAGCGCCAGAAGAACAAGCCCGCCTCTGGGTAACGTCTCGATCGCACGGACGTCCCCGCTCCCGCCGGGGACGGGGTAACCCGGCTCTCCTGCGGGCGCCGCACC
>NW_010973284.1:17085067-17086984 GCF_000737465.1 Haliaeetus leucocephalus
CCGCTGAGCCGGGGTCCGTGTGTCGGTCCGGCCCGGGGGGCGGGGGGGGTAGCGGTTCCGGGAGGCGGCCCCGGCGTCGCGCCCTGAGGAGCGCCCGGGGTACACGTGGCTCTGCCGGGTGGGAGCGGCCCGGCGTTCGGTAACACCCTCGCCCCCCCGCCCCTCCGTTTCGGCCCCCAGCGGCGGCCGGGGAACCCGCCCCGAGCCGCCTGCCGGGCCAGAGGGGGCTCCGTGCCTGTGCCGGGCCCTGAGTCACTCTGGTGGGCCCGGTGTCATCGCCTGCAAACATTACTTCGGTAGCTGCTCTGCAAAACTAATGAAGCCGTCTGACTTTTAGTCGTAACGCTTTTAAGTCACAGATAGTCGTTGGTGGATGCTGAGGCCCCAAAAAGGAAACCAAATGCTTATTTAGTTCAGTGATGTTTACATTTTGATGAAACATAAAACTTAATGTCAGGCTACAACTCCAGTTTTACACCAGCTGATTTCAGTGAAGACACACCAGGTGAAACTTGAAGGATTACGGTTTGAGGATTTAAGACCGGGTGGCTTCTGGAAAGCCCCACTCTGAACATAGAAGTCCTTCTGTATTGGAGATTCAAGCGGGGGGGGTGGGGTGGGGTGGGGTGTGCAGGCTCCGCCCCCCCCAACTGCAGCTAAAGTGAACAGTAAGCCACAAATTGTAATTTTGCTGTCAGCACAGAAATTTGAATTGTGTTCCTAACAGATTTTCCTTCCCCAGGCTGCATGTTGCACTAATACAGAGAACCAATTTGCATAACTTCTGTCAGTCTGAAGCACTGCCTGATGGCTTTCTGGTACAGAAGGTTAGTTTAAATGTTCTTTATATTTGTGTTCTGATTACTTTTCCATATTGGATTACTTTCATGTATTTGAAATGTTTTCCTTATTGTGTGAATACAGAGCATCTGGAAGCGAAATATACTGAAAGAAATGTCAGCCTATTTGGAAAAGCAGTAATTTGTTTTTTTCTTTAACATACGCATCCAGAAGGTCTAACATGGCCCGAGGGTTAACCATCCAGACTCATAATCGGCTTGAGAAGGAGCGTACACCTCCATACACCTTCACAGCTTTACGCATGTTTACTCTAGTAGCAAATTCTGTCCTGTTGGGTATTTCCGATTGGCCTTCCAGCTTTCCAGTAGAGGCCTTTTCTTTTGGTGAAGTTTATTCTTTGATATTTCATTTAAGTAGCTTTGATGGTTATAATTGTATGGAAGCAGGTTACATTTGGAGATTGCAGAAGGTTTTCAAACAGTGCATAGCATAAATCTTTCTAATGGAAATTTATGGCAGTGAAAAAGCAATGATCCTTTATAGCATTGTAGAATTTGCTGATGTTGAATTACCTTAGCTCTAGAAAAAGGATATCAGGTAATGAAGACTGGCTGGAGGGAAAAAAGTCTCAGCCTCTGTCCTGCTTTATGTCATGCATTTAATTCTCAGCGGCGGCAGGAAGGCATCACAGGAGAAGAAGGGATCTCAGCAGAGTTCTGTTGGCAGTCCAGTCGCCCCTGAAACGTAAGGTAACCTATTGGAGAAAGAGGAGTTTTTCTAGCTCATGGTCAGTTGTATTTTTGCGGGTTATCTCATTAAGCTACTTCAGATCTGCAAAAAATGCGATTGGTTTCCTGCAGTAATCAAAGAAAAATAAATGGCCTGTTTGAATGAAATGCCGCTGAAGCGGCACTCCGGGCGGGGGGTGACTATCGCGCTTCTCTCCCGGTTTTTGAACACCGGGAGCTGCAGAACTTGGCTTGTGCGAGGTCCCGGCGCTCCCCCGCGCCGCTGCGGGCTGCCCGGGCTGCCGCTGCTGGCTTCACACGGAACTGTTTCGGCAGCCGCCCCACGCGCGCCGCCGGGCAGCGGCGGGGGGTCCGGGCGCCGCCTCCC
>NW_010973284.1:17087734-17229004 GCF_000737465.1 Haliaeetus leucocephalus
GGGGAGTGTGAGGGGTGATGTTTCTCATCAGCCTACATAACCAGCCACACCGACTCTTCGCTGGAATTAGTTAGGCTGGATAATACAAAGCTTGAGTGGCTTGTATTAAAAAAAGGTCGGTACGAGCTAAATGGCAGCAATCCTCAATGTGTTTCTGCAGGCTTACACTTCAGTTTCTCCAGCACGACTCACCTAAAAATGAATGCAATTCCTCCCTCCCCCATGCAAAAAAATTGTTGTTATAACATTAACAGAATCCAAAACAATCTGAAAAGCAGCTGCTCCTCTAGTTGCTTACCATGGCCTAAATGTTCAGATTTTGCTTTTCAAAGCTACAAAAGTGTTCTGGAATTCACAAACAATTCAGTAAAATAAGCTGGCTCTAGCTCTTGTGGGTGTGAGGTAGGCACCTGCACCAAGCCTTTGGCTCTGCAGTGTTGACTTCCCTGTTTTTAGGAAAAACAACCAAGCTTTTCACTACCTCCTGCATTTCTACCAGTGTCCCAAACTCTCGTGAGATCCAAACGTGGGGGCAGACACATGTGTATTACCCACCTGAATGTCTTCGGTCATTGTCTGGTCTGCAGGTTTGCTCTTCTGCCTTAGCCATACTGAAGTTCTGAATAGCACTTGTTACACTAGAAGACCTCAAAAGCATGGATGTCTTTATTGCTCCCTGATTTTGCAGTGGAATGACCTGTTCCATCTTGCTAGGCAGAACAATAGCAGCAGATACAGGTCTTTTGAGTCCTAAATCAAGAACCTGTGTCTAAGCAACACTAATGCAAACTCAGAATGCCTCATGAATTTACATGTCATCCTTGTATGTCTTAGTCCTTTTCTCTGTACAACAGATAATGGGTGGAAACAGATATGCCTAGCTCATCCAGTGTCTGTCTGAGCTAACTCAGGGTGTACAATGTGGACAAAGACAGCCCAGCTAGCACTGAGCAGTGCTGTTGCATATGACTTTCTGTGCTGTTCTCCCCACTGATTTGCTTTCTGTTATAAATTCATTGAATTTGAATTCTGAATTGCATTTCTCCACCATGCATTCAAAACTGAGCTATCAAAAGAGAGAATGTAAGTGTCCCACCTCTCCCATTGCTTTCTGTGGGCAGGGGAATCTCTATTGGTGCTACAAACATTAGCATTCCCTGTTTGAGGTACTGTATAGTTCTGTACTTTTACCTGTACATTTCTAAACCATTTACCCTTTATTGCTCTTCTGTGGTGCTTCCTTATAAGAATCACAAAGCACTTCACAATCACCAAACTGTCACTATCTGAATTTTTTAGAATATGACTATTACAAGTTTAGCAGAGGTTTATTGGTGGAATATTTCTTCCTGTTTTGTTGAGTTTGTGCTTTTGATTATGCTTAGTACACAGTCAATTTCATAGGTTCCTGACTGTGTAGGAAGGTCCTCTCCCTTATGCATGAATAAAATTACTCTTTGGTGAACGGACCTACAAAAAGATGGGCAAGAACAGCAGACTGACTGTGAGCATTGAGATGCTGGCTGTTAATTCCCTTCCTTTTCTTTATGAGAGCCTTTTTCAGTGCAGCTGAAAGCAGAAACAATTAAAAAATAGGCAACATTGTATTAAAGTAACTTCAGAAGCCAGTGAAAGGCAAATTCAGCTTTGGAAATACCTTTTACTCCTTATTTTGAATTGGCTGTGTTCAAACTTAGTACCAAGAATTATGAGCAACCACATAATTAAGCCAAAGTATGCTGGACCTAATGGATGGACAGCAAAAAAAAGAGTGGCTGAGTGATTTCCCTCTACTTATGAGATGCCTGTATTAGACCTGTCAGGTCCCTGTACTCCTAGACCTATATCTCAGTGCCTGCCTCTACATTTCTTATTCTGTAATAATGCTAGAATAGGTCTTGTTTACTTCAGGTATTGGTATGTTTCTAATTTCACCTCAGCTTTTGTATCACTAATTGCTCAGGAGAAGCTTAGCAAGAATAACTACAGTTTAAAGAAATATGTGCATACCTGAAAGTACTGCATCTGATGATTTGAGGAGATTCACCTCTGAAAGTTTAGAGATTTAGGATAGACACTTATAGCTAGGTAATTAATATTCTCTAGGAGTGGTAATTTCTCCAAATTGATTAGAGAACAACTCTTCTGACCTATTTTAGATATATTTCAGAGTTTATGATACAGTTTATCCTAAAAGTGCCTGCTTTTCTCCTTTCCATACAAAGGATATCTATGTGACATGCTCAGATGTAAATATCTGTAGGAGAGAGCTCTGAAGTTAGGCTAATGAATTCTACCCTTTCTTTCTACTTGACAGGTTTAGGTCTTCAAAAGCATTTCATATAAAGAAAATAATATGGTGCTCTGACTTCCTAGAGGAAAGATGCTTGAACAAATACACTCATACTGTAGAAAATTAGTGTCATAAGAACCACAGTTGCACTTTTGCTTCTTTAACTGGTTTGGATGGGAAGTGCCTTTTGTGAGCAGTGATGACCAAAAATGTTTTGGAGTCTTCACTCCCTGAGGATAGATTGAACTGACATATGCAGTACAGTCTAAAAGCAATAATGTACTGGCCCCCCTTGCTGGCATTTAAAGCTTCTCCCCCTTCTGACTGTGATGAAAACCCTCTGAATGCAAGGGGGGGTGGGGGTGACTGCTGCCTAGCTAGCATTGCTGAGATGTCACAGCTCCTGTTACAAAGGTTTCTCCCACTCAGAGCTATGCTGTCTAAAGCCTCAAGTAAGAGCACTGAGAGTAAGTGCCAAAAGCAGGACTGCAGAGGATTTTAAGATTCTGTATCCTCCAAGAGCTGCCTGAGCAAGACAAGGCCACATATGAGATACTTGAACGGTCATTTAAAGGGACACTACTGAAAATTGCCCTGCTATTTGAAGATGTCTGCTCTGTTTTCACAAGTAACATATAAGATTATTATCACAGAAAGAGATGAGAAGATAGGGAAAAACATTCTCCCTTTCTCTTCCCTCACCACTTCTCCACACACTTACCAACACTTTCTACAGTCAGTTGTGCTGCTTCATTTAAAAGACGGCAATTTGTCCTTTTTCTCTACGGAGCTTGAGAGAGAAACTTTTAATTTTGTATAGGAAAATATGATAGCAAAACATTACTTGGTAGGAAGTACCTGGAGCTACTCAGAATTTGAAGGCTACATTTGAAATCAAAAGTCTGATTTTTGAAAAAATAATAGACTTCTTTGAAGTATATTTTTAAAAATTAATACAAATCTTGTGAGTTCACCTGTCAGTATAAGGGCTCCAAACTTCCCAGGGCTTCTTGCCCTGTCAAAAGACAGCAGACCCATCCTTGGTACCTCTAGGTAAAAATAAAAGGAAAAAATCTCTCTCTTCAGCCTCTTCATTGCCATGTCAAAAGCATACACTGGACATACATTTTGACATCCATACACCAAATGATCCATGAAGAGTAGTAATGGAACTATAGATACTGAGGGTCAACATTGCAAATCACAGTACTGATGCAAAGAAATTACTGTGATTTCACAAATAATTTATAAACCTCTTCTACCTAAATATTGTCATTGTAGAAAATGATGGCCATAAACTAAAGCCCTGAGGCAATCAATATTCTCTGTTGCACATGGAAAAGGCTACGCAGTGGTGTTGAAAAGCCTGGATGCCTACTTGGTGTTGAGTCAAAGCTGGCTTACGTTCTCAGATGGAAGCACTCCAGTCTGCTTCATAGTGACAGTGATACTCAGTGAATGATGTGACTCTTCAGTATGCTTGGGAAATTGGCAATGCGTGGGTCTGTGTTAGCCAGTGTAAGTAAATACCCACTGAGTCAGTATTAACTGGTACAGGTTCCTTTCCCATCTTGTGTATCCTCCTGGAAGATGTCGTGCTAGTAAAAGCTGGAAAGCTTTCATATGCTTTCAAGAGCCAGGATTCGCTGTGAAAGCACAAACCTCTAACAGTTCTTCCATTTTGTGAAAAATAAACCAGCCTCCTGCTCCAAGGGAATACACTTTCCTTTTCCTTCCTGACCATTCTTACACCAACTCATTTTATCCTGTCAGTTATATAAATGGATTTGTCTTTCTGAAGGATAACCATTTGTAGCTCTATGTTTGTTACCACCCTCAGGTCCAGGTCTGCAAAGGGACTTGGGGGTTTGCCATGCCTTCAAGTTAGGTACCCAGCTCCAAGAGTGGGTATGACAATTTGGTTAACGTATCCAAGTTTACTTCAACTCTACCCCTTCACTGTGTGGTATCCCAAAAGGCATCCATTGTAGGGAAATGCTGAACAGAATGACAATGGAAGGGAGCAGTGTTTGAAGCAGCCCAGAGAGACAGGAATTCAGGATTTCTCTTTGGTAGGAGACAGCCCTTTTCACTAGAACATATTCCTGTCCTCTCCTGCCTGTACTTTTTGTTCTCTCTTGAATCCTTTATTCCTTGCTTGGTGGCCCAAGCCAGCCAAGCCTTCTGTGGGAGGAGTGGGGAATGGCAGAAGACAGTCTAAAGTAATTTTCCCACTTCCTGTCAGTGTGTCTAACCATTACTTACAAAGCGTGAAGAACTAGATCATCTCCTTTGCTGACAGTTTGGTTTCATTCAGGAATAATCTAAATGCTGTGCATTGTGCTGACCTTGGGATAAAGATGCTTACTGGATCAAGGTCCTTGAGGATTTAGATGCACACCTAACTAACAAGTCTGAAACAGGTGGAAGAAATAAAAATGTACTATGCGTTTCAGCACAGTTCAGACAGTGGTTCTCATTGGCTTGTATAGGAGCAGAACTTAGGAAGCTGAGGAGTAAGTACCTAGTGTATATCTTATGAACCTATAAATGTTAGACATCTAAATTCTACAAAAGTGAAAATTATTTGTATAAAACCTTTCAAATATGGGTGTCACTGTATCTCTTCTCTTTATACACAGTGAAAAAATGTAATAAGATTCTAGTCTCGTGAAATATGAGCCAATTGCTTCAGAGAGGTAAGGCTTTACTTAGTTGGACTACTTGCAGAATAAGGTACAGCACTCCACAGGTAAGACGATGAAATTTTGCTTTCTGGTTAAACATTTGCCTTGTTTCTGCTTTTGGAATTCCTCACACAGCATGTGGCTAAGCTTTGGAACTCTCTGCCTCAGGACACTGTGCATGCAAAAAGTTTACACAGGTTTAAAAGGCGAGTGAATAAACTAATTGAGGAAAAATCCATGAAAAGCTATTAAATACAAAGACAGCACTTGTGGTGCAGGAAAATTGCAATTTCTGTGTCTGTCTCCTCCCCTGCCCCCAGTCACTACATTCTTGCCCTGTTTTTTTACTTTTTCTGAGTCACCTGCTGCTGGCTATATCAGAAAGATACCATTCTAGATGGATCCTTAGACTCATCCTCTGCAACAGTTTGTACATTCCTGTGCAAGGGAAGTCTCATACTGAGTCAGTTGTAGCGGCAGCACAAACACAGTTTTCAGTGTAAGTACACTTACAGTAATTTCCCTTTGGCTTAACTCTCTTGACTTCAGGAAAGTTCTTCTTGATATGCTGTAGTGTGAGATCACACTAAGGCATGCTTACTTCCTTCAGGAACAACACATTCTACCAGAAAAGTCTAAGGAGATAGAGAAAATGACTAATTCCATAGGAAAAACAAAAAGTTTAGAAAGATTTAATTAGGACCGTGGCAACCAAAATGGATTTTTTTAGTGTTAAATTTGAGGAACATGACTTATATAAGCACTCTAATAGTTCAGGGAGAATGCATTCTGCATTACTCTTTCTTGGGCTGGTTCGTTCCTAGATTGTAAAATAAGCGGGTTTTTTTTGCCGAGTAATTCCAAAAGAAGTCAATACAATATATGCTTATGTCAGTGTTCACAAAATCTCACTCAGCTAGTTTACTGAATCTGCTGAGTACAAATGGCTGCAAATAAAACTTCCAAGGTGCAAGATCTGTTGATCCTTAAGCATTTGATATGGCTTTAAGCTGCGGAAATTTGATTGACTATTATTTTTCTAATCCTATTGCAGGGACACTGCATCTTAAAAATTCTTCTTTAAACGCTGTTTGCTCAACTGTTTTTCCCCTATGAATAAACTTTTCCCCCTTTTATTTTCCCCTTCTATTTTCTGAATAAAAGTTTAACAGTTGAATGTACTTTTCTCTGCTTGTATTGTATATTGATTATTCTTTGCCCTTGACCTCTTTTAAAAAAAATAATCAAGAATTTTTCTGTTTTTAAAGACACTATCAATCTTTAATCCTTATGCACTACAACAAATGTCTTCTAAACATTGAAGATATATATTTGTAGTCACTTATAAAAGACAAAGCTATCTTGCACAAATCTGCCTACTGATTAAGTTCTACTCAGAGTAGTTTTAGAGAAGCTAAAATGCCTTTAAAAAGTCACCAAATAAGTGGACTGTAAGTCATACTGCACTACTGCAGGCCAACAGTCAGTGTCCTATTGTGCTAAATGCTTTGAAAACACATAGAAATTAAAGTTCTCTGAGCCAAACAATTTATGTTTGAAAGGGATAATACCCATCAGTAAATGTTCCAAGAACAGATTGCTGGGTATCTAAAAACTGTTGCCAACCAATACATTAACTGACTTGGTGCTGTGCCTGAAGACTGGAAACACTGTGTTCAGTGCTACGTGGGTTCATGTGATTGGCCATTATGTTCAGTAAAGATAACATTTCTTGCCTTGGATCAGGCTTTTCTGTCCCTTATGCAGGGAACATCTAAACACTGGGGGGGTGTTCTGATACAGCTAAGAGGCGTTATAATTAGAGGAAACAGTCACCTTGTTTTCACTCTGTCATTGCACAACTTTCTATGGGCTGCAGTGGAATCTAACACTGTGTTCCTGCATCTGTCTTTCTGAAAAGGGAAAGAATGTTTGATATTTGCTTAGATCTTGAAAGTAAATGAAATTAACTGAAATATTTGAAGTTCAGGAATGAGTGTCCCCCCCAGAAAAATAGAAACATTCAATAATTTAGGTTGCAAGGGACTTCTGGAAGCCATGTAGTCCAACTCCTGCTCAAAGCAGATACAACCAGATCAAATGGCATTGGGTCTTGTCCAGTCCAGTTTTAAATACCTCTAAGGATGGATATTCTACATCCCCTCTAGGCAACTTGTTCCAATGTTTGGCCAAGCTCATGGTGAAAAAATTTCCTTGTATCTGATTGGATTTTCCCATATTGCGACTGATGTCCATTGCCTCTCACTGTGCACCTTCAGGAAGAGTCTGGATCCGACATGTCTGTAGGGTCCCTCTAGGTATTTGAAGAAATGGGCCAGTACAGGCAGGTATGTCAGTTTGGCACTTTAAAGAGACATGCTGGAATGGACCCAAATAACAGTACAGAAGATCTTGGATGATTTGTTTGTTTTCCACACTGATTCCAAAGTTTCACAGAAGTACCTAAATTTCTGTACAGCCACTCCCATGAAAACCACAGAGCAAAAGAAAATGCTCTATAATTTTCAGTCTGGCCTTGTACATAATGAGAATAGCCCAGTTAAAAGAGTGTAGGTGGCAGAAAGATATCCAAACCACTTTCTAATTGGCCTGGAGAAGATTTCTCTAATACAGCCAACGGAAGGCCATAGACAAAAACTGCTCCTGGGGGATTCTGATCCAATATGTGTATGCTGGGAGTGGGTACGGAACAGGAAGGAGACAGCTAAAGCTGTGGGCCCTGCTGCAGTCCGTAGGGAAGCCCAATGGTATTCATTGACACAAGAGCTTTGAGGTACACCAAAGGTTTCAATAACCCTTGTAGCAACTTGGCATCAGAAGGGACAAAAAATGGTTTACAGCCCCCACAGTACTTTCTCTGTAAACTGCAAGAGTCAGAATGCTGTATTTCAAGAATAGCCCTCTGGGAAGGGAATCCACTTCATTTGCTTTCTGATGGAGATGCCCCACAAAGACATTAAAACTGGAAATTTGTGTTATTTCAAATATAAAAAATGAAGGGGAAACACAATATCCCAATAATCTGTCACACATTTGTTATGTATCACGAAGGAGGAAAAGTGCTTACCTCCCTTGAAGTCCCACTTAGAGCTTATAATACACATGTAGAAAATGTCACTGCGTTAGTATTCCTTGTGGAGATCAGATTTGATACTTCTAGCTGGAGCTGAAGTGCTCCATTGCTGCACCAATAGAGAAAGAACAATTTGGGACAAGTAAAAGAAGGAAATAAGATACTTTAACCAAGTGATCTCTTCAAAGCAACCCTATTAGAAAGATACAGGACTGTGACTCCTATTTTTAGTAAGGAATCATATTTAATGTCTATTGTTAATCTACCCTCTTGGCCAGTTAATACCGAACTTAATTAATGCTAGATGTTTATTTAAAAAAAACCCAACAAACTCTTCTGGTACTAAGTAATGATAGTCCCAGTCATTTAGTGTGACAGATAAGCTTTCAGCTTTTCCTCTTAGCTATACCACAAAGTTCCATTACAAAGTGTTTGATGAGAACAAATGAAATTAAAACACCATCACTGTAGTTTAGGTTTTGCTAGCCTGCTGCAACTGGACTTTGAAAACTCTGAGGACTTTTCTGCTTGGCTATTGATTAAAATAATTTTAATCAACCTTTTGCCAAAGTGCCATTTGATCACAGAAATAAACTGCTCTTTTGTTCTCAGAGCTGTAGCTAAACCACTGCTTGGAATAGAAAATGCTAATATGTAGTTACTAATACAGGTGGTCTGAGAGGCAAGAGTAATACTGAGTATTCCTGTAACAACCCTTTAAGGATTTGTGAAGTCCAAATCTTTAGCTGCATCTGTTCATTATGTCCACCAATGTTTTCCACTTCCTTTACAATTCAATTATTCTGGGAACAATGCACTTCAAGCTGTATATAGTCAGAATATTTGCTTACATGCGTATGTATGCACATTTAAATTTTTTTTCTCAAACTGCCTTTCTAGTTTTACAAATCATTAAAATTCTGTTCCTTAGCAATTCCTGTGAAGCTTCTCTATCCCTTCTTTGTTCCTTTTGCTCTAGTGTAAGAAAATAACCCAGATCCAGATCAATGTGGTTTGATCAATAAGTTAGCTAATTCTGCTTCTGAATATATCCAGGAAGACAATTTATTTGTCATTAATTTTTTTTTTTTTTGCAAGTTGAGTGCTTTGAGAACCTGGCTATGATTAAAGCTGTCTCTTGAGCACAGCAGAAGTGTTTTTAACACAGTCCACAGATCAGAGAAGAATAGTGTCTCACTCTTAACAATGGTTGTGAATCTGGGAATCAACTAAGAGTTTAGAGATTATTTAGCCAATAATTAGTAATTATCATTTTTGTCCTATCAGGTGGAAATCCTTGATTGGAAGACAAAGAAACAGCTATGCTACCTAGATAAGGTAAACCAAATATCTGTTTAAAATGCTAGGTGACTATTTAAAAATTACTTACTTTTCTTAAGTTAATTTAGTGTTTATGAAGGGTATTTAATCAGCTAGCCTTTCTTCGGCCACTGAAGAGGCAATGATTATGCACACTTCATACTGACTATGGAGTACTTCAACCCTTTTGCAGAAGGAGCTTTTGGGCAAAGAGCACAACTTCAGCTGCTTCACTAAGATGGTGCCAGTAGTGCCTTACTCACTCATAAGCCATCAGACTGTCAATGCTGTTGTAGTAACTCTCGATCACTGCTAGAGAAGCTGCCTCTGAAAAAAATGCCACAAATTGTCCTTCCTTTTTCCTGTAAGAAGTGCTTTGAATCATCCATACCAATCCTAGCCATCTGTAAGAAAGTTACAGTTATATTGTTTGAGTCACATTTCTACTTGTATAGTCTTACACCTAGCAGTTGTCTTTCAAAATATGCATCTTACATATACAATATTTTTTGTTGCCTAGGTGGAACCAAATGCCACAATTAGGGAGATCAGATTGATGTTCCATAAATTATGTGAGTATAATTTTTGCAGCAGTTCACATCACATCAGAATATCCAGTATATAAATAGGAGAAAATTACATAGTTTGAAACATGTGATGTACACACACATAATGCTAAGTAACCTGCATATGAATGTGATCACAGTGAGATTTCAGTATCATTTTTTCATACTATCCTGATAAACCTTTGTATTTTTTTCTGCTGCATAATATCTCACAGATATTCATGTTGAATAAATATTCCTAAAAATCTTTAACTAAATCTTATCTTGCTGTGTTGCATTCATTCTAATAGTGGATGATCTAAAACAAGCATTGTCTATCACACAATTCTGTATGGTCTTACAGATCCTCGGTGGTATCCAGCAAGACAGTCGATAAAACTTGATCCAAGTAAGTACTTGTGAGAACTAGAGTAACAAAGCTCTGAGCAGGGGTCTGGCATAAAAGGTGTACTTTGCATGGGTATTAGCTCTTAAGAATGTGTTTCCAGCTATGTGAATTAGCACTATGAAAGCTGAAGAGAACAAATTTAATTCTTTGAAAGTATTGAACAGAGTTCCACCCATGTGCCTGGTGCTTGGTTATTAACTCAGGAGTCTGCACATTGTTCCAGAGCACTTTCTAACTACTGAGCACTTTTGCTTTCAGACAGGCAGCACAGAATCTAGATACTAATTTCCCTTAGCTGCAGTGAAATGATCTCCACAGTGATGCTCAGCTGGGAGTACTAAAAAAGGCTATTAGTTAGAGTATCAATTCACATAATCCTCTGCTCTCAGGCAGGAATTACAGTTCTTTTGAGGTAAGCTAATGCAAAACACATTGCCATGTATGTAGGATTTGCTGACAAAGCTGATGTGAGCTGGCTAACTTCATTAATGCAGTTGTAGGTATTGCTACTAGAAGCCTTAGTACATGGCCTGGGTGCGCAAAAGAAAGTCTCATAGCCAAACTGTGTTAATTCATCTTAGCATTCAGTATAAAATGTAGGACTTTCTTCTTTTGCTTCCATCACACATAATTTTATTTAAACAGTCCCTTAAAAGTATGCTGGTGAAGATTAGTTCATTGTGTAGGATCTATCCATGGAAAACAGGCATATGAGTACCTTATTTCCTTCTTCAAAGATCTACCTTGTCAGACTCCTCCATGGACTTATGTTGTGAGACTTGCCATGAGAAAATGCTGGCCTTCTGGAGATTCCCCCAAATCTAGGCATTAAAAGCTTGAGTACTAGCTCAAGTCCTGTGGAATCACCTCCTAGCTGGTTGGTTGGGAAAAAAAGGAGGCAATGAAATCCTCTGTGGGAGAGCCTTCCAATCTCAGCTTATCCTAGCTTCTGTTTGCCTGACGATAAGCAATGAGAAGAGAGGAAGAGAGAGAAGAGAGAGGGAGGTGCAGCTGACTAGGAGGTCAGTGAACTATGTTAAAGGGCAGTGACCCATCAGCAAATTCTGCTGTAGCAGTGATGAAGCAAGTCTACTAGATTAGGCAGGCACATAGGATTGAGAATTCTCCTAACTGTCTTGGTGTGATTAGAGGATCCAGGCTTATATGCGATTACAGAGATAAATCAAAATTAAGTATAAACATTCTTGATTTGTTTATTGAGATTCCAGTAAACCTACATCACATCAAAGAATCTCACAGATCAGTTAAAGCATGATATAAAGCTAGTATGCTATCAAAGTTGACTTGAATTTCACTGAGATGTAATTACTTCTTTCCTTCTCAGAAGGAAAGTCCCTGAGGGATGAGGAAATCCTGCAGCACCTCCCTGTTGGCACAACTGCTACCTTATACTTTAAAGATTTAGGGCCACAGATAGGATGGACTACGGTGAGCTATGCTTCAAGTCTGAGCCATTATAATGGCTATTTTTCCATAATTAATCCTTACATCACTTTTTGTCTCTCTCCAATATTTCTGCATGATGCCTGCTCTGATAGTGGATGTAGGCAATGAACCCTCATTGCTTCAGTTCATTTAATCAGGGAAAGCAGCAACAGGATATTCTGAATGCCTAGTTCCCTGGGAGAGCAGCAGTGAAAAACTTGCTGCAGGGTAGGCTGGCTCTACTGAACTAAGGTGCAGGTTCTCAAATGGATTTAGATGTCTGCTGCAAAATCACTAGGAACTAGGTGTTTAAATGCCTTTGGGGATCTGCTTCGCAGGGCCTGTGTAACTCTCCTGACAAAGATCAGGATTATAGTCCCACAAGTTTGTCCTGGAAAAAGGCATGTGAGCAACTTCACATGTCAGTAACTGAAGTGACTTCTGCAGGAAAATGCATGAAAGTAAGATCAGTTAGCTCTCTGCATGTGGCTGCATCCCAGGATGCTTGTGGCAGGCTAATAACAGCTGATCATTTCTGCAATATTAGTAGCCATCCACAAAGACCTCACATATTTACTCTCTCAGCTCAAATGCAAATTCTGTCACAACTCACTCATCAGGCAACACAGCACTGCTGTTTGTGCAGTGAGGTGACCAGTAACCCTTCCAGTTCTTCAGAAGGTCTGTGATGCACACATTACACTAGTTCTAATGAAACAGCACAGCATGAAGGGAAAAGTACCCAGTAATTTAAAGGCACATTCACCATTTCTTAGCTATGAGACGTTAATAAAATCTTGTGTTAATGACAAATAGCAAAGACAACATTTGTAGGAGGTAAAATAGAAAAAGTCAAATGTTCTGCAAGACTGAATCTTCATATCAGTACTTTGGATGCAATGCTGATAAATCAGGCAGCTATTACAGAATCCAAAAAAACATTAAGACAGGCAAAACTTCTAATGGCGATGTAGACTCCAAGACACAAATGCATTAATATTTACCAAAATATCACAGTGCGGAGTAACACCAGACTTCTGCCATTCCATAATCTTTCCTTTATATTCTGCTCTCCCTGCCGTTCAAGCTACTTCATTCAAATATAAGCCAAGAAATACTTCAGTCTTATAAAATAAAAAAGGCAAACTTGTCATCTACAATCAAATCCAATCTTGGCCAGAGAAAATGCTGATTGCTACAGAAGTTGATAACACAACTTTTCTGAGTGTCAGAATAGCTCTAAATACATTAGAAAACAGTGGGTGGGGGTTTTTTGGTTTTGGTTTTTGTTTTTGGGTTTTTTTTTTTTTTTTGACAGAAGTGCAATCAATGCCCCTTCTTTCTCCATAAATGAGGTAGGGACCTTCCTTCCTCACTTATAGAAGTGTGGAAAATTCAACTGTTAATGTTTGTCCAAAGTTAACTTCATTTTGAAATGATGCTCCTAAGAAATACAGACCTATATGAAATGAAATCAAGTTAGATAATAGCTTCTTTAGTTTCCTTTTTTTTTTTCCCTTTTTTTTTTTCTTTGTGTTCAAATTAAAGATTGTATAAACATAGAATGAATTGATTGTTTTCTGGGACATCTGCTGTACTAACTGGTCATACAGATGGAGTCACCTGTGAACACTTACAAGCTGTGTTTCCAGTTTAAACAAAATATATTCATTAGAAACAAAGCTCCTCTTTTTCAAGATAAATTCTTCACCAAATTTCATTTTAACCCAGAATAAAGCGACAGTTTTTGAGGGCAAGAGGAGGGTGAGAGCTGTGTAAATGTAACATGCATGCATGTTTATCATGATCCCTGGGCTGCCATGATTATCTTTTCATATCCATACTGTGTCAGCTGCACTGGCAATGGCTGTTTGTATGCAACTGAGGCAAATGCATTGCAAAACAGTTACGTGCATGTCTACCACTTTCATAGCCCAAGCCCAAACCTGATATTCCCTCCCTGCCTCTCTAAATGCCATCTTGAGTCAGCGGAGGTGTTTATCCCACTGCATTAGTTATCACAAAGAAATCAAAGCAAAACCACCATCTAATTCAGCTGTCTAATTATTTTCTCTCTTTTTGCAGGTATTTTTGATAGAATACACAGGTCCATTGTTCATCTATTTTCTGTTTTATTTCCGCATGCCTTTTGTCTATGGACTGGATGAGAGGTTTACATCAAGCCCGCATCCAGTAGTTAAGTAAGTCTGTTTGCAGGCTTGAGCAGTATTTCTTGTTAGCATTGTAGTCTTATTCCAAATGTCTTGCCACACTTGTTTTTTTAAGCACTCTTAAATGCTTTTGTCTTGCTGTTTCTAGCTTGGCATGTATCTGCCATTCTTTCCACTACATCAAAAGGTTGATTGAAACAGTATTTGTTCATCGGTTCTCCCATGGGACTATGCCACTGAGGAATATTGTGAAGGTAAATTGTGCCAGCATCTATCCATAGCCCCCCTTACAAATCCAACCTAGCCAGCTTATGCTCTACTTCTGCAGCACAGATTTTTTGGTGTGGCTTCTGTAGTAATAATACACAGCAAATCTCACCCATAAATCTGTAGTTCTTTCAAAAGACTTCTTAATGTCGCTATTGTATAACCCACATGTTGCCATACTGTTATTCATGTTATATAGTATTCTCATCGCTCTTTTAGAATTTTAAACCTTCAGCATACCCTTCCTTTTCACTCAACTAGTTCCTTGGGCATGAAGGTTTTACTAACAATGTTAACTTTTAAGGTAGAATAGGCAAGCACAATATTGGGAGGGTTGCCTTTTTTAAAAAAAAAATCTACTTTTTGTAACAGTTGTTTTACATCTTTGGCCCTAACACCGTCTTTGCTGTTAAGCAACTGTTAATTTACCTTTGATCCAGTGCAAAGCAAGCTCGGTTGTTCTGCATTTTCTTTTCCTGCAGGAGCACTCCCTGATGTTAGCAGTGTGGCTGTGGCATAGGGCAGCTGTTGAGACGCAGACCCTGTTTCCTGGATGTCTGCGAAGTAGTACAGTGGACTGCATGGTTATGCATGGGCTGTAGTTATTTTACAAATGCTTGCAACAGAGTACACAGATATTCAAAAATACATTTTATAGTCAAGAAGACAGGTGATTATCATCTAGAACTGGAAAAATGTATAGTATTGTGTCAGCATTTGGGTATTTAACACCTGGTATTTTGACAATCCCTTGGAATTTGCATTATGGCAGTGATACTCCCAGCAGCTGAAGCTCTGCCTTGTGGCTAACTCCTTACAGCTGTGCAGCCACTCTCGAAGTTCTGGCGATAGCTTCATGCTTTCTAAATGGAAGGAGGGTCTGTAGGTGAGCAGTGGCCCTCAGAAAGAATCCTCCCTAGCAATTTACTGTTTTCTGCAGCGGAAGAGTGCAAGCATTGTTAGAAGGCTAGCAGATCTCTGAAAGACTTGTTCTTGACACAATAGTAGCTAATGCACACTAAACAGCAGATAAATGAGCAACTTTACCTTGAAAAAGAATCTGTACAGTGCGATAAATCTTCATTTTCTCCCTGCCATCTCTGACAACTACTTGTTCCTTTCAGACCATACAAACTGTTGCTAAAATTGACATTTGTACCAGTCATTCTGATCACTTCTGCATTTCCACCTTCTCAGGCTGGTGGCACTTGCTTTCATCTCTAAAGTTGTTCACAGTTCTTCTACCTGCTTAGCAATGTTGGGGTTTGATTTGCTTTTATAGTTTCATTGACTTTGGTGGTGTTACTCCAAAATTGTGCCAGTGAAAAAAATATCATATCCTCTTCCCTTTTTTTATCTCACACAGAGATGGTGGACAAAGCTTCTTACTTGAAGTGTTTGATCACATACATAGCAGATATGGATAACTTACTTCCTAAGCACAGTGGAAAACTATCTTTAACAAGAGACACTTCAATCTCAATAAGCAGAGATGTGAGACAGGAATTGATGAGATTTTTTATTTTCATCCTTTGTTTACCAAATGGAAATAGGAATAAATGATGCTGTAAAATGCAGCAGGGGTTCACCAAAAGCTGTTCATGCTATATACTAACATAGAATAATTCTTTCTAAGATATGTGATTTTTCTAGGCAATGAAAAAGTAGAATACCTGATTTATCTGAACTTAGTAAAGAACTGGCTTCAGTTGAATAAGACAGGGATTAATACAAAAATTGTGTTGTGATAAAGGAACCAACTAAAGGAAAGTTGATCGTGGCTGTGCCAGAAAAGGACGTCAGACCTTTGATAATAGGGAGGTACCAGTGGAATTCCTCAAAGATTAGTCTTATGACTGGCCTTACTGAACATTTTCATGGGAAAAAAGGGATATTTTTGCTTTCTATAAAAACATCTGGAGAAAACACTAGATCTAAAGAAATACCATTTAACCAGAAAACAATATAAAGACACAAACAGAAGAGTACATGTTGGTCATGAATAAACATAGGCAGAGCATTAGGAAATAGTTTTGATCATCACAGGGATCATCATTTGGAGTAGACAAGACAAAAATCCAAACCATAACTTTGTAAACTTAGGTATAATTTCTTTATGGGATCCCTGCAATATCTGAACTTGATCCACAAAATCTTTTTATAAGAGATTGTTGTAAAGCTTTACTATTCATTTGGAATATGAAAGATGCACAGAAACCATTTCTTTCTTTCAAGTGAGTTTATGAAGTCTGCATGTACTCTGTTGTTCCTATCTGAACCTCACTGGAGGCTTTTGTATGAGCAATAAGGCTTCTAGTGGCAGCTGGACATCTGTAGTGTTACTGCTAAGGACCTTAGCAGTGGCAGACTCCACTCATCTTAAAGCTCCTTTTCTTATAACGGAGGAATACTCTTGCAGTAAATCATGTTCTTTGGATGAATAGTACTTGTTCAGTTTAATTACAGCAAGTCTTGTTGAGAGCTGAGCCATGATAATTTATTTATTTTATTTTACTTTACTGAAATCCATTGCCATATGATCTATATGGCAAGCCCTGAAGTTAGGGAAGGGTTTTTCATAAGATGCCATTCCAAGATTACAAGAAACTGTTTCCATCTAAGTTTGTACAGCAGTTAATAAATTGTAGGTGATGGTGGAAGAAGCTAGTGTTAGGGAGAAAGCAATAATTTGTGGACAGGACACTAACTAGATTGTTCCTCACTGCAGTCATTCTTCTGGCTCTGCTGCTTTTCCTGAGGAAGAGGGAAGTCATCACAGGGAAGTTACTTAATCTCTCTGCCCTTTTGTCCCACCTGATCTGTAATTATTGGTTAATAATTTGCTCTTTCTCATCAGTTATCTATTAATATATAATCTCAGAGCAAGGACATACTATGTGTTTGTATTACAGCATACCCAAAAGGGTGTCCATTTTGTCTGAGGTTTCTGAGCACTTCAGTGGTTCAATTAACTCTGAAAAGAAAGTGGAAATGCAACAGAATGTTTGACACAACTGCTTGCAGCAGATGTGAGGGGCTTACCCCTCACCAGCATTTTCAGAAAAACGCACTGGCAGACACTTCAGTCAGCTAGTGTGGGTTGCAGATGCTGAGATCAACACTTCTGGGGGTATTAGTGCTAGAAATGCAGTTCTGGTATACATAGGGGAAAAAGGCTGCAAAATTCAAAGCCAAAAAAAAAAAAAAAGTTACACCAGTCAGGACAGGAAAGAATGCAGTCTTGGATAAGAATTTTGGCTGTGTGAGCAGGAAAGGAAAGCTGTGAAGGAGAAAGCAGAAAGACCTAGAAATGTCTAAGGTACATGAACCTATTGGAAGGCCAAGAAATAAGCATCACCAGAAAGAGTAAGAGGATCAGTGTTTTACTGAAGAGTGAAAATAGGAGAGAAGGAAAGATAAGGGGAAGGAAAAGAACAGGAGGAGTGGTGAAAGGAAGTTAAAGAGCTCAGTTTTGGTCTTGCTGAAGTCCAGGTGATGCCCCAAAACATTAAAAACTGAGGCACTAGGTCTCATAAAGGAAGAAATCTCAACTGATGAGAGGCAAATTTATGAGTTGTTGACAAGGGCTAAAGTCTGTCTGCAAGTGAATAGCACCTAGAGGTGAGAGCATAGAGGAGGAAGAGTAATGTGCCAAGAAAAGGCCTCCTTCCTACCTACAGATATATAATGAGGGAGAAGATAACCTGTCACCAAGATACTGAAGCAACAATGAGTGCCAGAAGAAAGAACACAAGAGGCAGGGCCAGGAAAACCAAACAAAGATGTAGATATTGTCTTTGTAAGTAGTTTTTTTCATGGATGAAGCCTTTGAACAAGCTCTGAGATTGGTCAGGAATGAGTCAGTACAACCATTAGCGACAGCTATGTTATCAGAGTTTAGAGAATGGAAGCTGGATCACAGAAAGCCAAGGACTGCAGCAGAAGGGACGAAACTAAAGATATTGCAGTGAAAGGACAGAGGAAAGCATCAGGCAACGATGACTTTAGGTAAGAAAAGGTAAAGCATGGAAAGAAAGAAAACTGGTGGGGTGAAGGAGAAGAAGAAAGGCGAGAGACTGGGCAATACAAAGTAATAAGCAGGGAAGAGAGCACAGTACCTACATCTGGTTTTAAAAAGTCTCAGGGGTTAGCAAAACAAGTCTCTCTTTAACATACAGTCTGTATGGCACTTCATCTTTGGCCAAATGGCTTGCCAGACAAAATCAATTTGTTTTCAATAGTATGATCACACTTTATCAAACTGTTTATAAACTTAACAGCTCCGAGATATTTGAGAGGAAATCTTACTCTATGAGCACTACTTCCTTCCTGTTATTTCCTGTTTTCTGTTCCCACCTTACCACACTTAGTATTGTCATTTTTTGTATTATCAGCAACTTGAAGGATCAGCCCAAGTGATTGTTATCAGCGGTCCTTGCAGTGAATACTGGCCTAAAGGACCGTACTAAAACAAAGAAAAATTCCCTGTTTTTCAGAACTGCTTGTATTACTGGGGATTTGCAGCTTGGCTTGCTTATTACATCAATCATCCTCTTTACACTCCTCCTTGTAAGTAGCAAAACAGCCCTGATTTCAGTACTTATGTGTTTGTATATTAGTACTAATCACATGTAAACTTTTTTTTATAGCTTATGGGAAAAAACAGATAAATTTTGCTGTGATCATGTTTCTGGTAGGTCTGTTGCTCTTTTTATAAAATGCTAAAACACGTTGCTTTATTTCTTATGTTGTATAAGTGGAGAAGTGAATAGAATAAGCAGATACTTGAACACTTGGGACATACTACTAATGTTGGCCACTTGTACACAGAACATATAAATCTATGAGTTTTTAATGTGATCTTGTACACAAGGGAAGATTTTCATTCAGTACGTATTCCAAGACTGGGATATTTATCTGCTGGGATGATCTCTCATAATCTTTAAAAGAATCCTGGAACAACCGGTTTGTGACGCTATGTTTAAAAGCCAGTGAGTTTGTTTTGTGAACTGTTTATTGAGTGTTAAGAATCACAACAGGTTATAAAACTCGGAGAACTGGCCAACTAAGAAAGTATGTTGCTGATAATTTCCAGGGAGAGAGGTTCATTTTGCTGGGCTTCAGACATTTGTTACAGCTTTCCTTAGGAAGCAAAATTCTTGAGTTACTGTCTGTTCATTCACAGTTCCTATGAACATTTCATACATGCAGAAGCAAGATTAGTGTAGTCAATAAGATGCACCCATTTTTCCTATGTATGCATAACTTGTTTAGAACATCAGCTGTTCACTTGCTTTGAGAAACTAGTTGTCAGTGACTGCAGCATCTCAAAGTAGCTTCCCAGTATGAAAATCCTGAGTTAATAATCTATTCCCATTTTATAGAGAGACTACATAACTGAAAGCACAGAGCTGGGAATAAAACTCAGAAGCTCTGACCACCAGTCATTTGCTTTAATAGATAAGCTTTGTAGACACTGGAGACTGTCAATAATCATATAAATGGGTCATTTCAATACACTTTCTACATAATTGATTGGGGAAGTATTATTTAAAACCAGTGGAGGAAGCTGGGTCAATTATATTTCATAATTCATATCAATTATACTCTAGAGAAGAAAACTTACTTAGAGTCCAACCCATATCTTCCTTGGGATTTTAATAACTTTTGAGAAACCAAAATGATCCAGATCAATTTTTTTGGGTGTTTTTGAAGACATAAAAATAACCAAAAGATAAAGCAAGTATCTGTCTCCTGGATTTACTTTTATCCTCTTTGGTTTATGGCCTTTAGATCTCATGGGGATTGTATAAGTAGTAAATTTGATCTTTTGGATGCCGAGTCCACATTTGCTGGCAAATATCATAAGTATATAACAGAGTATAATATGGACTCGTGTTTGAACAAAGACATTCCATTCTCCTGTCAGAGAGCAATCTTGGTTAAGTATATTTATTATGGTGCATTAACTCCCATTTTTTAAATCTTCTTTATAATAGATTTGATTTTTTTTTTTTAAAGTAGCCGAGGAAATAACAAAAGGAAGAAAAGTAAATAGAAGGGAAGCACATTTTTAACTCTGTCATGCTTTTTCTTGCAGCTGTGTGAAGCTGGAAATTTTTCCATTCATGTTGCACTCAGTGACCTCCGGAGAAATGGTAAAAATTGCACTATCATTTTTTGCTATTGTGCAGCTATTCAGTATTTCTACAGTTACTCTACCTTATGAAAGACCTGATCCCGTAGGGTGTTGATACCCACCAGATGACTGCTGTGGGTGTGCAGGTTGGTCAGCACTGTAAAGATTGGATTCTAGGGGAGATCAGACAGTGCAAGGAATCCAACACCAGATTGTTAAATAGCACTTCTTATGTTACTGTAATTTTTATTGGTTAGGGCCAGATTGTGTTGGGGGGAGCAGTTATATTAGTTACAATGGTAGTGCAAAAGGCAACAGTGCTCAACAAAGCAGAGCTTACACTAGCAAGGGAAAGTAATTTCACTGGCTTCTACAGGGGGCACAAGATCTCTGTGCAGGCCAGGGTTCCTTGGGCACAAGCCAAACTTCTTACAGTTACCAACTATGACTGACAAATTCCCATTCTGTGACAATCTGAGAAAACCCTTAACTTCTAAATCTAAAACTTGAGGTACCTGTTACAGGAGTGGCTGTGATCAAAGGCATATGTAGATGACTTTCTAATGCCCAGAACATTTCCTCACAGTTATCCTACTCCTTGTGGGTCCAGAGGACATCCTGTTTTCCCACATCCTGCTTGTCCCTCTGACAGTGATGAGACACAGGAGTAGGCAGGTTTGGGTTGTCTTTATAGGAAACAATAAATTTAGGAGTGTGAATATTTTGTGATTTGTTTTCTAATCTATAGGATCCAAAACCCGTAAGATCCCATATCCAACAAAGAATCCTTTCACATGGCTGTTTCTCTTTGTATCTTGCCCTAACTATACATATGAGGTATGTATTTTCAAACAAGATGTTAAGATTTTAGTTTTGCTGAATATATTTTAATTTCTTTTGGAATGTTAAAACATGGAAGAAACCTCTGAAACAGTTCAGCTCAATAAATTTCCCCTCCTCCCCTAGGCCCCATTAAATCAGATTGCAGGCAGGAACTTGTCCGTTCTTCCTCTCCTCCCTTGAGGCAGCACTTACAGGGCTAACCTTTAACTGACAGCTCAGACCCTGGGCCTATGCTTCAGTGTGTCTGCTAGATCAGACAGATACACTTTAAAGCAGTGCATATTTTGCAGACAGGAACAGGGAAATTGCCACGGAATGTGTGTTGCAATGAGGGCATGGGGGCATCTGGTGGATTTATAACATAAGAGAGCCCACGAATATCACAGTATGCAGGAAGATAGTGGGCAAACGAACAGAAGATATTGTGGTGGAGAAAACAGGGAAATAGACAAATAGAAGATACCGTGCTAGAGAAAACAGAAAATAGGCCCAAGCTGTCTTCCCCATTTTCTTAAGTTATACAGTCATTTGTGCTGGTCATGACTGCTTTTTTAGAAGCTTGACTCAGTTTATGGCTTCATATTCCTTAATCAGGAGCCAAACTCCTAACTCAGTTCAAAAGCAGTTAAAACCAGTGCAACTCAGTGTAAAATTCACTCTTGCACAGAAAGACAGCATCAGGTTTTAACTTCAGTAGAGATTAACAGACATTAATGAGAACAGCATTTGGCCTCAGACTATAGAAAGTTACCATTCCTAGCATTAATGGAGATGTGACAAATACAAATTAGGCAGAGAAACAGAAAGGACACTATGCTGTAATACTTAAAATTTTGTCATGATAATAGCTATGGAAGAAAACATGAAGGTTTTGTCTGTGATAAGGCATGTTCACCTTTTTGGCTAAAGGTTATTAACACTAGAAATTGATCTGGCTGACCTTGGCTTTTTTATTTACCTATACTAGGACAAGGTTGTTTTTGATCAATAGAGACATAAATGCAAATGCTGTCACCAGAAATATTTTAAATTTCCTTGGCCAAAACAGGTGGGGACCTGGATCAGTTTCACTATCATGACTCAGTGTGTTCCAGGTGAGTAATGTTTTGGTACTTCATCCTGAAGTGATGGCAGCAACAAGAGTTTGGTTTTAATCTGGTAATGAAACATATCTTTTTCTCCCTTCCTTCCAGTGGGGCTGTTCACCTTGCTTTGCTTCATTCAGATGACAATCTGGGCAAAGGATAAACACTGCACCTATCTACGAGAATTCAAGGATTATCCAAGTCTTCGAATGCCAATTATTCCATTTTTGTTGTAAGAAAAAAGGATTAATTTGAATATTGCACAGAACTTCAAGAAGAAAAAGCTCATAAACCTCTGCCAAATAAGTGAATTAGTTTAAAGGATTTGGGTGCATGTTGAATCTCCACTGCTGAGGGAAATTGTTTGCACTTGAAAGCCACACTTCCTTACATTCAAGAATTCCCAACTCAGAAGCACCTTCAAAAAATAAGGCTTCATTGCACAGCTGGTAGTCAAAAGCCCCTACAGTTCACTGTAACCTGATTGACTTAGATTTTCCTGTACTAGTCTATTTAGATTGATGGATCAGAGATACTGAGAAGTCAGTGCTGAAAAGCAGCTCCAAATTTAGCAGTGGCATTCTGCAAGACATAAGTACATTGGAACGAGTACATACCAGCTAACTACTAGAGAGCTCAGCTCAGCCAGAGTGGCCAGCTGGCCTGAAGACGATTGCATGATCTGTCATCTTTGACTTGAAGAAGAGAGTGTGCTGCCTGGAGGCAGGTGCTTTGTAACAAATAACATTACCAAAGAATATGAATTGTTCCTGGAATAAAGAAACAGGCAATATCTCAAATACCTGATTTGGGTCTAACCCCTAACTTGCCAAGAGAATCTGAAGTAAGAAGTATTTGTGGATGTAACATCCTGCATTGTTGGGGTTTTTTTTGTTTGGTTTTTTTTTTAGTCTTCTACCTTAGTAAATTGCATACTAGTAAATAAGGTTCAGAAGATCTGATCTATGCTATATCTGTGATTTTGGGCCTGTTTTCATATATCAAGTCCTTATGATACTAAAGGACCTTTTACCTAGCATTTTATGTCAGCATTCTCTGAATAATTTTTAATACACTTTGTAAATACATGAAGTGACTGCTAGTCCTCAGAATGCTAGCTCCCTTCTTATTTTCAGAGCCAGGGAGAAAAATCAGCTACATTTTGGACTTCCTGTTTTTTGTTGGTTTTTTTTTTTTCCTCAAGATGTTCAGTGGGACTTAGTTGGGTTTTGTGCAAATCTAGTAAAAAAGACTATTGCAATCTATTTGAATGACATTTTAAAGAAGCTATTTTAGAATACGAAAAGAATGCATAGACACTGTTTTGTTTCATGATTAATTTATTTATCTATAATGGGTGTATAGAAAGATTTTTGCAACTATTTGTAAGGGTGAAATATGCAATAAATTCTAGACTATATTTTGAAATCAGTTGAAATAATTATGGCAAAACAGGAAGACTACAGCTGGTTGCTGGAGTTTCATAATATTTTGTACAGTAAAAAACAAGAATGTCCTTTTATATATATATATATTAAAAAAATCTACATCAGTTGAAGAAAAAACCTAACAAAGCGAAAATACATGACCCAGATTTTATTTCTGTATGACATATCTTAGAGAAGTTTTCTTAGAAATGGTTAGATCTGGTAACTGAAGCAATACATGATTACGAATGTGTTTTCAGTATTGTTATTTTCCACTATATTTTAACTGTGAACCAGAAAAAAAGAGCTAAATGTCAAATGATTTCCCACTGAGTGCAGTGTGGAGTACAAGCAGGTTGAAATTTTCCTTTTGAGCACAGAGAAAGCACATACCCTATTCACACTACACCCACTTAAGGGTCCAGTCACAGGAAAGAAGAAAAAATTTATCTTGTTTAGTAACAAAGATATCTTTCCAGGCCTCCATGAGAAAACAAAACTGGCAGATTTGGACATGCTCTCTTTTCTTTTAATCTCCATTTTGACATTCTGCTTCTATTTGAGAAACTTGAAGATGAGTATGAGATCATTTTCATTAAGTTTTTTTTTTTAAAGCAAATTTCTTGTCTGGGTCTGAGATCTGAATTAATTCTTCCCATTCTTGCTGAGACAACTGTCTGTTTTCACTGGCAGCCTGGTGAGACAGTGAAGCAGCTTCCCAGCACTAGACACATCAGCCAGCACTGATATTCTGACTTTGGTAGTCCTGTGCACTCAGGATGGCAGGAATCCACTTCTAAGCTGGGCAATACTCTCTGCCTTGGGACCTGTCTGCTGACTGGTAGCAGCTGACGTAAGAGTTAAACAAAAAAAACCTACCAGCCTGAAAGGACAAGATAGAGAAACTGTCTTTAATGCTCTTTACATGTCAACAAGGAGGAATGAGACTTCTCTTCTTGTATCTTATAATGAACTTTATGTTAGAGAAAGATTTTTTTCTATAGCAAGGACCTGCCTTTCCTTTGACACTTTCAGCATGTAGTGTTCTTGGTAGAGCAGCAGAAGTTGGCTGTTGCTAGGGCTGTTGCTGTTGCAAGCACAGTGCTCAGGTGCAAAAAAATCAGTATAATACTGAGCATGGGAACTTTTGTTTTACCCTTGTACTGCTCTGGTATGGTATATCTTTACACTGCGCACACTCTAGCTGCTAGTGACTGCAGGAATAGTCTATGCAACTGCCTGCTGATGCAAAGCAGGGGACACCTTTGCTTCTCGGCTGGCTCCAGCTGCACGGGGATGCAAAGGAATTTCCTCATCCTCCATCTGCTGTTTAGCAAAGTTCACAAAAACCTGTGTGAGGAAAGCAGAAAATATCACCATCTCATCAACTGAGATATATTAGTGGAATGTCTGTACATTTGCATCCTCTTGGCCTCTCTGCAGGGAAGAGACAGAAAGGGGAATCCATAGACATGAACTGAACTGGGACACTGTGTATCAGCAGGGATCATTAATTCCTTCTTTATGTTGATAAACTTAATTGCAACTTCCTTCCTTTGGATGCACTTACTTGCAACTAAAATTCTATTTTTTGTTAAGCAAGAGATGGGTTCAGCAAGGTTTGCCGTGGCTTGCACAACATAAGTGAGTTTGGTTGTGGTGGGAAAGAGGAGACAGAATATTCTAGTAGGAAGCTGTAAGGCAGCCGGGAATATCTCTGTAGCATTCCCATCAAAGACAGCTTTGCATATGTGCACCCTCAGCTACTTAGGAAAGCAGGCAGATGGGACTAATACCCTCTAGCAAGTCGGTGTTGCCAACAGTCCCAGTGGACTTTCCAGGTTTTGTGTGTCTAATTGCTCCTGTATAAAAGTGCATGGCAGATGCATATAAACATTTAACTAGATATCACAGTATCCCTGACACAACACAGTCCAAATCTCTTATTTAAAATAAAACGTTATTTCCCAGCTCAGCAAGCTTCATCCTGAAGAGCTGACCTTTCTCAGACTGTTGCTCCTGAAGGAATGGGTTGTGTGAATTCTGTCATCTGGGAAACGCTGCCTTACCAGCTTTCAAATGGCACCTATTTACACAGGAATTAGTTAAAGATTTCATATCTGATCCACCCTCTTTGATGAGGGGTCTGGGAATTTTGCCTGAGAAAGTGGTGCAAGATAATTCTCTACTCTGAACAGTTTGGTCCTTCAGTTGTTTGGATACATCCCCATTGTATTGCCTAATTCTTGCCAGACAGTCTTTCTCATGGGTGCTTTATTTTTTACTTACCTGATCTAAAGTTGTTTGAGAGACAGAATATTCTTCAATATGCAAGTTTTCCTTATTGGAGATTATTAACCGAAAAATCTTAGCCAGAGAGGAGGAGCAAATCTGATACTGCAGCATGTTGTAATGTTTCTCTCTCTGTAAACTCCCTGGGAAGTTCATGTGTATGAAATGCTCAGCAGGAGTAGGATCTGGAGGCAGCCCAGACTTTGGAGCTTTGATTTTCAGAGTGACAATGTAGCCATCTCCAAACCTGGGGAGCACATGTGGATTTGGGAATTGGATGAAGAGATGGTTTCATTATTCAGAAAGGAAATTAATTTTCTGCAACTATGAAAACGTTAACAGTATCTGAAATATAATGCATAAAATCTAGCTTTGTAGGAGGCCCTGTATTTGCCCTGCAGATGTGGTGTGTAGCATAACAGAGTTGAAATGAGATCTGCTCAAATTGTCTAGGATACCACAGAGCTGCATCCAGAAATGCGTCTGTTTAAACAACAGCTCTTCAGATTGGATTGCTGTGTTAAGAACAGTACATGTCACATACACTGAGTTTTCCCATTTAAACCCACCATTAAAATATTCTACTTACTTGTATTTTAGCTGCTGAATTGTGCCCAGACATTTGAAGGTACCATTTACCATGATGGCTAAACGAGTACAGAGGGCTTCACATTCTTCCATACTTTCAAAAAAGAGAACAGATATTTGAGATAAAAGCCAGCAGATGAACTTCAGCTACTCTGGGATTCTGAATTCTAACTCTTTTTACCTGTGTGAGGTTAGAACCACAGCTCGCCCATCTCTGAGCACGCTGACAATAGAGTCCCACAGGAGGCGCCGGGACTGAGGGTCCATGCCAGTAGTTGGTTCATCCTGTAAGGGAAACATTAAGACCATCAGAGTCAGAGAAGCAGATAAGAAAAAGAAAAGCTATTTAGAATCAAGTCATTGTGTGTTTGGGCCTTAGCATGTAGCTGCTTCCCCACCAAAATTTGTGCCTTGAGAAAGCACATGCACCTTGAGAAGCATATGAGTGAATGGCTAATAATGCACTTCTTGGCACAAAGCAGGAAGGAAATAAGTACAAAAAAATGCAGGTAAGAATATAATGCTGTCTGTGTAGGGCACAGCTACAGGGAAGGAAATGCAGTGGCGATTACAACAAAGGCAGTTCCCAGTCTAGGATCTGAGATATCAAAAATGTAAGCATCTGTGATGTCTCATTATAAAAACATTTAGGACTCAAAATAGAAATAAACGGAAAGACATTTATGGAGTAGCAGTTACATCAAATTGTGTCAAGTTTGGCTCCCATGTTTTGATGAGCATTAGAGATGTAGGTCAATATACTAGAGAAACAAAGAAAAGAATCTTATATCTATAATACCAGCTGTGAGACAGAGATGGACTCTTCAGATAAAATCTTCCTTTTCTGGGGCAACAACTCGTGTAAGAGGAGAGTGAGCTCTCCCCAAGTAACCTTCTTACTTACATAAACATATAGGACACATTTCTCAACCAAGAAGCAAGTGAAGTCACCCTGATTTACACCAGCTAACTTTCTGCTCCTGCATAAATCAATTAACCCAGTTAGTAACAAAAGACTTTTAAAAATCTTGGAAAAAAAGATTTCATTCAACATTTTGTTGTAAGAAATTATGAGAAAACATTTTATCTGGCTATTTAATATGTACGGGCAGAATACATGTAAAGGCATATTAAATGGCACAAGGAGCCATGATATTAAAATGTTATTAAAATGTTTCTTTTTAGCCTACAAACTAAGGTGGTACAGTATAATCTAAATACAGAATTTTTGTAGTAATTGCATTTAGAATTTCCCTTCAGATACACAATTATCTGATAACTTGTGCTATTTGATGAGAACTACATTTCAGCATTTCTATAGTTTAGTCTCAATTTGTATAATTTATTCCAAATATATTAAAGGCTGCAAAAGGGTAGCTATTCTCCTCTGTTCTGCTGGATAAAACAGTGAGGTATGTGTCGTAAGATCATCTCTTACATGAGTGGTTATACTCTGACAAGAAAAGGTAGACTGAAACCAAACATGGATTTAAATTCAGATTTGTCTGGATTATAGATTTTATCTCAAACCATTCTTTGTTGAAGATCTTTCTTTCATAATCACTTGGGATCCATTGGAAACATAGTTATGCATCCCAGTCTATCCCTGAAATTAAAGAACTCAAAATTACATTGAAGTAGATGTAAGTTGAGGGCAGAAAGGAGTTTGCAAGGACTGTCATAAACATCCTTGTACCTCTTTAGCATGTAGTTTTATGAGATGTTATATTCAACTGTCACAGAGCTATGTTACCATGACACTTACTAGCAAGATGAGTGGCGGGCAGCCTATCAGCGCAATGGCAGTGGAGAGCTTGCGCTTGTTGCCACCACTGTAGGTACCAGCCAGGTGGTCTGCATACATAGGAAGCCCCAGCTTCTGGATGCCCCATTCAGCAACCTATGAGAAAGACCATCTTTTTCACACAGCAGCTAATGCATAACAGATGAGATTGCTGATACGTCCCTCTTCTGGCAGAGACATGGCAGTTCCCTGGGTTTTAGCATATTCATTTTAGACCTGAAGCAGGGGAGGCCAAAAAACTTATGATGATGAGGGGAATTCTAACTACTTGAGGGAAAGCCATAAAACCAGCCTCAGCTGTAGACTTCCTATCCGTGCAAGAATTTAAATTATTTTCTTCTGGAATCTTCTTCATGTTTTCTTCCTTATACATAAACAACTTTAGAGACAAGAACAAAACAGCAACCAGTGCAGTTCTGAGTCATAGCAATTGCATCTTTAGCCTTCCACAATTGACATCACACTTTTGCAAGTACCATTAATGTCTAAGAACCTGCATTGGATAGTGCAGTCTTGTACTTAACTGTCCAAATGACAGGAACCATTCCCAGGACTTCAACACACAGAATGGCAAGCCACTTTGGAAATTCTGACCCTTCGCATGTTGAGCCTAGTTAATCATCACAAATATTCACTGTAACTATGTATAAGTCAAAAGCAAGAATGTTTTACCCTCTTGATTTCCTCTGCTGGAACCCCCCGCAGGCGTGCATATAAGTATAGATGTTCTCGTCCTGTGAGTAGGTCATCAATGGCATCAAACTGAGGGCAGTATCCCATGTTTTGATGGACATTAGAAATGTGGGTCAATATACTGGAGAAACAAAGAAAAGAATCTTAGTCCTATAATACTAGTTTTAAGACAGAGATGGACAGTTTGAATAAACCTTTTTCTTCTGGGGCAACAACTCTTGTAAGAAGAGAATGAATTCTTTCTGACACAACATCCTACTAAAATATCTGTCTGTACAGAATAGCAAGGAATATATTCTCATCTAAGTCAGCTCAGTCCTGGTTAGGAGTGTAAGACCATTTCCCCTCACCCATCTTCCCATTTATGTATAGGCTAACTTAATGAGAAGTTCTTCAAACAGCCACTCAGATCTTATTTTTTGCAAAAGGTGTTTATTTCTAGAAGAAAAAAAAAATCAGTCAATTTCATTTCAGAGCATGGTCACTGGGAACAGACAGGGAAGACACAAGGCTAACACTTTGGTGGTGGTAGTAGGAGTAGGAGAAATACAGAATCACAAAATGGTTCAGGTTGGAAGGGGCCTCTGGAGGGCATCTTGTCCACCCACCCTGCTCAAGCAGGGTCACCTAGAGCAGATTGCCCCAGACCATGTCCTGGCAACAAAATAGCTATTGTTCAAATCATATCAATGGACAAAGAATCAAATCCCAACTACACCCAACAAACCAAGACACACAACCTGGAACTAAACTAACATAAGCGAATACCAGATCATGCTGCGTTAACTTAATGGCATTATGCCAGCACTGTGTAAACAAAGATGCTAGAAACAGCCAGAGAAAAGTCCCAAAGCTCAAAGTACCCTGTTGGATTGGTTATGTTTGCCAGCTCTTGCCATTCGATCTGATTGCCTTGTCCCAGTGTTAGCATTACTATAACTTACCCACAGATTTTACAACAGAATGTTAAAAGTATGAAGTGCCAGTGTGTGTTAGCTGTGATCTCTCTCAGTGCCATAAAACTGGAAAAGAGCTGCTGGGTCATTGAGACTATGATCTGGACAGTTCTACCCCGGTAAATGGACTGTCACAGTTTTTTTTTTTAAGGTACTTACCTATTGCCAGCCACTACAGCATCTCCAGATGTCACATCAGTATCTCCAGTCAGCATTTTGAATGTTGTTGTTTTGCCAGCGCCATTCACTCCCAAAAGACCAAAGCACTAAATTACAAAATTTATCACATTCTTTAGTATTTCCAACTTGCAAATCAGCAGGGGCATGAAATCTGAACTGATGCATGGAATGTGATCTAGTGTTATTGAACAACCTACCTCTCCAGGACGGATGCCAACACAGAGTCTATCCACTGCAGGCTTGTGCCTACCTGCATAAATCTAAATTGACAGGGGAAAAAAAAAAAAAAAAAAAAAGAAAAATCCTATTTCAAGACATCTACAGCAAAGAAAATCTTCTGAATTTTTTTAGTTTAATGTTATTGGGATGAGGCAACTTTAGAACCAAGACAGGAGTAAATAAAAAAATTAAAACCAAAGAGTAAGCATTCTACAAAGTCAGACATTTATTCACATTAAATAAATTTGTAATGACCCCTAAAAATACCAATTTTTCTGCATGCAGCCTTTTACTTCATATCTTTAGCACTAGGAGACAAACCTGATGCTTTCCTGGGACAAAGTATCTCTGACATATCAAACTAAAGTGGAACAATACAGCAAGGCAGTCTGACGAATGATGCTCCAGGTCTCTATTCATGAGATCCCAGCAATGTGTGTAATCTTTGTATTTCTGTAGCTCAAGCGTGCATGCATTCTGATAGCTTAACTTAGATGCCTTCAGCGTCTGGAAAGAAGATAAATTAGCAATAACTATAGCCCTCAGTGTGAAAGCAACCAAATGGTTAACTTGATTGAAACTCACCTATGGAAAAAACAGTATTGTAGAAGAAAAGACTAGTAGTAGAAATGGACACTCAATAGGTAACAGTCATATCAGATGATGTGAGGTTAAAAAACCGCAAACCTTAAGCAGGGAGGGTTGCACTGTCCTTGCTGGACTTCCCTGTGGTTTGATTTCTAATCAAAGGAAATAGCCTTGACTTCTAAGATGTTTGCTATTTTCTAAGGCACAAGGTTGATTTTGAAAACAATAACATCTGAATGCACAGCTGAAATACATTCTGAAAGAATGAATTTATATTAGACTCATTTGTTTCATTCTTCTCAAAATACTACCTTGGTCAGTTCTTGTAATTCTAAGATATCTGTTTTGCTCCCTCCATTCATAATTCTTTTTCTTTCTTCTGCAACGTCCTCATCTTCACCAATAATAGGTGACATGGCTGTCTCAGCAAACCTGGAAAAACCCAAGAGATTGATTGCAGAAACCATGAGTTGCCCTGGGTGCAGTTAGAATAACCATGTGAAACAATGGCTAATCAATTGCCAAAAATGTGACGGGTGGAAGCAGTGGGATTGAAACTTCACAATGTGACATTGGCTGCAGCATTCCTGCTGTTGGGAGAATCCCTGACCTTTGAAAGTTAATCTCTAAATACTAAAAAGGGAGGAAATGGCTTGCTCAAAAGAGCATGCCTTGTCAGTCACTGATATGACATAACCTGCCCCTCAGCCACAGCTTTCACTATTTGGCTGCTCTTCAGTAGAGAGTGATAGTCCTTCTACAGATCTTTTGAGTGGACATCTCTGTAAGACAATATTTTTTATAATTGTACCAATTAGTACCCTTGTGGGCAATCTCAATCAGAAGTGAATGACCCATTCACACCTGGAAGGTAGTTGCTTTCATTGAGATAGAGCCACATTTGTAAAGCAGAGAGGGGAAGCTTGCATAGTGTCCAGGCTGCAACTGTCCTGTGCCATGGACTAGAACTCCTGTCTTGAGATGTCAGACTAGTACCTCATGACAGTATTTATGACACTACAAACTTTCCAAGTCATTTTATAATCTCACTATTACAGTGTCTTAATCTAAAAAAATTTACACTAAAGTCTTAATTCAAGAAAACTCATTTCTTTAATAATATATTCTTAAATTCTGTTAAGAGAATGCACTTTGTAAATGCTTTCTTGAATCAGGATGTCAATAAGTTAAGATGAAATCAAGTAAACAGAAAAAAAAAAAGCTGACAAATTCAGAGAAAAAGAAAGGAAAAAGAAAAAAGAGGGACATAGAAAAGAACAAAGACACTCACCCTGCTAATAAAGGAACATTAATACAAGCTTTCAGACATACCATCTTGTAGAGAACAAACGGTGCTGCGTAAGGAGATTCAGAATGAAGAATGCAACCCCTTGAACAGCCATGGCAACCAGGTTCTTTCCAACAAAGTCCCACTGAAAAGGATTGGAAACATGCTCCTCACCTTCGGAGAAAGAGCACCAGAAAGCACGGTGAAATACGGCTGAAAAAACCCACTGCTCCTCAGAACAAAAGGCATAATCATAATGGTTTAGGATAAAAATTTCTACTTTATTTGATCATGATCAGGCAATGTCTTCATTTTCCAGTGCCTTATAAAGGTTCTTAAGAAAACAAGCTCCAAGCTCAGCTGCTGCATGGGAGTAAAAATGAATATAACCTCTCTGAATATCACTAGTTTGGATATCATACCATGAAATATGCATGGATTATGTGAAAGACATACATTTCCTGAATAAAAATAGATGAGTTCTGCTATATGACTATTATTTTAATAAGTTGTCTGATATCAAAGACAGCTATATCCCAACAGGATACATTTGAAGAACATCAGCCACCTTAAGCATTAACATGAGGGCTGCCAAAGTATTAAAATGAAATGAAATAATATATCCTCCTGTAATGATCTAAGGGCTTCAGAACAAATGATAAAAAGACACCAGGGTACGGCACTGAACAAATGGTTCATTTCCAATACACTGTGCTGGTTGGGCCACATAGTTCTGGCAGCTGTATCAGAAGCTGTGATTTCTTCAGAGAAGTTGAAATTTCATACTCCTCATCCACCTGATGATGTGAAAGGGGAGAATTTCAGAAATAGCCACTAATTTTCCAAGATAACACTTCCAACCATCTCATCCAAGGTCAGGTCACATGATATAACTTGTTGCTTATTGGCTTTACTTACCAAACCTGGCATATACTTCAGTCACAGCTTGGTTCATTGCCAAGTCAATGAGTCCACGGCCCAGGCAAAAATGTGGGAAGACAATCAGCACATTTTTCAATGTTTTATTAAACTTCAGCAAAGACTATAAGAAACAGAAACAACACAATAAGCAGTTGAAACGAGACTTCCTTAAGAAAACATAGCAACATGTGTGAAAAGTTCTTTGTCATGTCAGAGAAACTGTGTTCCGTGTTCTTACAACAGAGAAAACAGAGTAATTACCAAGTTACATCCAAAGCATCTGCAATCTAAAACACAGCACAGCAGAATGCTGGCATACACTGTACCAGACAAGGTGCTTGTGAAAAACTGTCAATGGGGAGAGAAATTAATATCTGTAATGAAGTATTTCTCTATGTAGCAGAGGTAACATGTAATTCTGGTGTCAGCTATTATAAACAGCAACTGTGAGCAACAAGAAAGAATGGCATTTTTCTGTCGTAACATCTTTATTTATAGCTGGAATATTTCCATAATCAGGACTGCCACAATATTGAAAAGTACCACTGTCTGGGCATAACTACACAGTAGACTTCGGTGCAATGTGGAGATACCCAAAACAGCATAAGTGCCAGTAGCAGTCTAGCTGTGCCAACACTGCATCCAGAGAAGGGCAATTTTCCCTCTGGAGATACAGTGTCTACAACAGAGACATATTCTCAAAGGTAACAATACTGTCCTGCTGTCCCACAGACTGAATGGCACTAGATTGAAACGTGTGCTATCAAGAAGCATGGCTGAGAATGCAGGAACACCAGGGACAGAAAGTATTGTAAAGTTGGCCCCTTGAAACCATGAACTTAATCAAGGTCTGTTTCTCCTTCCCAGCAAACAACAATGCTTGATCAGCACATGGTCTTTGAAAACGCACTATCAGTAATGATAGCTACTTGGATTGCTGTCAGATGTAGAAAGGGTATCAGTCTCAGTGTCCAGAGTATCAGCAACTGTTGAGGTGGTAGCAGTAGTGCATACAAGCCAACAGTGTTTTATCAACTGTCTTCGCTTTTCTAAGAACTAATTTTGGCACTCGCTGTATTCTGTCTAATTCTTGTACTTTCTGTCACCTTCCTGGTAGTGTTAAACCATTTTTGGGCAATTCTCAAAATGCTACTATAAGCAGAACATCTCCTCTAACGCAATAACTAGCAGGAGTAAGTGTCTTTCCTTACTTAGTAGTGACTGCATGATTTTCTACCATCTTCACCTTCCTGTACAATCCAAGCTGCAGAAGCAAGAACTAAGTGCCATGTCCCCTCCTTCCCAACTGTGAAAGTGTACAGAAGTTTGCTCATAGGGATGAAAAACACTCCATGTCATTCCTTGTGTGTGTAGCCCAAGATATAAATTGCCTTGGGTTGCTTCTCTGGGTTATTCTGCCCGCCTGTCCCTGCAGTTACTTGGCAAGTTCCCCACTCATTTACTGCCAGAATAAACGGCAAGGTAGAGAAAGACAGTTACTGTTAGAGATGGTTATGCTTGAACACCCTTTGCACAGCTCTTTAAAACCAGGTGACAACAAAAACATTACTTACCGGGTTATTTTCAAATAACTCCAGGATGAATGTAATGGCACTGCTGTTGAGCCCCACAAAGAGGTTAATACAAGACAAGGCAACATAAGCAGTGCTAGGGACACTGAAGAAGGAAGAGGCAGGGTACATCATGGGAATTACTGCCCATCTGCATGCAAAAGATAGAAAAATTATGATAACAGCTTCTCAGTATTCTCATGTCAGTTGTCCTAATGAAAACACAAAGTTGAGCTTTCTTCTCATCCCAAGTATAATGAAATGGTGTAACCAACCAGAGATGCCACTACAGTATTCTTTCCTTGGTTACTAGGTAAAAAGTTTTTTCTGCTTAGCCTTTTTTGCTGTAAAAATGCAGGGCATAGAAACGGCTAAAATTGAGAAAACTTAATGCTAGCAAGGTTATTATCACTGCAGGTATCCTTGCACATCTCACTGGATTGTACACCAGAAGGGAGAGACAAAGAAATGTTAGATAAAGCAAATATAATGTACTGCTTTTCTAGATACTCCTCAGCCTTTGGAACTGTCCAAAGAAATCAGAAACTCTGTAAATTTTTATATTCTTTTCTAACTCCTCTACCATAGTTTTTTTTTACTCCTAATTTGGAGCTTCCTGTGCCATGAGTTCTGGGACATAGCAAATGCACATTCAGCAACACAAGAGGAGTATTCCTCTGGAATAAATTTACAATGCTTAGCAACAATCAATCTGACTAGGAAGACTTCAGTAACAACAACCTGAATTGCTTAACAGGACAATACACACACGGTCAGAAAGAATCATCCTGTTTCCCATTGTGACTGCAGCTGGACGCAAGGGCTAATGTAAGATTCTATGAATTTACCTTTCTTTCTGTTTTTTTTATTTTGAGTTACAAATTATGAAATTATCATTGAAGTGACTGCCACATGACCATATTTTTTCAGAAAATTTCATGTTGGTAGATACTTTAAAATATCCAAAGACATTTTAAATGTCCATCTACACAGCCATGAATTACCGTATTTAAAAAAAAAATACAGAGCCACAGACAACTTATTAAAGATACCACTATTGCACTTTAAAAATATATAATAAAAAAATAAAACAAATGAACACTCTGATAGCATTTTTTAACACTGGGTATTTTACAGAAATTAACTGATGATAATGCTTTGCATTTTCTCAGGATTTTCGTTCAAAGAACACAAAAACTTCAGAAAATTAAAGGTAGTCTGCCCAGAAGAGAACTGTTCCCTCTTAGGCTTAATTTGTGATATACATCGGAGGATGTGAAAAGCTTCATTTTCCTCTTTAACTCGAGAAATAGATCTGGTCAATCATTTTGCCTAGGCTACATCAGCTGCAGGGCTATCAGGAATATGATTTTATAGATAAAAATATATGATCACTAGTTAAATGAAAGTGACTTTCAGTCAGCCTTATAAAATGCTATTTTGCCAACACAAATGCTCATTTGAAGTTAAAGTGTTGAAGACTCAGTGCTCTTTGCCCTTGGGTTAAATGCTGAAAGATATTTTAGTATTGGCTGTCAATGTGGCAAATGAACAACCACTAAATTCCTACACAATATACATATCAGAAAGCAGCAAAGCAAACAAATATACTTTCCTGTAAGGATCACATTTAATGCTTAAAAATGTAAGGCAGTGACAAAAAAAAAATCTCTTTTACGGCATGTGGCCAGAGTGTGTAAATATCCTGGAGCGGGGCAGAATCCAGTTCTAACCTGTATTGTACCCATGCGGTTTTATTCTTTAAAGCTGGATTTCACTAAGTACTGAGCTCAATAACATGAAATCATTTCCATGTGAAATACAGGGCCCCACATGCAGGAATAACCTTGAACACTCACCCATACAGAAGCAGCAAGGCAACAAGCACAGGGAGATTAGTTGGAGAAGTGTATGCTTTCTTGTTGAATCCAGCGAATATAACCACAACCATTCCAGCACTCAGTGCATAATTCACCTGCCACATCACAGGGTGAAGATCAGTGTGTAAGACCCGAGAAGGTCTGCAAACATATCCAGATCCTACACATTATTCCAAAAGGATTTTGTATTGAGGAACACTGGAATTTATGAGCTAGACTAGTCACACTCAAGCTTTTGGATCAGTGGGTCCCTGGCAGCACTCGACATTTTTATCAGACCGTTCATCAAAAATACAACATATATTGTTGTGTCTTAGATTATGGTTTGGGAGCCAATTATTTCATGGTCCTGCTGGCAGGCTGCCCATGGAAAGAGGCTGGGTATATGCAAGAGAAGTGCAGTTTCTGGTGATGCAAAGGCTGTGTAGGAGGGAAAAAGCTAGCTGTTTGAGCCACATTCCTGGGAGGAGGCTAAAGTGAGTATGCTTGGCCACTGCTCTTCTCAATTTTTTCTGTTCAGTATTAGTAGCGCTAGTCTACTGCAATGCACAGAGCCCCCCATGCAGAATGGAAGGTGGCATTTCACAGAACTGCTAACACCAGTTCTTTGCATCATGCTGTCAAGGGCCATGGCCAAGCAGAATTCCTGTCAAGGAAGCTGCTGGGAGGCTGCTGTGACCAGCAGGGGACAGTAACTCAGAGACCTGCTTCTTTCCCCTCATTTCCTAAATTAATGCTTTGCTTTACTTTCTCCTTAAAGAGCACCTTCCAAAGCCTGAAGAGTTTTGGGCTTTTCAATTATTTCAATTTTTTTTCTTTTTAATTTTTTTCAATTCCATGTTCATGTTTTTCTTATTGCATAAGCTGTTGGCTGCTCTCTTTGTTGAGAAGGCATGGCTAGAAAACAAGCCTCCTGCTGTGTCTCAACCAGGCAAAGAATTTGCTCCTTTGTGACAAAGTGGCCTGAGGAGTAATGGGAGGGTAGCTGAGCCAGTGTCTAAGCAAGCCTGGGCCTGTGGTCTAAATCCTTTTGGAATAACACAGTGAACATGATTCAGTGACTTAAATACATCTATGTCATTTTAGACACCCTAGAGTATTTTGTCTGGCCTCCAGCTACTGTTCCAGCAGCCTGTGAATCTCCCCCACTTAGATTTCTCGAATATCTTGAAACATGTTATGGTTCTTCTATAGGGCAGGAGTGACTATCATCAGGCAACTAGGCTTTCCCCGGCTGTGGTAAGTTTTACTTTATTATACATTCAGTTGTAAGGACTAGAAACCCTAAGATAACAACAATTTCAGCTTCATTAGTTGAATAATGAGTTGTGCACCTGACTTACTTTCTACATAATGTAATTACGAGATCAGACCCTTAGCATGCTCTCTGAGAAACACCTGAAGAAGTGAATGCTTTGCAATGCTCAGAATCACCTTCACTCGATTCACTGATTAGTCCCCCATTCGTGCAAACCCAGGAATAATTGCAGGCTATGAAATCAGACCAGCAGTTACTCACTATGTCCCACATGAAGTTAGTTAGCCAGTAGATCGCAGGGCTCACACCACTGACAAACTGTAGATGCTTGGCTTTTGTTACACGTTCTTGAATCAGGTATAAAACAAAACTGGCTGGTATAAAGGACATGGCAAAAATCACACAGATGGCAACAACAGCATCCACTGAAGTGGTCAGCCTAAAACAGCACAAGAATGGACTGTGAGCAAGAGAATGGATGCAACCCAACATTATATTAGCATTTGGGGAATCTGGAGGGAATTTTAAGATCTAGAAGTAGCAAAGTTATTTTTTAAGTAGAAGACTTTTCCAATTCAAAATGTGCTAGTGTATTTTCCCAAATTGTTTTGGGGACTGTAGCTTACAAATATGGGTGATGGTGGCACCATTCCCTGATTTTTTACTTGCCTTCATTCTCTGGAACAGTTCAACTCCTATATATAAATATTTCAGTTTGACAGCCTTTCCTGTATGGTGTGTCTCAATCAAGACATTAAGGCACAATAGCTGAAGTGCTCTGGGAGCTGGGAAAAGAAGGATGCAAAGAAGCAAGTTGCAGACAGTGAGATGATATGCAGATCTTGCCTCTGTGCTTAGGCAGAGTTTTCAGTTTCACTGAATTCTGAACTTAATAGGAGACATGAGTGGAGACACATGAGCAGGATGTCATGTCTTCTTAGTGGTGTCTTTTTCAAGAAATTATGGCTTTTAGATTCTGGAATACACCAACCCTACTACATGCTATTGAAAATCTACCTGTGTGCTGTCCTTGGCGCCAAGATGGAGGTTGACAACTACTGCCTACCTGTAGTCACTTAAGGATAATTTCTGATTCTTTTTTTGGTTATGATCTCTGTGTTATTTTACAAGTAGATCTATTGGCTTTGGAGCATGAACAAAGACTTCAGAATCTTTGTGCTTGGGAATCAACAAAAACATGTAATCATGTATAACTGATAGTCATAGCTCCTACACGGGATGGGAATGAACTCTAATAGGAATATAATGAGACAGAAAAGAACAGATTGTATATCTAATTCTTGATTAGAATAAAACTTCAGGGAAAGCCCTCTGCATTCTGCCAATTGAACTATTTCGCCTCAGAGTGTGAATACACTGGAGGTGGTAAAGCTGCCAGGAGAAGGAAGGATAAAAGCCAGCAGCAGAGCACAGGCAGACTTACACAGTGACTTCAGAGAGTTGCTCCTTAGTGAGGTTCAGAGGATGGTTTACAGCAGTGATCCCATATTCCTCAGGGTCTTGGCCAGTCCGCAGGTTAGCTCTAAGGATTGCATTATTGGCTACATTAAGGAAACTAACCATAGCATGCCAGCCTTTATTGTTAAACCACACCTAAAAGAGTCAGAAAGCACAGATTCATTTAAGAAGCCTTCATTAATAACCCTGAGCTGCAGGAGAAAACTTGGCTGCCTTTGATCTACTTTGGTGGACACTGTCAGCAGGCAAGAATCCAGCACCAGGAATTCATAGCTCCTAGGCACAGTCCAGCAGGAGGAGCTCACATACTATGCTTTTAAAAGGGTTGGACAACCACTGTCAAGGGATTTTATAGAAGCACATTTTAAAAATTTAGCAGAATGTGTCCTACTCAGAAGTATTTAGGACAGCAAGAACATGGTTAAAAAAGTCTCACATTAGAAATAACTTTGCTAACCCTGTATCCCATGTTACTTATAATAAGTATAGTATTTCAGCTCTTCTTGCATCTAAAAATGCCACTAGCAATATTCTCAAAATCTGAAGCCTATGTCAAGAAAGACTGTGAGTTAGCAGACTACTTCCAGCAAATACCTTAATATTATCTTCAGTTTCCATGTATGTAAGGAAATTAGAAATTTCTTTAGCAGCAGCCAGTGAAGTTTTTCCCTAAAATAAAAAAGAGAAGGCTAAAGATCAGTTGTCTGGGTGAAATCCAGTGCTGCAGGTTTTCAGCTTTATAACAATTCTTAAGTAAGGGGACAAAAAAAAAAAAAAAAAAAATCTTGCTTACTCCTGTCACATTCATCATTCGGCCAAGATCACTTAAAAAATTGACAACTTGATCTCCAGAAACATGAAGGACTGGGAGCCTTCCTCCTATAGAAATTCCTCCATATCTAACAAAGAGAACAGAATAACTAGTCACTTGTACCACAGACCCAAAACTCTATACATTGATGGAAATACTAAAAATCCACTTAATATAAGTTTGATTTCTATACATCACATAATTAATGTATAACAATCTCTTTCTAACAGGTTGTATTAGGTCTTTATAGGGCTTACAAATAATAGAAGTTCTAACAGTTTCTGAGGGGTTCATGCTAGGATCCCAAGAAAATTATTATTTAGATACAAGACTTGGAAAAAACAGTTCTTTCTACAGTGCAAAATCTTTAAATCAAGATAATTGAGATATAACTGTTTGAACAGCATGGAGGACTGAGGACAGCATGGACCTCAGTTAAAATGTCAGTTGCCCTGAGAGAAGCAGGTATTCAGCAATGCTGGTGCCAGCCAATACTCCATAATAATAAATGTTATTGCATGAGATGAACCAAAGTAAAATCCTATAGAAAGTAATGTTTGCACATGAACAAGCAGATATTCCGTGAAGGAAGTCAGTCATCTGGCTGCCACCTTTGAAGTGAATTCCTACTGCTGCTGAAAAACTATGTATGTTCTTCAGGCTAATCAGTCATCTTTTTAAGTTTAGTATCTGCAGTGTAGACATCATACTGGAGTTAGCTGATGCCTCTACATAAGCATGGAGCACTAGTGGAATCTGTTTTATAACTACTACGCATATTCAGACCAGGGATGAGGTGTCATGGTTGTTACTTCTGTATTTGATAGGCTGGCATCTAGTTTCATCTTACCCAGGTCTTTTTTTTGGAGGGTTTATATTTTTCTACTGCACTTTGAAAGAGTGGCACCAGAGCACTATTGCAATGTAGTACAGTCTTGTATTGTAACTTTCCATCACCCAGATCCCATTAGTCTGACTCTTGCAGATAATAAAACTGTGATAGTTCCATTGTGTGGCTCTGGCCTTCATCCTTGTGGGGGTAGTCCAAACAAATATAACCCCTTGTCTTTATAAAACCCTTGCTGACCCCCAACTTGTTTCCCACTGAAGCCATCTCTTTGTTCTATACTATCTGCCACAATTCCCCTTGGCCATTCAGAGAAACATTGCGAGGCTCCATGGATAAACAGAAATTCATTGTTCCTTTATTTACCACCATAATTTGTGAACTGGTTTCTTACCTTTGTTCATTGACCCAGTATTTGCTCTTCAAGCTGAAACAGACAAAAAGAATCCTGTCTCTTAAGGCACCGAACCAAAGTTGATGGTATTGTCAGGCTTTAATGGAAATGAAAGGTGAATTCCTATTACTTTGAGTTGTGGGGTTGTCAGGACATTTGGTATTCCCTGCAGTGGGTTTTTGTTTTTTTGTTTTGTTTTGTTTTCTGACATGATTCATCTCCAGCTCATACAGAGATAAGCAAGATTTCTAAAGTGACGCATACTGGCTCTATCCTAAATCCATAATGAATTGATTTTAGAAGATGTAGCTAAAGCAATTATGACGTGCTAAGAGGAATTAGTCAAAGGCAGCCAGCACATAGTTAATATAATGGAAATTCAAAGAACTCTGCTGGGAATTGAAAAGGTAGCAAGGCCTGAATCAAAAATAATAGGTCATGGACACTGCACAGCTAATTACCATGCACAATGCTCAGGCAAGCTGAGGAGCTATCAGTAGGATAGATGTATATATGTAACATAGTCCTCTGGCTCTTTAGCACTTCTGGGAAAGAAGTGATAATTAAGTCAGGCAGGTGGTCATGCTGGTGTGGCTACAGTTCTTCAGGAACACAAACTAGTATCTCTGTAAGGCAGTTCATCATGCTGTGCCGAGGCACCAGTTTTCTCACTATTGACACAGTTACCATTAACGTGGTATTCCATCAACATTGAAACTTAGCTCTGCCTATAACGGAGTACCCGATTATAAAAATAGGTATAATTAAAACAATTTAACTCCCCTGAAATGAGCATCTCCTAATTTTTACATCGGGAATATGGACATGATGCTCAAGTCTGCACAATACTGTGGCAAATCAGGTGCTATGTTATTATTAAATGAGAATTTCATGGCCAGGTACAAAATACCGCATGTGAAAAAACAAAAGAGAGATTCAAACCTACCTCCCTTTTATCAAAGTGGGATATGTTTTCACCAGAAAATCTGAAATATTTCTGCGGGTCAGATCTTGAAGAATTTCCGTGCTGTGCTGCACTCTCTAGAAAGAAAAGAAAACCTAATCAATCACAGTAAACTTTACAGTCTCTAAAGCTATTAAGTAAGTGTTTGTCAGGAAAATGGCAAAAGTAGCTTTGGTTCAGAAGAATTGCTCAGGTTCATATTATCACTGAAATGAGAGTAGGTCATTCACTTTCTAGCCCAAATTTCCTTACTTCACTAAGATTTCAGAAGAAATGATGAAATCACAGAAGTTTGCAATGCCTGACACAAAACAGTTGCACTTCACTTTGAAACTTGGCCCGAGTTATTTGCAACAAAGGCCAGGGTTGCTCAAGACCTTTTCTTCACTGTGAAAGAAAGAAGCTTTTCAAATAAATTGAGGTCCCAATGAAGATCAAGTAGTTTTCTGTGATTTAGCAAGTTGAAATAAAAATTAATATGAAAACTTCACCTTCACTAGTACGTTAGATACTTTGAATGAAAATTACTCTCTTTTTTATAATGAAAATGATGCCACATGAGGCCTTTGTGAGTCTTTTGCAAATATAGGGTCGCTGTGAAATGCAAGACTTCAAACTTGCTGAGTTTATCCCAAGGTAGAATATACTTTAAAAGGTTCCTGGGCAGTTTCAGAGGGCAAAGCTTGCAACCTGAAACGACCTAGTAATGACCTAGAAAGTAAGTCTAATGAACTTTACAGAAGTTCCTACATTTGTCCACACAGAGGCAGTACTGGATGACACAGAAGATATATGACAGATGTCTAGCTGATTCTAGACAATACAGAGGAAGACTAGTAGCATCCTCATAGTCCCTTCATTAAATGAGCTGTCTATGCTCAGACATACTTCACAATTATTTACATACTGTTGCTTCCCTGGAGACTTTCTTCCTGACAAGTTATATAAAATTATCATATCCTGCAAAATTATCAGGATAATATTATAATAAACACATTTTCCTTAGAGGACTAGAATCCCCACAAACAAACAAACAAATTAATTTTGCATCCTACTTGGATTTGAAGTTTTAGACTAAATTTCCCTCTCAAATACAGTAGCATGCTATTAGCAAAATTCAACTTTGGCTATCCATTGGACAAGGATTACCTGGAAATCAGAAATAACTTGAGATGCTGTGAATAAGGTCAGAATATAACCTCTTTATTAATTTCTTTTTTTTTCCCTTCATAAACAGGAATTCTACAGATATTTAAAACAACTTTGTTTTGTTGTTTTGTGAATAGTGATAGAGAAACCAAAGCAAGCTGAATCAGTATTTTTGAGAGATTGTGTCATGGATTAGGATTCAGAAATTTATTAAGCTTGTGACATTACTGTTAAAACTAGAATTATTTTAGTCATTTGGCTAATGTGTGCAGCCTGGCAAACAAGAATATTAGAGTTGAATGGTGTGCATGGTGAGATATTAAATAGTGAGCTATTACTCTAAGAGTGGCTGCAGTTCTGTTTTCTTTAACTTGTTAGAAAAACATTTAGTAAATGTAAACACTAACAGGCTATAATTTTCCTTTGCTCTTCAAAAGAGCAAGCACATTTTATAAAGGGGACTACTAAGATTATTCATTGATAGGAACAGGTGGGAATGTAGCTCATCTCTTCTCCATACAGCATCAATGGTTATTAAATTATTCATCTTCATGCACATGCATAAAAACATTTGTTTTGCTAGCTTAGAACTTTCTTTCTAGAAATGGAACCAAAAGATAGGTAAAAAAAAAATTATCTGGGGTTGACTCAATATTAATTTTTCCATTTTTAATGAGATGACCCCACCCCATGTTTTTCAAAATCGTTACTTTTTTTGTTCCTTCCTTTCTTCTTTCTCCCTCTTTCCCTTCCCTTCTTTAAGGAAAGGCAATCTTCTAAATAGAATTGTTCTCTGAGGCAAAAAAAAAATTAAGACTTTTTAAAAAATTATTTGATAAATTGTTAAAATTTTTGTGATTTTTTTCTATATGAAAAGTTTGCAATTTGGATGAAAATAGTAATGAAATGTCATTTAAATGTGCAAGATTTCCCAATACTTCTGAAACTGAATTCCAAATTCCAGCAATTCTTGCTCCCTTAAAAATGTACTCAATTCCTTCCATGTATGTTGCCATGGGAAGGTACTGGCACACTAATCCCCTTTCCAGCACTGCACTACAAAGATTTATGGCACAAGGACACAACCTGTGGTGGCGGGAGGCCTCCTGCGCCTGCAGGGCATTCTGGCAGCATAGTGAGTTTCTTGTGAGTGCTGCACTTGCAGGAAGGTGAAGGATTCTCAGGGCTCCACTTTTGGCTCAGCAGGAGGCTGCTTAGGTTAGGATGAACAGCAGGTGTGTTCCAGGCAGTTGGCATATTATTGCATGGGTAATTCCTGTGTAGAGGAACAGACTCTTTAAGCTGTGCAGAGATACAGTTCATGAGAGCTTACAAATCCACAAAATCACAACACTCTCACCAGACGTTCTCCTCTCAGCCCTTGTGGCGTGAGTTACAAATAAGAACAACGTTTTAGAGTACTCAGTAAACATGAATAAATATAATCTCTCCCCACATCTCTGCCAAGTTTACTGTCTTCAGCTTGCAGATAGGACACTGAAGGAACAAGGGGACTGTGTTTGACCCAGTAGTAGACATATCTTTGTGAAGAAACTATCCCTTGCCTTGCTTATGCAGAATCTTTTATCTATTTTTTTTATGTTTCCTCTTTATCCCTGCTGTACCAGGCAGAGGAGAAGAAGGGGAAGAAAGAGGAGAGGACAGCCAGAAAAATCAAGCTGCCGGATATCATGACTGGGAGAGAGGCAGGAGAAAAGGAACAAATGGCAACGTATAGCATGCCAGTGACAAATGCCCCCAAAGCAGGACTCACAGGCAGGGTAAGTGGATAGGACAACAAATGTTAAAGTAAGAGCTCTACTAACATTGTCCTCACTTCAGAGTGAGAATAGCTTCAAATCATTGAGACTGTCCTATTGCTACTTCACAATCTAAGCAACTGCTGAAGCTATTGCTTCCAAACACACTAGTGGCAACAGGAGGAACCTGAGGGGACTCACACGTGAAAAATGTCAGGGAAGCTGTGAAGATTTGGATCTGAGCCCACTGGCCTACTGACATAAATTTCAAGGTTGCTTAATTGTCAATACAAGGCTACATGAGCTGGTTTCCAGCTAGTCACATTGAGCCCTGTGAATCATTCTTAATCCAGTAGCATTGGTTATCTTGCTGTTTGTTTGTTACTTTTGACCTGAATTATTGCCAACAATATATCTGAAGCATTGGCTCTAATGAAAAGCCAAGCCAATTCATTCTTGTTTCACTACAAGTTCCACTAGTAATTCCCTGCTAGAATCTCATTCAAGAGAGATTAGCTAGCTACTTACGGAAGAAGCTGATTCTTCATGCAGCGATTTCCAAATCCTGGTTTATTCAAGAAAGCATCAGTGAGGGAGGTCATTTGCTCACTGCCAGGACGCTCATTGCTAAGTGAATAAGAAAGGACTTCATAAATTTTTTTTTCAAACTATTGTACTGGAATACACATGGCAACTGGTGAAGGACAGCCATATGGTAGAACCAACTGCCCCCCTCCAAATGCTAATAATGCAATTATTTTAGTTATTTATGCAAAACCCCAGAACCTTCCAAGATAGTTAACAGGCTAAAGCAATGGTCCTTTTCTCCTAATATTAAAGGATGACTTCCGACATAGTCCTATAGCAATATTCTCCAAAAAAGCTTGAATCCACATTTCTACCCTCTCCGCCCTGTCACACTCAGTAATAAGATGAAAAACATATTCCGCATCTTCATTTGCTGAGGCCAAAGAGACAATGCTGCTAATAGTGAAGCATCTGCAACTAACAACCTAATAACATTAGACTACAGAATATTGCTAGTGCCAAGTGTTATACAAGTATGAATATCAAACTGCTCCAACACACTACCATATGTAAATTAAATTAAAGATTCATGTGAATTTTCAGTATGAAACTCTAGTAAAATGCTTCAGAATTATTGCCTTCAGTTTTGTTGCTTTCTGCTAGTTGTGATCTAGTCTAGGACTTAAACGCTTTTTATAAATTTCCTCTGCATTGCATATGTTTTTAATGGGTGCAAGTTCAGCTTTGGAATACGTGGAAGTGAAGGTGAAGCAAGTATTCAGGAGAGCAGAGAGGAATTGTGCAGTGATCTGGAAAGAACAGAACTGAAGCTTCTATGAACAATGAAAGGAGACAAAGTGCTAGTGGACAAAAAAAATTCAGACCCAGCCAAAGGATACTGTGTGGGGAGAAACTGCTAAGCAGCAGCATTAATAAAACCTAAGAGTCTCTGCTTTTATCTTGTTTCCATAACTTTGCCCAAATACTGTACTAACTATAAATAAATCTACCACAGGTCAGCAGGTAGGCTTGAATCTCATTGTTCTCTAAGATTATGAATACAGCAGTAGTTCAATGGCATATCAGAAATGGTCAAATTTCTTACTGTCCTGGATCTCCTGTTAGGCAGGACATAACTTTGTAAGTGTTAAGCCCATGAATTCAGGTAGGAAGAGGAAAGTACCAAAGATAGCAAGATATTTGAAGGACTATTGGTTATTTTCCACTTGCTGTATCTTCCACTTGCATCAATTTCATGCTATTTTAAATCTGCCAATTCCAATGGAGTGAATCCTTTTTTATACCACATAGAGTGAGAAACGCCCAGTAAGACAGGGCCCCGTGATCCTAAATGCTAGGAAGGAAAGGTTGTATATATGGCAGATGTACTTTTACTCAGTGATTCCTCTTACCTGAAGAAAGTAAACTGTTGTCCATAGATCCAAGGGTGTAAGGTTAAGGCAGGATATTCTCCAAACGGAGGAATAATGACTGAAAGTATTAAAGACAGCAACACAAAACTAGCAGGGAGAACAATCTGCAGGGAACATGAAAACATCACACTAGGTTATTAGACATAATATATTAGAGTGACACTGTACACACCTCATAATATATACAAACAAAGGAGGGACAGCAGGAGCACACAGATCAGATCTAGTTTAGCTCCTGAACACCAACAATTTAATTTCAATTGCTTTCAGTTAAGATTCTGGTTGTCACAGAAATGTATTAGGTTAAAAATAAAATACTGTGCTAGTAGTGATTGAATCATGAACTTGGACTCTAGGCAGAAAGAAATAGAATACGAGGCAGAAGAGTTGGAATCATAATTAGAACAGTTAGGGACCATTACATTACATTGTTACCCATTTGCAACACCTCTGTTGCTTTGTATAGAGACATTGCTGGGAAAGACAGTGTTGAGAATGTTGTGGGAAAGAGTCAAGAACAGCACAAGTCAGGCAATACCTGGGCTAGGAAGTCCTTGTGGCTGCGGGAGGCATGGTGGAACCGTTTGATGAGCAGTGCTTTGATCTGCTGACATACAAGCTGAAAACCTTTATACTGTCGGGACCCTTTGCCTTCATTTTGATCTCCTGCTACGCCTGCTGGCATTCGAGAAGCGTCATTAGTTTTCAGTGCAGTTTGTTCAGCTGGTTTGTTCTCAGTAGAAGTTTTGCCAAGAGTAGAACCATTTTCTTGAGTGTATCCTAGGTTAAGATGAAAAGGGGCAGAGAAGACACCTTATCCTCCATATATGAGGGTAGCATAAACATTTTAATGAGCTCCGGATTTTACCAACTGTATATATCACATCACCAGATTGCTTTAATTACAACCGTTGCACTGTGGCTATATCTAGTAGCATCATATAGGTTAACACTCCTCTTACTCAGCAGGATGAACAAGTTAATTATGTACGTAGTTTATGAACTAATGGTCAGCAAAGTACTTTTATAAAACTACTAAAACCATTGACATCTGGAGGCCTGACACTCTACTTTTATTTACATAGTTAAGAACCTGATCCAATCTAAATAAAAGTCTTTCTGCTGACTTAATCTCATTTTTCAGATATCATGTCAGGCCCCCAAAACAGGTATTTGCTGAACAAATTTATTTTGGCAAGAACACCATACAAAGACTGAAAGTTCTGAGGCTCCTCTTTACTTGGCGTTCAGAATACAGAACAGTCCCAAGAAAAGTTTATCAGATACTGATTCATGGATCCATACCTGCTTTTTGCATTCCAGGGTCAGCTTCTGCTGTGACCTTTAAGAAAACCTGCCATAGACAAACACATCTCCTGGTTAGGAATAGAACAGGTACAATAACCTGACCTCTGGAACACTATACATTATCCTTTAACGTAACAGAAAAAAATTTAGATACATTTTCAGTACTCCTGCTTATTACACAATCAGAGGTCTCTTATGAAGTACATAAAAAAAATAAAGAAACGAATAAACTGAGATACAAAGAAAGACAGATTTCAGGCTAATGAGTCATGTTCCACAAGGCTAACATGAAGTAAGGCTTGGATCCTTTCTCTACACCCATCCCAAAGACTTTCTGAGTATGCCACAGCATATGTGACTAGGTTTTGAAGAAGATATTAGGAATTAGTAAGATTACCTGTTTAAGAACAGGAACTGTCTCAGAAAACATTTTGGGGACTGATTATAAGATCAGCAGATATTTTAATGTCTGTTACCTCTTCAAGTGGTGTGTCTGAAACTCCAAAACTGCTGAGTCCCAAGTCATCCAATGTTTCCTCCAGTTCTCTGAAGAGACTGGCATAAGATCGCTGTTTAAAGTGTTTATTGGGCAAAAGGTAAATGAGTTCCTGACCAATGCTTTCAATTAATTTTGCTTCTGGGATATGATGATGAATTACTTCTGCTAGCTCATTCAGATCTCCTGTGAAAAGTCAAAACAGTGTTCAAAGAATGAATATTTAACCATGCTAAGCATGATTCAAAAGCTGTTGTTTGCACTATACAAAAGGGGACTGCTCTATTACATAACTCACATATATCTCAGTTAATTCTATTATAGACTGGGCTATGTTGCTAATTATACTCTGGAACTATGTAGCAGGAAACTATTTCAGGTCTGTTAATAAAGCACAACAAAATCTTCAGGAATATCTACTTAATTTCTTTTCTTAATGTAGAAAAGCCAAAATGACTTTTTCTGAGAAAGCCAGTTTCCTTTGCTCTAAATATGCTTTAGTTTTCATTAAAAAATTACACACTTTGGTGCAGAGCAGTTCAAAACTCAGTCTATACTTCTAAAGCACACAAACTTCCAGTTCATCATCTGTACCTGAGACCACATATACATAAAAAAGGAGCAATGGTAAGCCAAACCACAAAGAAACCTTATCAAATCCATGTTACAATATACATGTTAGACACAAGTACTGAAGAAGTGGGCCTCAGCAGCACTGATCTGTAAAATGAGATTACAGCATAACAGGGGACATAGCTATGTGCTGGAATGCTGAATCACCCCACTTCTTACCATCCACTTCCTGCTCTGGAGCTCCTTCTTTGTCACTGCGTGCACAGCTGGAGCAGGAGCAGGAGCACTGAGATCCGCAGCTACAAAGCGACTAGCATGGACAAGCAACAGATACAAAGATGAAAGTTCTTCAGTTGCATGCAAAACAGGATGTAAGAGTTGTCAGCCTTTGAACAGCTTGAGTCAGTGAAAAATACGTCATAACTGGAGCATCTTGAACATATTATACTGAAAGTCAGCTGAGGACTGGATTAAGCAACGCAAAAAACATAAATCCACCTGCACAAAGCATATCCGTCAGTTCTACATTGCATGCAAAATACCTGGGAAATGCGATCAGCAGTTGCCATGACTATACAGATCATGTTGCTACTAAGACTGGAAGCACTACTAACAGCAGAAAGAATCCAGATCCTTACTTTTCAAGCTATGCGATGCTGGTTTAGCTATGGGTAAATGTAGACTCTTCCAGTGTCTGTGCTAGTTACTAGACTACACCATGTTTACAACTAGTGTGCTGCAAAAGCAAGCATCAGAAAGACCTGTATATGGACAAAGGTAACTTGATTGGTAAAAGTTTAGACATACTTAACTGATGAGAATGAACTATAGACCACTGAGGGCTTCATATTCACCTATTATTTTCACCTGTCTGGCTGACTATATATATATATATATACACACACATCCAGAGAAGATTTTTCAGAGACTCATATATCCATATAATTTCATGAAGTGTCATCAAATTTTCTCATTACTTTCTTCATTTTGAAATCAATTTTGTACACAGCCTCAAGCAGCACTTAACTGCTTTCTACCTTGGTGCAGTGCATGAATACGCGTAAGTATTTTTCAGATCACGTGTGCAGGGAGGGAACTACATACTTACTGTAGCCCTTCCAATTCTGGTGTTTTTCATCTTGCGAACAAGAGTGAGATAAAAACCAGACCCAAAACAGTTCTTTAGGAATACAGGAGAGCCTGAGCAGAAGAGTTTCCCTTGGGATATGATGGCTACTCTGTCTCCAAGGATGTCTGCCTCATCCATGTGATGGGTTGAGAGGATGATGGTTCTGCCTAGAAAGAACAAGGAGGAAAGTTCAAGGCATGGAGTCTCTCTCAAACTCAAAACTGTGGTTAGTTTTTTGGCAATTAATGCAGGGTTTTCTCTGCACCAGAGCCAAGTCCCAGGTTTGCCACATCCATAGGTGTCTGTTCAAAGAATCTTGTTGTATTCATATCCCACTACTCATGACAGTTTACACAGCAGGCACATGCTGCATCTATAACAGGTTTTAAAACAAAACAAAACAAAACAATTTCTACTCTCAAACCTGTTACCTGAGCGATACTTCAGCAAAAGATCCCAGATAGACCGTCTGGAATATGGATCAACTCCAGAAGTGGGCTCATCCAAGACTACCACTTTTGCTTCACCCACAAAAGCAATGGCAACAGACAGTTTCCTTTGCATTCCACCTACCAGAGGACAGACACATCCAGGAATCTGAGATAAGTTACATAAGTGCAGGGATGTAATTAACACTGCTTTTCAGTATGAGGACAAACTGATACATGTGAAACAAAACCCATCCTCGCACAAATATTTCTGCAAAGTTAAATCAATAGTCACATTTTTCTTCTGAAGTTCAGAACAGCTTTTTCAAACCTTTGTTATTTTTTTAAATATATTTTTTCATCTATGCATTGCATTTTCTGCTTCTTGCCAGAAGCAAAAGCAGGAAGATAGCAGATTTTTATGTTCTCAGGTGAAACTAGCCAACTTTTATAGTTGCAATCAGGACAAACTAATATAAGAACACCTGACTGTTTATTCAAATGAGCTGTTGAATCTGAAAGTGAAATGTGTTCAAATGCACCATGTGGATTTGTACCTTTAGAATGAAAGAAATTACTCCTACCAAATAATATAGCATTATAGAGTACTGATCCAAACAGCGGAGCAGCATGATAGTATAATATTTGAGATAATAGAACAGTTTTTTTTCTTACATTGATTTATTTTTTTATATGCTCATTTAAAGTAACAGCTTTAAGTATATTTGAATTTGTTGTATATTTATAAGAAACAGAAGCTTTAGGGACAGGTTATGCCAGCTTTACTATTTGTACAGTCCCATTTACTCTTTGGAGAGTAAAGACCTCCCCAGTGCACAGTGATGTGTCAGAATATGGCCTCAAACATGTAATTCAAACAATAATTGCCTGAAGACAAAGAAAAGGCAGCAGAAAAAGCGTCTTAGAACAATACTGTGGGCACCTGACAAATTCTGAGCCTCTTCATTCCTTTTATGGGTGAGGCCCATGTCTTCTAGCATTGTTTCCAGCTCTCTCTCAGCTTCATCCCTGGATCTCCCTTTCAGTTGAGAGTAAAACAAGATGTGCTCTGCTACAGTAAGGCTGTGAAATCAGACAGAAAGACACCAAGGCAATTTAAATGAATAAGCAGATTTTTTTCCCAAGCAACAATAAATTCACTCTAGCTTTATCTTGCTAAAGGAAGAGAGGCTGGTTTACCCTAAATCTGGATCACAGATCTTCTTTGGGATCAACACGATTCACTCAGATGTCATAGGCTCTTCCTCTGCCTTTTCAAAGCAGAACCTGCTACTAAAGGAACAGGTATAGCAGGCATCAAACTATCCACTTATGGGAATAAAATGGGAGCTAATGTAAGTAGCTGCATTATGGAAGACAGTCTGCTGTTGAGATGAACATAGGCTGCTGGCAGTGAAGCTGGAAATCACTTGCAAAGGTAGTAAATGGTTGGGTGGTAGTGCAAAATGGGTGCAAAAATACCCTGCTACTGCACTGTCTGCTCAGATTTTTTTTCTCTAGGAGGCCTAAATTACAGTGCATGAATCCCCAGGCTGAACTCCTGCAAACCCACACTGCAACAGAAAACACGAACACCAAGAGTACTGTCATTTTCCTTGGAAACTTCTTTGTTCCCACCTAAATGATGCAGGAGATTTCTACTGGAGAAGGGCAACACCTACCCCATCTGACTGTGAAGAGCTGGATATGTGCTTCTAAAACATATTTACTGCCAGCACAGTAAGAGAAAGAGACAACACAGACTTTGGGGATGTGTCAAGCATGCAGAGTGGGACCCTGTCCTGGTTTCAGCTGGGATAGAGTTAATTGTCTTCCTAGTAGCTGGTACGGTGCTATGTTTTGAGTTCAGTATGCGAAGAATGTTGAGAACACTGATGTTTTCAGTTGTTGCTAAGTAATGTTGAGTCTAAAGTCAAGGATTTTTCAGCTTCTCATGCCCAGCCAGCGAGAAAGCTGGGGGGGCACAAGAAGTTGGCACAGGACACAGCCAGGGCAGCTGACCCAAAGTGGCATAAATGGGGTATTACATACCATGTGACATCACATCTAGTATCAAACTGGGGGGAGTGGGGGCGGGGGGATTGCCGCTCAGGGAGTAGCTGGGTGTCGATCAGCAGGTGGTGAGCAATTGCAGTGTGCGTCATTTGTACATTCCAATCCTTTTATTATTACTGTTGTCATTTTATTAGTGTCATCATTATCATTATTAGTTTCTCCTTTTTTGTTCTATTAAACCGTTCTTATCTCAACCCACGAGTTTTACTTCTTTTCCTGATTTTCTCCCCCATCCCACTGGGTGGGGGGGGGAGTGAGTGAGTGGCCGCGTGGTGCTTAGTTGCTGGGTGGGGTTAAACCACGACAGACCCTTATTCTTAAAGCTAGTATAGAATGATACTTACTGATTGAATAAGATGTTGTACTGAGGGCACATGCCTAATCTGTGCCGTATGGAGTCCATGTGAGTCTGAATATCCAGACCGCCAATCAGCACAGTTCCAGAGGTAGGTGGGAAGAGGCCTGTCAGTATCGACCTGGGAAAATAAAATGAGGAAACTCCCACTCTCCTATCTTTCTGTGCCTGATTAGAAAGATGCATTGCATGATTCCACTAGATGGAGCATGACGACTTCTTGGTATGGGCCTCGATGAAACAGTTCCAGTAAAAAGCACACATATAAATACTCTTGCCCTGCTACAGTGAGAATCTTGTGGATCTGCTAATGTAATTTTTGATACACCTGTCTGTATGGTTCTGGTCTGCATTAAAAAACTGTTTTAGTCAGCTACACTGTTTCAGAGTAGTTTGTTCAGCACATTACATCACCTCTATGTACAAATGGGTCTAAAATGAAGCTCGCTGTGACCAAGATAGAGAATAATGGTTTGAGGTCTCCAGTCGCACTGACTCATGCCCTACACCTTTATTTTCTGTAAAATGGAAGGGGGCTGAATGTTATGTTGCAAATAAGTGGAACCTGTTACTAGACTTGGATGAATAATAGATTTTTCAGTTCTGAAAACTTCAAAGCAATAGAAATTTTTGTCTTTATCAGGAGAATAGAAAAACAAGTTTACAAAACATTTCAGCATATTAGAATGCTTTTATTTTGGGTCGAACATATTTATTGCGGAACAATTAAAAAATTAAAAGGCAATTTAAAGTGCATTTGAAATAAGTGTCTTTTTGAATTAAAAAAGCTTAAAAATCTACTAGGAAAAATCATAATGAAACACTTCAGTTCTTTCAACATTTGGTGAAAGACTTTGTCACAGACTCATGAAATATGTTGTTCACCAATTAATCCTACTTTGCCAAATAAAGTTCTGTATAAAGAAAATTAAACATACCTGAAGTCCAGCTTCCTGAGACATTAGGGTTCTAGGACTAGAGGAACATTTTAATCTGGACATGGATCTTGCATATATGTAACCATTTTTGTCTAAAGAGAGCCTATATTTTATACTGCTTTGCACACAGACCAAAAACCGTGACTGACTTAAAGCCAGTTAGAGAAACCAAGAACATATGGAGTGTGGTGGCTTTCAAATCTTCAGATCTTTCAGCCAGAAGATCCTTCTCCTTCATTACCTATCAGGAGTTTGGCCATGGGAAATGAATTCTGGGGAAAAGAATTGCTTCCTTCTCTCTAGACTTTCACTTGTTTTTGTCATGCATTGCCTCCCTCCCAGGGCTTTAGCTCATCCAGGATATCTTCTCTTTCCCTAGGGGCAGCATTTCCCTGTCTGGAAAAAGCTTGATGTTGTGCGTCAATCTAGCTGCAGGGGTGGTAGAGAGACAAGGGAAGAGTCAAAAGAGAAGACTGCTCCTCAGGGCAGAGCAACAGAGGACTGCCCTGGATTTGTTTTTTCTGAAATACAGACTTACATGGTCGTTGTCTTTCCTGCTCCATTGTGACCGAGGAAGGCTGTGATCTGGCCCTCATAAAAAGTAATATTCATCCCATCTATTGCTGGCTTGGGCCTGTTTGCAAAAATCTTCACCAGGTTCTGAATGCATACTCCTGGAATCAATCCTGTTGGCTCAGGCTCAAAGAAGGTATTTACTTGAAAGACAAGAAATCAAGAATGAAAAAAGAATAAAAGCACGTTTTAATCCCAGTTCCAATGATGACACATGAATAAGTGCAGAAGCAACAGCACATACCCAGTAAAATACAGCATCACGTGCCAGAGCCAGATTCTCCAGTCACACCAGTACCAAAGTGAGGCAAGATTTCTAACTGCAGTACAATTTATTTAGATTCATCCATGTATCAATCACAGGAGAAGCAAAGCCCCGAATCATAATGGTCTGTGGAGAGGTAACTCATTGGATCAGGCGAAGCTGAACATGCTTTCTGTTTTCATTGTGTAGCAGGAAGATTATTTGGGATTGTTGACTGTAGATACTTAGATAGGCTGAGAGATTACATTAAACAAGCAGCAGGTTGCCTTTCTAGCCAGGCTGAAATCTGCCATTCAAATCATCTGCCCAGCTGTGCATTCTTTTACCATGACACTTTAAAAAAAACATTTTGCCTTTAATCCTGGTAGGTGAAATTTACCCCCTTGCTGAGGCCAGCTCAAGACTTAGGCAGTACCTAACATGAGCACTACATGGGATAGCTTTCTCTCAGGATTAAAAATGTATTATTGTAAATAGCAGGATGTTTTATTGCATCAGCTTCTAGACAAAACATACTTTGAAGTAAATTAAGCCCTTGGGCAATGTGAATTATGGGAGTTGAGAAATTTAAACTAAAGACCCTGTCCACTTTTGTTTACACAGAATGCTTAAGGCTTTGTAGGGAGGCTTGTTTTGCAATTGCAGTTTACTTAAATTGTTCAGTACCCAGCAGGCCTGTGTGGAGAGCAGCCAATGCCATCTGGGTGAAACCAGCCACACCTCCATCAGTGGCTTGTATGACTATCATTATAAACAATGCTCAGGAAAAAGTCCCAAATATGTTGTAGATGAGAGAGCTGTGTATACTACAGAGCAGCTGAAATAATTCATCTAGAATGGGTAGCATTACTTTAAATAAAATTATGTTTATGACAAACTTTTCGTTTGCTTTGTGAACAAATCTAAGTTTCCTTTTACCCTGCTGGGCCAAATACAAACATCCCTGTATTTACAAAAGTTCACACAGAGTCTGGCTAGATAGTTACACATATATTGGCAATTGAGGTACCATCCTTGGTTTAATGTGTATCATGAGCTCAATTCGTATTTGCCTATAAGACTCCCTGACAAGTTCTGAGGCAAATTCTTTGATGATCTCCCCCAGTATCTGCTTTGTATCACCTGAAGGACACTGGTGGAAGGTTGAGCTCCCTTTTTTTGTGATTCATATTTCTCCATTCTGATCCTATTCCCTCAGTGCAATTTTGGACCTTTTAGGTCTTTCTTCAGAGGTGGCAGCATTTGTGGGGGATGTGGATGGGGCTTTGGTGAAAGCTCTGCTTAAAACATATCAAGCAATTAGGACAGATTTACAGTGTGTCTGCCCTGCTCTACTAACCTGTGCTAATATAGGACTGCACTAGAGTTAAGCCATTAGAACTACTCTCCATTTCCCATCCCATTACTCTTACACAAAGCACTAGCTCTTACATGAAGCCCTTTTGGAAACTGTGTCCTTGAACCATACCAGATCTGCTCCTGGCTTCTCCGCATGTCTCCCAGTTCCTGGGTGGCTAGCTGAAAGGGAAGGCAGGCTTTTTTGTGCAGTGACAGGCAAAGCCCTTCCTCTGTGGCCATAGAGCAACTGGAACCTGGGAGCTGACGCATATAGCACCAGAAAGATAAGGCAGTACTAGGAGAAGATTGGCTGAAATAACCTTTGCCCTCTGCCTGTCTTTTTTTTCTTTTGAAGTCCTGTCCTGTTTCCATTCACCCTGAATGCATATTTTCAGTGCCTACGTGAGGAGCTCTGATGACCCCAGTTTTATCTCTAGTTTTTCAAGAGAGTCAGAGTGGGTTGAGAGCTGTCTGTAGTAGTTACTTCTGCTATAGAATCCACATGCATTCCTCTGAGCATCACATACAGAAAAGTCCTCTGGCTCTCTACAAAAGATGACACTGGGACTTGAAAACAAGGCAGGTCATTCAGGAATTCTTAGGTGGTGGCTAACGTCAGCATCAGAAAAGGCTGCAGACACACACAGAGAGCACTTCAGATAAATCCCTTTGAAACCAGCCTTTTCCTACAGATACAAGACACACTAAAGATAGGCAAAAAAAAAAGTGGGGGGAGGAGGACTAAGATGGAAGAACATTTCTCTCAGCATTAAGATTTTTACTAACGTCGTGGCTCTGTTTAATTCTACAAAGTCAATGTATATGTCTCTGAGGCTTCCCTCAGCATGAACACTAACTTGCCATAGAAACAGCCTGCATTTGCATGATAAAAAATAAGTTACAGAGCTCTTCTGAAAGGCAGCTCTCTTATTCATGGTGGCTAAAATAGTCTGAGGGATTGTGAATGTAGAGGAATCAGTAAGAGGGTAGCTGGGAGAGTCAGTGCCTCCCCTGAGCTTAGCTCTGGCAGTTGCATGCTATCCTCTGCAGCCTACTGGGCTCTTGTGGTTTAACTCCAGTCACTCCTACATCTAGTTTTTTATGAAGTACAATGAGTATAGTATCTCAGAAGTACTCAGGTTGCTCTCTCTCCTTACTATTAATTTCATCTTTGTCCTGGACATCTGTCTTAGGCTTCCCCTGCTCGCCGGGTTCTTTTTCTCGTTTGTGTTTACATTGTTTGTTTTTACCATCCTTCTCCCTCTGGTTGTCAGTCTTTTCTTCTGGCTTTTCAGGTTCTTCAGATTTCTTTGTTCTGCTTTCATTTTTTTCCCCTTCCACGGCCTTCTGATCCACACAGCCTTCTGACTCCAGACTTTTTTCTATATAAACCAAATGTAACCAACATTTAATTAACCAAAATTTAATTTCCTCTTATCTTTAGAGGTGCTTTGAGGAAAAGGAGGTAGTCTAAAGCCTTGAGCTCTCCAAGAGCATTAATTATCAGGTTAGGAACACAGCACTCAAAAGCCATGTAGCTTAAAATCTGCTTCACAGGGTCAGGAACAGCTATTTAAGGAAGATGACTGACAATTTTGCAATTATAGACTCAGAGTAGAAGACCCTGACTAATATTAGGTACATGCTTTATATTTTGTCCATGCAGCTGTAGACCAAATTCTTCACCACATGGACAGAAAGGCCATACAAACATTTCCCAGACTTACAGAGAGTGAGAGGAAGAAAAACAAAATGAAAAGGTTAAATGAAAAGCAAACTCCTAAACTGCTACTTAGATTAAGAGACTAGGTGCAGGCCAGAATGCATGAGTTGGTGTTAACTTTTATACAATAATTTCTGGCTTTCCAGTTTGGTCTTAGACCTTGCTGCCATGAAGGAAAATACTCATATAAAACCACTAATGGGGACAGGCTTTAAGCAGGAAGAACAGTGATGTAAGAAGAGGGAGCCCCTGCAGGAACTGTTTACATAACACAAATTCAAGCCTGGAGTGCAACTAGCAAAATTGCAATTTATCAGATGGTCTAGGACTTAATTTTGTTGTGAAATTCCACTGTAACTTTCTGCTATAAGAAATTTTGGCCCATAAAACTGTATAAAATTACCTGGTGCACAAATAGCAACATAAACAAGTTCACCATGTCACCTAAAATGGCAAAGTGGGAGATACAAAAGTGCACTGATAGAAGTAAATTTTAAAAATATCAAGATAATTTACGAGTTTAGCTTTATTTTCAGCTGTGCATTTACATTATCCGATATTTTCTTATCCAGTTTTCTTCCCAACACATTAACCAGTCATGATAAATTAGGAAAATGCTTAATATTACCCTTGAAGGAAAGATAAGAGTTGAGAAAAGTTCTACAGTTCAAGTAAGCTGAGGCACTGAAGAGTCTTAGTTCTTCAACTAGGTAAGAATCACATGCCTCCTACAAAGGAATTAATCAGAGATGACCTTTCCAACTGTCCCTGCTTGAGAAAACCCAAGGCAATGTTTTGAAGAAGAAAGGATGAAATAAGTATCAGCACACTCAGGCTAGCTGACATAATAATGGAATAATTTAGATCAGAAGGGATTTCCAAAGATCTCCAGTTCAATCCTCAAAAAAATAGGGCCAAATCAGATTACAGTGACTATCTCCAAAAAATGAAGTTTTCACAACCTTTTTGAGAAACCTGTTCCAGTGTTCTAACTACCTTCAAAATAAATAATTTTTTTCTTATATTAAATCAGAATTCCTGTTTTCCAGCCTACATCCATTGCTTTTCATGCTTCCACTAGGCATATCTGAGAAGTCTAGCTCTATCTTAGCTTTCTCTCTTAAGGCTGAGCAGATCCAGCTCTCTCAGCATCTCCTCATATGTTATACACTCCAGCTCCTAATCAACTTGGTGGCTCTTTACTGAGCTCCCTCCGGTAACTCTATGTCTTTGTTTCAGTGAGGATCCCCAAACCGGACAATACGGTACACCACATGCAGCCTCACAAGTGCTGACTAGAAGGGAAGAATAACTTCCTCTGAACTGATGGCTATACTCTTGGCTAATAAAGTCCAGGATGCATCTGGTCTTCATAGCTACACAGGCACACTTGATGGCTCATGTTCAACATGTTATCAGCCAGACCTTTTCTACACAGCTGCCTGCCAGCCAGGTGGTGGCCAGTCTGTATTGTCCTGTGGAGTTATTCCATCCCAGACACAGTATTATGCATTTACTTTTGTTGAACTCCATGAGGTTCCTATAAAGCCAATTCTCCAGACAGTTGAGGTCCCTCTGAAGAGTTGCCCTGCACTCCACTGTTGCCTCCAATTTGGTACCTTCCACAAAGTTGCTTGTGGTGCCCTCTATCCCATCACTTAGGCTGTTAATAAAGTCCTTAAACAGTATTAAGTCCTTAAACAGTGTTAGACCCCTGCCACTAATAAGTGGTCCCCAGTTATGCTTTGTACTGCTGATCACAATCCTTTGGGCCCAACGGTTCAGTCAATTTTCTACCCACTTTAGTGTTTACTCAAGCAGCCTGTATCTCATCAATTTGGCTATCAGAATACTACGTGAATCCACCCTGAATCCCTTGCTAAAGTCAAGTTAAATGGCATCCACTGCTTTCCCTTTGTCCATTGATCCAGTCATCACAGAAGAAAATCAAACTGGTTAGGCAAGATTTGCTCTTGGTAAATCCACATTCATTATTTCCTATCACCTTGTCCTTCATGTTTTTGGGAATGGCTTCCAGAAGGATCTACCTCTTAATCTTACCAGGGACTGATAAGCATCAGCAGAACTAGGATGTGAGCTGTGGAAGGGACTGCAAGATTGCCTCATTTTTACCTCAACAGTGAACTGTTAGATCAGCTCAGTTATCTGATGTAATGTCACCTACAAAATAAACTCTAGGTTTCACTTAAGCAAAATGTTTTGTCTAGGTAATCAAAAAAATGTTATTAAAAACTCATAAAATAAAAAAACTGGCAATAAAGTAAAAAAAAAAAACAAACCTGACCCACCTGAGCAACTGAATATTTCGGGGCTTTCAAGCCTTCTCACAACCTTTAATTTGGGTACTAAGAAATCATGAGTCTGCCTTGTGTTGGAAATAAATTAAAGAACACACAGAACTTATAAGGCATTAAGGTAACCAGAAAATGGATTTAATTTCTACTAAATTTTGGCTTAAACTAAATAAATAGGAAATGTTAAAATCCTGTAAGTAACTGTGCTCCAAATCTGAGATATTCAAAGGAGCTCTGGTGCAGGATACGCTGAAATTCCACAGAAAGTCAATAAGATGTAGTGGCTGACATCTGGGTCTTCGGAAATTTTCCATTCATCTATAAACATGCTCTAAGTTCTCCTTTGGCTCTTTCCTTCTCCTTCCTGGACAGTCAAATTCTAAGCTGGTGGGCAGCATTTGCAAAGCCAAAGGAGGTAACAGACTCCATAATGTCCAGATAAGCCTCTACCATTCTGAATACCCTCACAGCGAGTCTGAAGGAAAACCTGTTCATTCCCTCAGAATGCACCAAAAGGCAAAGCCTCTTCACAAAAAACAATGTTATAACCTCCTCTTTTCTGATCAAAACATGTGAGCAGTGAATGTATTATCAACATGTTCACAGAAAGAATTAACTCCCTTCTGGTTTATAGGTATCACCAAGATGAGACTGCCTTGTCAGCAGTCTGTCTGAGTTGATGAAGGGTAAGAATGGTAATGAGAAGACTGAAAAAATTATTTCTTCATCTGTCATTTTGATTGGTTTCACTGTTACCTTGCAAATTTAAGACAGATTTCAAAACACTACCTTCAGCAAGCCTCTATTCCAGACATTAATCATCAGTCTGCATTAACTCCTATTTAAATACAATCACCCACATGTTGTTCTTAACTACTCCAGTATAAATGCACAGAAAAAAAAAATCCACAAAAGCAGGACTTTTGCACTCATCCACTTTGGTCTAAGGGTGGCATAAATTTTGATCTTGCTTACAAACACAAAGTAAACAAACTTAAATTAGTGTCAAACTAGATAGAAAAGAATCAGGTTTAGAAAAATGGGGAAGCCTTAGCGTAAATAAGATCAACATTCTATTTCATTTTGGCTCATTTCACAAATGCTGGGTTGAGCAATAAGAACTCCTTGAATGTCTCAAAAGGTGTTGGTTAGAGAGTGGGGGTTTGATGTTGCTTGTTAACCCATGCTTTAAAGGCTCTCAGATGGAACAGTGACTCACCTCTAATAACTCCAATAATAGCAGGCCACTCAAAGTTCAAAGGCACCTGCTGAGATTCCCAGTGTATAGCTGGGTGTATTTGCACCAGCCCAGGTAATGGAAATGTTATGTAGTCACCTCTAAGCGGATCAGCGGTTTTGAAGTTATTTCTAAACACCAAAGTTTTAAAAGAACTTACCATCAGCAGTTGCTGTTTTCTCAGCTTTTGGGTTTCTAGAGCCAAGCCAGTAAGATTCCTGCACAGGGAAATACCAAGGCTGTGGTAGCCCATAGTCCCCTAAAACAAAAATAAGTAGGTAAAGTGCACTTCATAAACACATTCCTTGGTAGGCACAAATTTATCTAGGTAAACTCTGAGCTATAATTATAAACATTTGCAGTCCTAGTGTTGCATATCAGAAGGTCAAACCATCCACCAAGTACCTGACAGAACAGATTTTGTTTGCGGATTTTTTTTTTGCTTTTGGACAGGAGTAAAATATTCAGAAAATATGTGATCTGATTGGCCGTACCTTTTCTTAAGTAGAACGTGGTTTAATTACAGATTGAATCTACTCCCTACATGGGGACAATCTGAATCTTCACCAACCAGGCAGCAGCTGTCAAGGAACACCCTGACTACTTAAGATAGGATCCCAGCCTCACTCAGGGATTTTCTTCTAAGGCCCACTTAACACTCGAGAGTTGACATGAGTGAAAAGCTTATTATATTTACACTTAATACCCTGGGCCTGAATTCACAACTGGCAATGAGAAAAGAGACTCTGGCTATTACTTCAGCACACAGCCTTGCAGGAAAAGTGACAACAGCGCAATCCTTTTCTTAAGCAGAAATGGGCTTTTTTGGTTACAGGTTGATTCTGTTTTGAAAATACAAAGTACAATAACATTATCAGTTCTTGTCAGGACAGACTAGAGCTAGTGCAAGTCAACACTGCTTTCCTGGATCATATTGATTTATAGAATGCAAGGATTTGAGCTGCTATGTTTAAAACTGGCATCCTTGTGAACTCAGATGTTATTGGTCTTGTGCTACTTACTCAAAATAAGTAAAGGGAATTTGTAATGCTCACTGAAAGATGGCCAGTTTTTCTCTATTGAAACCCACTGTTTATGAAAATGTCTGCTTATTTTTGACTTACCAAAAATACCCTGTATTTCAGGCAACCACTTGTACTCCCATTAGTGCACACAAACGCTCTGTCTGCATCCATAAGCAGTTTGCCTTGCACTTGTTATGGACTGGATTATACCCCTTTGAAGCTGGTGGCTAAAACAACTGCTTCTCATTCAGAATGAATGCAAAACCCAAGTAAACTCCATTATGGAGCAGAATGCTCAAATAGCCAAAGGTCCAGTGTGCCAGTGGGTGGTTGGTTGCAGAGAAAACTTGAGCAGGATCTGAACCGTACAGTTCTAAGGATTATCTAGGGAACTCATATAGTAAGCTCAAAGACTACAGCATTAATTTGGTAGGTCTGCATATGTGTGATAAAGAAATGCTGTGAGAAATTCCACAGGAACAGAGGAGCAAAAAGCCAAGGAGACCCTCAGAGCAAATACTGGGAGGAAATGAAGCTAATGAATAGAAGCCCTGGGAGGCGTTACTTTTGTGTAAAGCACTGGCTGAAAAAAACCAACTTGGATCTATGAGCAAAGAAACTCACGTTGTTTAATTCCTGCTGTGTTCATGGCAATAGTACATTGTCCATTCTTTTTTAAATAAACAGAGTTGCAACATGGGCTTCTCCAAAGAGGAACTTTTAATAAAGTTACTGCAAATCAGCTTTGAAAAGAAGTATATTAAAATTGCATTAAACTTCTTTGTGAGGACATATTTTTTAAAAACTGAAAAGGCATTAATTTGGTGTAGCATAGCTCACTTTGGTAGGGACAAAACCAAAGCATAGGTCAAACTTTAATTTCGAAGCAAAATATCCTCAGACACATCTAAAACCATTTAACAAATCCTTATCTCTTCTTGATTTGGATTAACTATCATTAGTGATGTGTGCAGACAAGCACCATCTTACCCTATACATCATTAATTTTCCTTCATAACTAGAAAACCTGCAATATCTCAAATTCTGAGTAACCACTCAAGCAAAAAAAAAAAAAAAAAAAAAAAAAAAAAAAAAAAGAAAAAAGCCATCTGCCTAGAAACACATTCTGGAACTGCAGTTCACATGTGGGAGTAATAAATTAATGAAAAGAAAGCTCACTTGCTTGGACAGCATAAGAATCTGCATTTATTATATTGTAACAATATTCAATAAGAAGCAAGATAATCATTTAAGGTACAAGGACAAACCATTTTCTCACAAAGAAAATTCCCAAACTTTTAAACTGATAATCCTTTTGTGAACTCACACTAAAACCAGGATGCCCATTTAGAAATAAAATAAATCCACACAGGAACTTTCACAGCTGCCTAGGACACAGTATATGTCTCAGAAAATAGTACCATCCTTTAAGAAACAGTTGGCCTAATGTGACCATAGTATATATGTGAACTAGAACTGTTATTTCTATATTTTCAAAAATCTTAAAAATTCTCATTAGAAATGTTTGAAATCTCTCGAAAGAAAAATATGTACACAAATTGGGTTTTAACAGATATTTTTTAAGATCTATTTTCTATTTAAATTTTAAAACAGGACTAGAAATTGCATTCTCCTTCTTACTCTTTCCTCCTTTCCCATTCTTTTCAGGACTAAAATAAGAGAAAGGAAAAAGAAAGAGAGAAAGTGGAAGCCCTGAATAAACCAGTGGTGCTATACTGGATAAGACTCATGGTCTACAATGTCAAATACCCTTTTTCTGACAGAGAAATACTCAGAGACTGATTAGACTAACATAGTTTACAACAACTACCACTACTTTGTACGAATAAGAAATTGACATACCTGGAAAAACATTATCAAGATACCAAGAAAGTATTCCATAGAGAAAAGCATCAAAAAGCATCATTTTGATGGAAAAAAGAAAACTATATTCATCTCCTTCCAAGGGACTGGTTCTGATGTTACCCCACTGTAGGCCAAGACCTTGCTCTTCGTAGCGTGACAAGTATTCTGTACCAAAACCAAAGGCTACTTGAGAGACCAAACTCTGGAATAAAGGAAAAATTACATTCAATTCAGACAGATGGACATTTTGTAAAGTAAGCACAACAGAAGATGACCTTTAGAGACTGGACTTCAAAACTTGATAATGCCTAACAAATGATCAGGGAAAAGTGGTTTCACTTTTATATTGGACTGGGATATTTAATCCTCTGAACAGTGGCAATCCTAACTATTTAGTTGTAATAGACTGAATTCAACCTTGGCTATATTTCTTTAGCTACTAGGCAACATTCACAGCTTGTTTTTTTCCATTAATGTTCAGAAAATACTATAGATGAATCTAGAAGTTTGCAGTGTACACCTTTGCCTATCTTGGAGAAACAAAGCATTTCCTAAGTGTATGGGGCAGGGCCACTATAAGTACCAAGACAGAAAGTACACCAGATGCTGAGGATAAGGAAAACCACAACCATCCCCTCCCCTGGTGTGTCTGCTACCTGGTTCTCACACAACAAACTAATAAACCAGTATAGTATCCAAACATCCTCTTCAATGTTGGATTGCAAAAAACCAGAGCAAGAAGTGATTTAGTGCTGTTTCACAGGGTATGTAGTTCAGCCAGGAATGCCAGACCTTAGGAAAATGAAGGGACAAGAGGGATCCTAACAGCAGCTTTTAGTGAGGCACTATCATAGTGTGCTAAGTAAAAAATGTTTGGTTTTCAGCAATATATTTATTGTTCAATTACTTTACTTGTCCTTAATTTTTTTTTTTTCAGGCTCCCTACACATGTATACCCCACCCCTTATCCTTTCTAATTAGCTCTTTTTCAGAGACTAACCTTTGAACAACAAATATAAGACCAAACGTATCAGGAACAGAGAAGAATATTCATGACTTGTGGCCAGCAAATATCCTTTCTTACATGGATGCTGCCTCCTTCACTTTAGGGTGAGAAGAGAGTTGTCTTTCTGCTTAGACTGTGTGCTAGTCTCAAGATTTCTTCCCAAATCAGAACCTGTCAGAGGCCAGCCCTACTCATTTCCTGACTTAATGACAGAATCAAGTTTTGCACTTTATTGCCTTAATTGGTAGAACTAAAAATGGTATATACTACATCTGTACAGTACATCAGTTAAGAAAGCCAATTCATAGCCATATTTACACTTAGTTACAGCTTTTAAAGTGTTTTGTTTTCTTTTTCATTAGATTTCTGAGTGTAAGAGGAGAAGACAGTACTTCTCTTTTACCTAGGTTGTTAGAATGCTCAGCAAAGATGGGGAGACTGGATTCAAGCACCCACTCCCCCCCTTCCTGATTGATTGGGCAACAGAAAATCAGTCTGAATAATTTTGTAAGTTCACAGTTCCATTTCAAAAAACAGCAAGAAATTTCCAGCTCCACTGAATTAATTGTTAAGTATCTTACCTATAATGGAAAAGAACCAAGAAGAAAGCACTGCATGGAGAATGTCTACAACTTCTTAGATAGAAGATATTTCTCAGAGCTTTGGAACTTGGGTTCAAATCCTAACTCTATGTTCAGGTAAAAAAGGAACACAAACCTGAGGTCTTCTCATCCTTAGATATTACCCTGTTAACTAGGTTATAGCACATAAGAAAGATAACCAAACCCATTTCATGAATTGCCTTTGTATTTATTAAACATATCAGAAGAAAAATTTGCTTTGACTTATAAGGAGGTGTTTTGAACATTATGCTAATTTCCTAGCATTCAAAAAGTAAATTTTATTGAATTTTCTAAAAGCCATGAAAATATTTCTTGGTCACTAGGCCTGCTAAAGGCTTATTCACTTGCAATCCCTAATTATTTGAGAGAGATTCAGAGGTCTCCCCCTCTCTGAATCAAAAAAGCAGAGAGGAATAGGTGTGCAATGCTTTATTACTCATATATGCACAGTGAGAAGGGCAGCTAAAATTTCAACCCAAAGGTACCATATAATCAGTGAAAGGCTTACTGCTAGGATCTTCAGATTAACAGTCATGCGGTCTTGCCAGACAAAGCAGACAATGTGGGGCAGGTACAAGGTGAAGTAGATGACTCCACTGCAGGCAGCTGCCAGATTTGCTTTGGAGAAGAAGGTGCTGAACAAGAAACACTGCATTATGGTGGCTGTGGTGAATGTCAGCAGGAATAGAAAGAAGAGAAGTGGACTGCTATAATGTAGTACTTGTCCAGACTGTAAGCAAAAAGAAAACAGAAAAATTTAGTAGTATTGCCCCTTTCTGAACTAGCAGAAAAGGTCAGAATTGCCATTGACATGTAACATGTAATGAGTAATAAGCCAGCCTTTCTTACCTAACATGAGTTCTAACTCTCCCAGGCAGTAATGTTTCAACACCCAAGGTCATTACAATAACAAATCCTTCATCTAACTTCATCCCTGCTCCCGGATTGTGACTTCAGGTTAGTACAATAGGCTGTGGAGTTCATATGCATATTTGATGACTGAATTAACATCATAACTGATCACAGGGACATTCTGTCCCCGTCTTAATAAGCAAATGATTCCAAGCAAGATGTGCCTGCTTAGAAATTCATACATTTTAAATAAAACTATTTGAATTATCATAATAAATTTTCATTGATCTCTTCTCATCTTCTCCTCAGTCCACTTGCTCAATGTGCAGGAAAGACAATGTAAGGAAGCCCGACAAAATGCATCTTAAAAATCCCCCAAACAAACAGGAAAATTATGAAGCTTCTGCACCTGAATGATATTCAAACTCCAGGAGGGTATCACATCTGAGGAATCCAAGTTTCTCAGAGATCCTTGTGTACTAACCCACCCACTGGGTGAACTTTTATTGACCTTTCTTCCTTGGAGCTTTCGTAGATTAAACACTCCTTATCAAGAAGATCATGGACTGCTATTATGTATTTACACCTAAAAAACAATGCTGAGACCTATTTATTAGGCTCAACTTTGTTTTGAGCCTTAAATAAGGCTCAAATAGGTCTATAAGGCTATGAATAGGTCTCAACATTGTTGCAACATCCCACTGGGCCTCTGAGACTGATTTCTTTATCAACAGTGATAACAATCTCTCATAAGAATGTATTTACAAAGGTGCCTCACACTGGCATAGTGAAATCCAGGAAAGGAAGTGAATCATAGGTATAAGTACACTCCTCTCTGGTATTAATTACCTCCTGATTTTTAATTAAACCAGTGTAGCAAATAAAGTAAGCTTTCTCTACCCACCCAAGCTGTAATGGAACTGCAAAGAACTAGAACAACTCATCAGGACAGACTGATAAAATAGAGTGGATTGAACCCTCACTAAGCATTTATACCAATACCAGTTCCCCACATCAGAAAAGATGCAAGGGCATTCTTCCCTATCAAAATGCTAGAGATTAATAAAACTAAGTGTAGCAGCTAGGAGGAGCTTGGTTCTCAGGTAACAGAGATAAGAGGTAGTACTTAGAGACAACATCCAAACTGTCCTGAAAAGTTACAAAAATTACAGCAACTCTGAGTTACAGAAGCAAAAGTTTGTTGGTTTGGTGTTTGTTTTGGTTGGTTTTTTTAAAATTTTTTTCAGGCTTTCCTGAAAGTTCTGTCCTTGCAGTCTTCTTCCATTGAAATAATGGCATAATTTCTAAGCAGGCAAGCACTGAATATTACAAATGAATCATATATGGTGAATTACAAGATTAAAATTCTTCATATTATGATCCCTTCTATTTAAAGCAACAATTATTATTTATTGAGAGATCTGCCTCTGTCTATAGGAAATACAATATAGAGTAATCAGCTTGATGTAGTGTTCTGTGAGGGATCTCAAAATAAATCTTACCAGTGAATTTATCTTTCTGTCTCTGCCAAGTGCTGATGCTGTCACGAGGTCTGCTTAGAAGAATGTGCCTGCTACATGCTGCGATCAGAACAGGTCAGCAGCCATTCACATCTCTCTATGAATGGCTACTGTTCTTCCTCAACAGCAAACTGGTATCAGCAGTGCAAACAGAACAGTGAGTTTGAAAGTGGCAATCCTTACCATAACCAGTGCTGTGAGGAGGAATGTGCTCACAGCCATCATGACAAAGCTGTCTAGGAACCAAGTGCACCAAATCACCCCATTAGTTATACCCCTGTTCTTCATAGCCTCTTTCAGACGCATTTCCTTCTCCAGCACTATGCTCTTCACAGTCATGGAAACTGAATATATCCAAGCCAGCACCATAAAGATGGGAAAGGTGCGGTTTAAGGTGATCATGAAGCTACCAAAGCAAGAAGGGAGAAATGTATTAAATTCAGATAAAACAGAGAAATATTGAGATGAAAAGCAAGAACAAAAAGGAAAAGGAGTGGGGAAGAATGCATTTATCAAACATAGGACTGGAAATTCTCAGTCTGAACATCAATAACACATTGCTGGTGAACTTCACAAGCTACCTAAATAGTAAAGAACTAATGGTTGCTACACTCCCATGAAACAGATAAATGTTATTTCTATTTTACAAAGAGGTTCTAAGGGTTTCTGAAGGCTACAAAACATGTGGTGGCTCATGAAAATACATCTCTCTTCACAGTGAATCGCCATAATGCTTTTACTATGATGTACAAAGAATATTTTAAGACATATGCTAATGTTAACAATTTGGGAGTGTCATTGTGGTTTTATGCTCCTAAAACTCACTGGCAAAAGAATTAAACAAATTAAGCATTGAAAGCATCAGATGCTGCCAGCAAGGCTGTTGAAATTCATACAAACCATGACTCAGGGAATGCACTGTAACTGTCCCACATAGTACCACTTCCAAAATGACAGTGCTGCGACAGGCTGCGGTGGGTGGCCCTTCATGTGCTGTGATGAAGGAGCTGCTCTCTTTCTTTGTCCCTCCCCCCATACTCTATGGCTGGTCAGCCCTGGCAGATGATCCTTGGTGAAGCACTGCCCCAAGTGTGCTGTCAGGGTGAGGAAGAGATTTGGGGGTAAAAAAGCTGAAAATATTTTGCATTAATTTGGGATTGCAATTTTTCAATTAAATTACCCCCAAACCCAAATAAACTTAATTCTTTAAAGCCCAAAAGCTTGGAGCTGCTAAAACCAAAAAAGGAGCAAAAAATCTTCAGCTTCCTAAATCTGACCCCTACAGAACTACATTTTTGCCATATGCTATCATAGCTACTCCATTGTCAAAACAAATGGAAAATCTTCACTTTACCAAAAATTCCTGAAGAGCAATCTGGCCTGCTGACACAAAGCCATGCTTTTGTGGAATGGCCTGGGCTACACTGGGTTTTGCCTGTTGGTGGACACATGTAACCCAGCACAAGGCCATGCATAGCCCAACATACATGTTTACCATGAGGATGTGCTTGCTTCACTTAAGCAGGCTCTCTGCAGAGGCCATCGCTGGGTTTGGATATCAGCCCTGAACCGTGTGTGGCTGCTGCAGGCTTCAGAGAACCTTTGCACAGATGGGGTTTCTGCCTCAGCACTATTCTCAGTGGGGAGGAAATAAACAGCGGGCTTGCCAGGGCAACATTTTGTCAGACTAACAGGTAATGACTGATGGGAATGACAGGTCAAATTATGTATGTCTGCAGTCTGCCGTTATCTGAAGTACTAGCATTTGCCTGCACAGAGCATGCTAACAGAACTATGAAATTATTTCTATAGTGGGTTTTTTTTTCTCCTCTGCAGTGACATGTATACCAAGACGGCTGCAGTAGCACAGATTGCAGCAATGGAGCAGGCACACTGTGAACAGGGAAGAGGCACTGCTTCATAAAGTCTGGAGCACATGTGATGGTTCAGGCAGTGCTAATGGGGGCCACAGCATTCACAGCCCCTCTGCCTCCATGTAGCCATGAAATCTCCACGCCCAGGAGCACAGTCCCTTTCTTTTCTCATTACAGAGCAACAAACCACCTCTTTCTTCTTTAGCTTCTTTATTCTGCTCTTCACCAGGGAAGGAAACTCCTGGTGCCTGCAATAATGAACTGCAGCCACAGTCCTGGAATCCTTTGCTAGATTCATGTGAGATTTAAGACAAGAAACAGTCAATCTGCATAAAAAACACGGACAGGAATTAGGGAGAAGGTTAGAGGACACCAGGTTATTGTTGAACACTAGCATCCACAAGGGAAAGAAAAGGGTTGATGTTAACAGAAACAAATGCTATATATCCAGTTTAATTGCAGATACTAGGGAAGTAGTTATAAATGGAATCCTGTTTAGGGATCTGGTTAGGATTTTAGTAAGAAAGAGTTACAAGAGCCTAAATTTCTTGGGATTCTGCAAGGCCTGTAGGTGTCTTCAAAGACCAAAACCTACAGCTTTGTGTATTGGTATATCTAGACATGATTAAGTCTAGGGTTAGGGTTTGGTAATGCACTTGAAGAGACTAGGTTGTTTGATACTTCAAGACTTACAGAGATAGCAAGAGAGGTACCAATTCCATTGGGACAAGCATTTTCTGTTCAATTTTTCTTTAGGAAATGATTCTTTGGATATAAAGAAAGCTGGGTTTTAGAGATGTAATTAGGGAAAAGAAGCTTACTATACTTCAATGGATTCTGCACAGTTAACCGAAGGATGCAGTGTTTGTTCTAACATGGGTCAGTGCTCTGTATTCAGTTTTGCTACAGGCACTGGTCATATGCTATAGCATGAGACTTAGTTTTAGTTAGATAAAAACTTTTTAAAAGATCACATTTTTGCTGGGTCCTGTGTAATCACAGAGGTAGTTCAAGGGCTGATGCTGTTAAGGATCAAAGCGTTATAGTTGTGGTGCCCTGTTGACAATGGATTCTTGGCTGTAATCAGTATGAAGGTTTAGGTTAGGTTATTATTACTGCCTGGAAAAGTAAGGCCAAAAAGTCCCATGATATGCAAAATTGGAAGAAAACTGCTGCTTTTAAGGGGCCAGTTTTGTGTTCATTTTAGGTCTGGACACTGCTTGCCTAGATGCAACAAAGGCCTGGATTGGAATTAGGGGTAGCGTTTTGGCAAAGGCAGCTTCTGGAGTCTGGGTTATGACAGGATAAGAAGAATAAATTAATTCAGTTATGTCTCAGTTACTGCTCTTGCATATATACCTTAGGACTAGGGTTAGAACCGGTGCTTGAGAGTCTTAAAGCAACCAGCAATCCAAGTATTCATCAGAATTAAGACAAACTGTTTTTACTCACACATCATCCACAAAACATGGATATGGCATTTGCTGCAGATAAATTCCTAATGGCACTTCAGTGTTGGTCTGCGTCTTTATAATCCCATGCTCAATCATGTCTTGAAGATATGCAAAGCCTCCCCAGATATAACGTAAATCATCCACAGGATCAGCTCTTGGACCAGGATCCCAGTACCTCAAAAGAAAATTCACATGGAAATCATTTGGGTAAACAGTGGCTTTAGGACAGGGGCAGATGGGGAAAATAAATAAATAAATATTAGCTACTGAAATTGTAGGGGCACTGCCTGGAGTTGTCTTTTCTAGATTTTGCTCTGTCAGGCCACAGTGCTTGAGCAAGTATATGACCTGGAAAGTTCTTTTGTTTCCTTTGATTTTCTCTACGCTGACGCAGAATAGCAATTTTGGCCAAAAATGTACATAAATTAATCATGGAGCACAGTAACTGTTCTAGAATAGAAATAACTGTATTTGGAATACAGTATCCTTGGAGATGAAACTGGAACAGCTAGACTACAACTACAACACCATTATGTTCATCCATGTAGACAATCCTGAGAAATTATTTCTGCTATCCCTTCAAGTGAGTCCATTTGAGGGGAACTTGAGGAGGAACAACAGAGAAGTTCGGCTATCCAGGTGGAGGACAGCTGGGTCACAATCCACGTAGGACTTCCTTATCTGCCTCTCCCAGTGATGGATCCAACTAAAAACTTAAGCAGATTACTGGATAGTTACTGAATAGATTCTGAGCAGAGTCAATCCCTTTGCAATGTATCCATGCACCTGCCCACTGCCTGGCCTATCACAAGAGTGATACCACTTGTAACTAGAGATGATTGTGCACAGCATTACATACTAACAATTGGAGAATATTGTTGCATTTCATGCATGTATCCAATGCAGGTTCTATATATCGTTATGCCTCTCATATTCATGTTATGGCAGGCAAGAACTGAGAAGGAACCATCACTTACCTGTCTTTGATTTTGTTTGTTTTCTCCACTGCATCTATGTCCATCCGGATCTTATATTTCACATGTGGTGGAAGACTGCTGGTTGTAGGCTCTATGTCTGGAAAAACCACACCAGCCCAGAATTTGTTTTCCTCCAGCAGATGAAGGGCTTGATGAGTCAGCTGAGTTTCATCAAGATAGCCTTCAAATTTATCCAAGGTCAAGCACTACAAATAATCACAAAGAGAAAAATCACATAGGAATAAACTGTAAGAGGCATACATTAAAGCAAACATCAGTGGTTGAAAACAGAAAACGGAGGTAGGTTCATCTGAAGTAGTTGCTATTTTCAGCTTTAAAAGCTTATGCTGAAACTATTAAAAGTTGACTCTCTCCTTCCTGAAAGCTTCCCCATTCTTAGTCTAACTCTTATGACAAATTCAAAACACACAGCATTATCAATACAAGCTCAGAAACATTGCTGTCCCTAAAAAGAACTGTAAACCTCAGATTTAGCATTGCTGTGGTCAATGTGGGTGGATGGAGTAATTTTGAAAGCAGCTTATTCCTGATATTTAAAGATCGCCTCTTCTAAGCTCAAGAAGCGTCCATCCTGACAAGTAAGAAATCAAGCAAGGGTGGCCACTAAAGCAGGAGCTGCTGTTGCAACTTAAGTATGACAGGGCAAATTTAGATGTACCTGTACAAAAAGTATAGCCAGTACTAGGTTCAGCCAAAGTCTATTGTGCCACGGTTACTAATTAGATAGAATGAAAAAAAATTTAAAAATATGTTTAAGCCACTGTAATCGTCCAGCCATGGAAACATGAACTCTGCCACTTAGACTATACTTGGAAGGTTCCCTCAAAAAGGCAAATATCTGAATTGGAAGGGCTAAAGCTACAGCACAGATGAGGTCCCAACATCAGGAACTGTTTCCAGAGTCTGCATCCAGGAGATAAAATTAACTGAACTATAAAATAAATCTGGCTGCAAAGGCTTTTTAGCAGTCTAGTTGAATCAAAACATTATCCTTTTTCAAGTTTTGGGACATTTTCTCAGCCTAGGAAGTGCCTGAGTGAACACCAGGGAACTGAAGGATGACTGATCCATAAGAAAAGCACATTAGCCATGGACTTCAGCTGAAAAGCACTTTGTCAAGTGAAGCACTGGGAAAGTCAGGGCATAAATTTGAATCTTAAAGTCTCTTGGGTATTTAGGCATTTATTCCTATTTAACACCAGTCAACTAGTCAATTGATCTTACTGATAATATTGTGTCCCTACCAAATTCTGACATTTGATTAACCTGCTGGCTTAACTTAACATGCTTCAGCTATCTCAATAATAAAATGTAGTTTACCCTTCAGAGCAAACTGCCTTCTTGCTTAGTCTCTGTCATTATTGTGAAATGTATTACTATCACTCCATATACAAGACACCAAGTTATCAAAATCTAAGCCCTTTATGTCTCCCCCCCCCCCATTTAACTCCTACCTAACTGGCATTGTAAGACAACAAGATTGTGAACGCTACAAACTCTATCATTAGTTATCTGTAACATTACAGACTTATGTTTGTATATTTAGCTTCCACCCTTCAGAACTGACAAGGCATTACCAGAGAGTAGAAGTATTTAACCCCCTGATAGACTGGAAAGATACTTATTGAATTACCTTGCTTCAAAAAAGTCCAGGAGGCTAACTTGTTTGATCTTATCTTCTTGATCATCTCTTGCAGGTCAATAACCAAAAATTACTCCACATCAAAGTGCACATACAGACAACTTCTTATTTAATGGGCAGATATCTTAAAGAATCCTTAATTTAACCTTTCCCTGTGATAAATCATGCTCTGTTTCCTTTAAAACTTGAAGTATTACAGTTTAATGGGATCTATATGAAAATATATTTTTAACTGGCAGCAAAACAAAACAGTACTTAAATTGATAACTTTATTATTTTGTAGGTTTACTCTTCCTGGTGTTTTGCAAATGTTCATTCTCCTAGTTTGCTTTACAAAATTAAACTACATAGAATTTCATATCAGAAAGCAAAATAAGGCAGAAAAACTTTCTGATTTGTATGGCAGAAAAGAAATAAAATTAGACTGATGGTTCAGGCTGTATTAAATTTGGGGGGATATGTTTATCCCACACAGTTAACTGAGTTCTGGAACTCGGTTTAGTTCTTGCCAAAGTGTCAGTGTTTCCACAGCAAAGTCCTGCTGTGGAACTGTGTCTGCAGTGTCTGGAGGACTATTTGCTGTTTCTTTGTTTTGAGGAATTATTTTCAAGGTACTTGTTGCAGCTGCAGAAGAACTCATGTAGTTCTCCAGGGCCATCTGTGGGAATGGCACTGGCAAAGTACTGACAGACAACTGATCTTGTCTAGATTTTCACTGAAGAATAGACAGTGTCTGGACTGGGCTGAGGAGCAGTATAGGATCTTATCCAGGGGTCCAGTCAAGGAAGCAGCAAGTGTTTGAAAGAGAAAACACAAATGCTTATAGATCTTCTGTTTGAGTAGAATGAAATGAAGGCTTCTGTAAGAACATAGGATAAGACACCAGTGTTGCAATAATTCACACAATTTGAAAGTGAAAAGAGATTTTATATTGTAATCTACTAGCCAAAAGCTAGAATTTCTTTCCCTTAACATTAATTGCATTCAAAACAAAGGCCGCATGCTCTACCTAGGCTTTCCTTCAGTGAACTGCAACACAGCTTGTGCTTTCATAAACCTCACTATATCAAAATTAATTCATCAACCACTTGGGGAAATTTATTTCAGATCTTCTCCCAGTATTTATTTAACAATTTTAAATGGTCCAATGAAGATGGGAAAACTAAAACTAAAATACTAAGAGCAGGTTTGGGAGATAAAACCAGACAATAAGGATACAGAGGTGACTAGGTAGCTCTCATAAACAGGTTAGCTGTTCTGTGGCCTTAGGTAATCAAAGGGAAGAACAGGAAATTCTTGGGGTGGTGAGGATGAGCAGCCACTGCATAATTTGTGGGATTCTCAGCTGCACCACAGCTTGCAGCAGAGATCTGGAGACTCCAAAGATAGTTGCTGGCAGCACAGCTCTTCTCATTACATACTATAGTAAGAAGTAGGATGTCCCTGAAAGGGAGCTATTTGTTCCCATTGTGCTTGGCACTGTGTGAAAACGTTCTCAAATGCTAACAACTCAGTGTAAACAGCGGACTTAAAAGAATAAGCCCATTACAAAGAACTTCAGGACACAAAGATCTATTACCAGGTACAGTAACTGCTCTGACATTGTGGATGTTCAAGCACTGACCTGCTGCAAGCAATATATTTCACTCAGCTTGAGTAAGAAATACTTCTGCTAACATGATGCAAAAAGATCAGGAGAAGAATTAGCAGAGCTTTGTGCAAAAGCTTTATTGTTCCCTCTTGTAATAGCTAAAGAGAGATAAGATAAACTCTCAGTTCCTGCCTTCTTGCAGTGGATGAATGGTCTTTTAGACTGAACTGGATTGGAATTCAGAGAGCTAGGCTTGGTCCTGTTGCTTACAACTAGCAAAAATTTTCTCTGGGAGCTTGACGCTCAGCTTATTTAGCTATTAAATAACTTTTCTTTCAGAGATGCTTGTAAGATGTAATTCATCTCTATAAAGACCCTGACCTTCATATGGCAGATGCCAAGTGTTGATTTCCCAAGTATTAATGTTACTGCCAACAGCAATAGTTTTTTAAACTCTTGGAGTTAATTTGCAACATTGCAGGCTCCACTAGTTCTGCCTGGGCTCGTAAGTTTACAAAGAAGAGTCAGCATTTCATTTATCTAACTTAGTAGGAATCCACCCCATCTCAGGTTCAGTTCCAAACACACCTTTACCTACAGTCAGAAATATGCAGGATTAAAAAAAAAAAAAAACCAAAGCAAAACAAAACACTCCTGGTGTCACCCAGATCTGGGAAGACATGGATGCAGCCGTTTGCCTAGCCCTCTAAAAAATATAGCCTTTTTTTCACTGGACTTAGTCTGAGTCTGATGAACTCATCAGTAAGTTAGATTGCCCATACCAGAGTAACCTCTTACACAAAGTATCTTTCAAAGTATTTTTACAATGGCTTGATATTTTAATCTAAATTTTTAGCATTTTTTATTTATGTAATGAAACTTCATCTCACTTTCTGCACTGTGGCTCTCAAAAAGCCTCAGAGAGCCCCACTAAAAACACAGCACCCTAGAGAAGGGGGGTATAGATTCCAGGAAAGAGACACAGGCGTCTTGTCAGAAGTGGCTACAGAACAAGTGGAAACTCTTTTATTGGTTTCAATGGAATATTGATCAGGTGCTTAAAAACCTGAAAGGGGACTTACCAAAGAACTATTAGCTTCTCTGGTCCTGGTCTTGCTGAACTTAGTGGCCTGTCAGTTATTAGTACTTACAGAAAAAGTTTCCATGAAGTTTTGCGTTCACTTTCTGCCTCTCAGCATCAAAGTCTGTTCAGACGTTCAACCAACATTTTGAATATAGCATTTGGGGATCATCAGATTGAAGTTTTTTTTCATAAGGGTAAGTATTCATGCTCTTGTACTGCTGTATTATTTTAAAAACATGCTTTTAATATTGAGATTAAATTTGAAATGAATGAAGATGTCTTATGATTTTAACCTTCTTGTCTGTTGCCACAGACCCCAAGTACTACCTACCCTGCTTTAAGATATTCTCTACAAGTATTCCCAGCAGTGGGAGGGCTGACCTTACCTCCAGATACTGACTGAGCAAACGCAGAGCTTGGTCTGCAACACTGAAGATGTTCCGCCAGTCAAAGTTTGCCATTCCCTTCTCCCGGCTCCCTGGAGACCCATTGTGGAAAAAGTTGATTATGTGTTCAGCAGTTAAGCCTTCAGCACCCAGTTGGCTGTTCAAGAAGTCCCTCACTGTAGGATGCTTCAGAGAGTCCTGAGGAAACACACCAGGACAGCTTCACTACAGTGATCCTCTTCATGTGTCCTGTTTAGCTAGAAAGGCTTCCATTTCCATAGCTCTTTCTGAGCTATGAAGTAGTACAAAACAGTATGCTAAGGAATTAATTTTATAAATGAGCAATTGCATAGCTGAACTGGAGGTGAAACTTGAAGAACGGATGAAAAGAAAGATATCCTTGACTATTTATTGCATTGTTTCCTTATAAGCAAGAGGATAAATGTAATAAATGTCTAATCTAATATAGAAGAGTGTGGAAAACCAAATGTTTTCTCAGGTATGAACTGCTTTATAAACTTTAACCACAGATATTACTTGCAGCTGATCAAAGTCAGATCTAAGGGATGTGAAAATAAACAATTTCCTAATGTAGTAAATTGCTGGGCCCAGCAAAAACATGGCCCTACTGCCTTCTTTGCCTATGCAGAACCCAAGAAAATCAAGTTGTCTGTTATTGAAGGACATTTTGGAGAGACAGGGAAGCAGCAGTTGCTGCCTTTATTAAGAAGTCATTAACCAGATCCTAGAGAGTGTCCAGATCTGAGGTTTTGTCAGAGATGCTATAATGCATCTAAGACTAGCCTTCAAACCAAGACCAGTAACCAGTCCATAAGCCTTAAAGGCCACAGATTCCTTCCTGCAAAGGCTATGCTTCCAGGCAAACCTTCCAAATTAATTCTGTTCTCCCTTAGTAAAAATAAAGGATGATAAAAGGCTGCTCTTACTGAGGATCCCTGCTAAGTTATAACATACACGTATCATATTCATTTGCAGGCTGTTTTGAAAGAAGTACCACAGCTGAGGTCCTACTTCTTCCCAAGCTTTGGTCAACAGTCTGAGGCGTTCAAGTTCCTCAAAAGTGGAGTTTGCCTGAGGAATAAAACAGCAGAAAAGACTGTTAGAAAGCTAAGGAGATAAATAAACAGAATTTATGATCCAGCTGTTCAGTGACAGTGAAAGCTGTAACTTACAAATGTAGTTTTTACCTTCAATACTTAAAAAACTTGTTAAAATAGCAGAAGTGTTAATAATGCTCAGAAAAAGAATTTGTAAAATCCAACTGGAATCCAAGTCACTTGGGATAAATTTCTGTTGTATATGTAATGGAAAAAACAAGTGCACATTAACCCCCGTTAACTTCAATTCTTTTAAATGCTGAGGGTTTAGGTAGATTGTCTTCCTCTCTTTTTCCCTTTGACTATTTCTCTCCATTAAGAACTAAAGAACTATGATGATATAGGTAGATGAGTAAATGGGAGGCAGTTAGAGAAGACAGATACTCTCATAGTTAAGATATTAGTTAAGATTTGAAATGTTGGGCTGCTGTAAATCTGATGTTTTCCTGTGTGAACTACAAGCAGCAGCTCTTCTGTCCCTTACATAGATGTTGAGAGTAACTGAACTGCTGGTTAGGAGGTAGCCAAAACCTAGGTCATATGCAACTTTGATTTAACTGCTCAGATTCATTTCACCCAACGTCAGGCAGTTAGCTGGAGTCCAAGCTCCATCCTATTTTCATGAAGTGAAAATTATTTATCATTTCAACATATATAATACTAAACAATCATGTTGCTATTAGTTGGTAATCTCTCAGTGTTACATCTCAATGAGTTTATCCAAGCCTCATAGCTGCCCCATTTAAATATTTACTGGCACAGAGCTGCTGATGTTCCTATATCTGTAAAATTATATATAAACATTACTATTTTTACTAGTGCAAAAGTGCAATCATGCCAACAAAAGGCTACTTGAGCTGGAAAAAGCATTTAGTGTGGACAAAGATGGGATGAATCAGTGAAGATCTGCCTCCTGTTTTTTAAACAAAGAGTAACCGTCCCTCCTCTGATGACTATCACAACAAATGGAGTTCTGAGAAGAAAATCTGATTAGGTTGAGGTAGCTGGGTCACTGTTTTTCAAAAGAGGCTTCTTAGGATGCAATTTTTTAGAAATACACATTTTTGTATTTCAGAACTTCTTACATTTTTTAGGATTTGCCGTACAGAAGGTGAATCAGGAGCAAAGAGAATTTTTCCCATCAGCAGGGGCTTCACAGCACTCCAGGCTATTTTGGTTAAAGGGTTTGATTCCAAGTTCCGGATCAATGCATTACAAAAGGGTGCTAAAGACAGAAAGAAAGACAGTCTTTATGTAACCCTACTCAAATCCTATCATACATAATGTCCTGCAGTGCTTTTTACTGGCAATATGGACAATTTAAAGCATTTTTGAATCTGAATGGGTTAAGTACATTCTGCAATGTAGAAGTACAACACCTGAATAGATGGAAAAGACTATTAAGCAGATATTGGATTTGTAAAGTAGACACCATAGAAATTGGAAGAGCAAACATAAATAAATTTAACCATTTGAAAGTTGCTGTTATTTCTAAGGTATTTCAAATGGAAGGAAACTAGACAGCCCAGATCTCACTAAACATTTTTGAGCTCTAGCTGCTTTTCTCCTAATGACTTAGCTCCTTTGTATTGTAGTTGATACTGATACAAAGCTGTTTTTTCTCCTGTTAGTGGTTAATTCTTACACAGTATAAACTATTGGACTGGAGATCCAGCAGGCTTGGATGTTGAACTCCGGAACAGTTCACAACTGGATCCTACAATAATTTAGAATTAAACATTTTAATGTAAGCATTTCTATCTTACTCCTGCACTATGAAGTAATTAGTTTATTTGGATAGTATGCAACTATTTTGTTCCCTGGCTGAATTAATGGAGTACTGGGCTTTCTACAGGTCTTCTGAAGGTTCAGACATAAGTAGAGCCAAGTATGAACACAAACGGTGAAGGGTAGGAGTCTCTCTACAGCCAAAGTGCTCACCTGTACTTTGTAACCATGCAACCCTATCTATCATAGCAGAAGGGACACAGAAATCTACTACCAGCTATAATATGGCTGTTAGTACAGAAAAAAATGCTGGTCGTCTAAATGTAGAGAAAAACTAAATAGAAAACAGAAGGGGACATAATAAAAAGATAAAATATCAAATGGTAGAAAAGATAAAATTGGCTCCTCTTTGCAGTCTCTCCTATTATAATAGCAAGAAGGTAAGTGAGGAAATCAAAGCAACAAAAACTGGTAAATTGAAATACTTTCTATGTAAGATTTAATTATGCTGTAGAACATTACTGCTACAAAATATATGTACTTTTATGCAGAAACAGCCACCATGTATCAAATTGTTTATTTAAAAGGAGAGATTTTTAAAATTCCTGTGCTCCAGGCCATCAATCAAGTTGAGTGACTTTAAAACAAACAAACAAAAAAACCCCTATGTTGGAGAAAAGCAATTCTAGAATGTGGCACTGTATTTTCCTGAACCTTCTTCAGAAGCATCTAGTTCTTCCTGATATCAGTAGCATATATTAGAAGATAAGACAGAGGGACTGTCTTAATTATGATGATGATTATTTATGCCTTCATATTGAAAGCAAATGCATATTTCTGTCAGTTTGGAATTCCTGGGCTTCTCTGCTTCCAGCTATGAAGTAAGTATGATGAAAATTAATTAACCTGTCTCTAATTTCCTGAATCAACTGCTTAAAAATGTTATTTGATAAAAGCAACAGTGGTATTCTAACATAAGTTGCATCTGTCTACAGTCTCTGTAATGGTTTGGTGGAAAAACTTACTGGTTGTATTATCATAAAGATAACTGGATTTCTTTCTTGTTGAGTCAATCCCCAGGAAAGCTTTGTAGTTATTATCTTCATACCAGTTGAAAGAAAGCACTCTGGATCCACCTCCTTCTGGGTAGCCACAGAAAAGATCAGACAAGGAGCTCACCAATTGGCCTAAGGATTCCGGCCTTCCATCTTGAACAAATGGTTGCAGAACCATCAAAAGGTCCTGAATGCTTGGCTTCCTGGCTAGCTGCAGTAAGACAAGACTTTGTTAACCGCAACCCTCAAAGGAGGTAAGTATCTGGTGAAGTCTCAGTTGTGCCCAGACTGGTGAAGTATGGATCCAGTCAGAACCTCATCTTTTTATCTCATCTGTCCTGGTCACAGGCACTGTTTTCAGTTCTTGTTCTTTCATGTCTTTTCTGAAGAAAAGAATATGCTTCATAATTGCCAATGCATATGTCTACATTTATTTTGTAGTGAGAGACGAATGAATTTCTAAGGAATCAGCTCTTCCCAAACAAGTCTATTTTCTTTCTGATAAAGCAGGTAACTGGAACATAAAAAGAACAAAGGAAAAGGAGGACTATGCGCTACCCAGGAAAGTGATACCATCTATTATTAGACCACCTACCTTTTGCACTGCTTGGGAGACATTAGACAGCACCTTCCCCCAGGCCTTCAGGTCAGCACCTGGTGAGTTTCTGTCCAACACAGTGGGAAGCTGTGAATACATCAGAAATACAGATGAGTTCTGTATGGTTTCTAGTGAAAGAAGAAAATCCAAATGGCATCTCTAGCTCAAATACTTTGAGTTATTTGGAACAGTGAGCCTTGTAAGCCTGTCTTGTGGGGCCACAAATCCAGTACCCATGTGCAGACTCACACAAAAGCCTGTGTAAGTGTTCTCACTAATATGAGGCTGAAACAGTCACAGGCCACTGAAAATACAGCTTGGGATTTGTTCTGCGTATCTAAGCCCACCATGCCAAAAGGTGCAAAAATGGAGGAGGAATGCAGGAACTGGGATTTCTGAGAAGCTGCTTCTCACAGAGGCTATTCTTCCAGCAATATGTACAGACTCGTGGTAACTTCCAAATTTAGCAAAGGTTGTGATACAGAAGCCCCCATTTGCCATGAAGGTAAATAACTGGTAGTACTTTACACTTGAGGGATTTCCTGATTTTGGACACAGTCCAGTCCTCACTGTCTGTCACATCTGACAGAAACCATTACTTCTCCAGGCTCCAGCAGACTGGCCAAGTGGCCTTGCCAGCAAAAGTTAACACTTTAGTTATCACTGGCTTCTTAATAAACAGGTGACACCATGGCATGCTGTCACATACCACTTTGCTTGCATCACTGCATCCTTCTTTGTTAGTTGTCTAAAGAATCACATGTGTGCTTGGACTTAGCACTCTTGAGGCTTTCTCAGGCATCTATTTTTCTAGTATTACAATAAAATATAAAGCTGGACTTTTAGGTAGCTAGACTGTTATATTTATGAGATAAGCCCCTAAAGACTTCCTCAAAACTGTGTAGCTATACACCCCACTGATTCCGTGCCATTCCTTTCAGTCAGTTGGTGGTTAAGAAAGCAGAAGACAGCTGCACTGTGTAGGTACGTAGCAGGGAATCACAAAGGCAGGAGTTTTTACGGAAAGCTTATGTTAGCACGTTCTGATCTGTCACTTGCAGTTCAGGCAGGAAGTATACACACACAAAAAAATGCTTCAAAGTACAATTTTCCTTTGTCCCCTAAGGGGAACCAGTCTCTGCAAAGATTATACAGGATTCTTGGAGCACTTGCCTTAACCTGGCCTTTTTGAAACTATGAGCAACAGGTATTGTAAACAATCTGAAGCAAACCAGAGAAAAGCCTGGGATAAATATGGAATTAAGAACCTCCTTCTTGTAGCTAGAGGAAAAGAAAAGAGAAATACGGGCAAAATTACACATTTGCTCCTAAATACTATTTCTTGCAGGAGGCATTCAGTATGAATCAGGTCTTAACAGCAATGTCCTAAAAATGACTGAATTTGTACTCAGCTAGTTCATGTTCTCTAGAAGCACACATAAGACAGGATCAACAGACATTATATACAAACTACACTCTCATCTGACCTAAATATCAGAGCATACAGTTGGAAATGTTTATTGACTGTAAGTACAGAGGAGGAGGAAAGCTTCCCCCAAAATATTTATCCAACTATTTTCATATTCATTGGAAGTGAATATGTTGTCATGAAAAAAAAGGAAAAGCACAAACATTGAAGAGTTTCTTTCCAACAACAGAAGGTCCAGTTCTGGAATCCAGAGTCAGCTGCCCATCCTAAAATAAGCCCTACTAAACAAGGAGCTCTGCAAAACCAAATTCTGGTATGTCATTGGTTATAGTATACAACTGTAGCCTGAAGACCATGAAGCACAGAGTCACTGACAGTGTAAGAGTGCAGAAAATAACCTGGGTCTTGAATATACAGGTATTTCTAAAGTAGGAGTTTTAAAACTAATATAAAATTTTAAAAAATCCAATGAAGATTCATTCTGCATATATAACTAAGTGTAGATTTACACTCAGTTTGATTACATATCAAGTTCATGTAGTGATACTGATCAAAGCAGCTTTTTCAGCAACATGTGTCTATGCTTAGTGAAGAACTGCTTATCTCCACCCAAAATTACAGAACTTCAAATAAAGCCTAAACAGGCAGGTTCAAGAACAGCAGTGCTCCAGAAAGAGGCTCATTTTCCTTGCTGCGGCCGAGCCAGCCACACAGTAAAGGAAGGGTCTTATTTTTCTGTCTCTGCCTTGCTGTCGAAAATGTGAATTGCTTTAATTTCTGGCAAAAAAAACCCTAGAGTGTATACATGAGCACATGAAGGATTTGAGTGTATATTTATGCACATACATACTTGAATATGTTGATCACAAATTCAACAAGAAACACTAATTTCAAAGTGGTGGAGAAGCACATTGTAAAAATAACTGTGGCAGGGAGTGCTTATGCACAGTCTACCTTTTAGTTTAACAGGACTAACTGAGATGGATTTTGATTCAAAAGGGGTTCTTCTGCCTTGGAAAAAAACAGAAATATATTAAAATTATTATTTAGCATCTATAATGATGGGAGTGTGGGAAAGCTTCTACCAACTTGTGGTCTCATTGTGCTAGGCATCATGAAAAGATAATCCCTCTTCTCTGCAGCTGGGTGCACATTAAAACCCACTGGGAATCAGGCTGTGGATACCCTTCCAACACACAGACTTCCAATAATCAGGGGAAGTCTTGGCAGACAGATCTTGCAGTAACAGACCAGACCGTAAGCCTGCATCTGAACACCCCAGTCTTTCACAACTCCAGATTTTGGTTTCAGGTTTATGTTCCTATTTGCCATGTGAGATTTTATTTTTTTTAAACACAGACAACTACTTCATCAAATCTCATCTTTCCATTTTATTTGATATGGCAGCAAAATCACAATATGTTATCAGCTTAATTTTAAAGCTGGGAAGTGTAGTCTGCATATTCACATGAAGTCCTTAACCTATCTTAGAAGTACTGTAGCATTAATTCTCTGCTACTTCCAGCAAGCATCAGATATATGAAAATATCTGAGCATTTTTAGAAATGGAAAATAGCAGCTTTCAAAAGCTGACCACAGACTCTTATGAGGATTGGCAAAATCACATGGGCACAATGAATGACTGTCAATACCACGGTAATCAAACAGTAATTTGGCTGGTGTGTCAATTAAAGCTTCTGGCATCCTCTGTTCCCAGTTGTGAGCAACTCAAAGCTGAATAAAATCCATGTTAAATTAATCATGATGTTACACTGCTGTGGTAGAAAAGTCCAATCAATAATTTCTATGTAACTTCAGCAGCTGCTCATATATACTGCCTGCTGTATACAGCAAACTGACAATGTGATGGTCTCATGACATTAAGTTAAAAGGTGAAAAACAGCAAATTAAATTCATTGTTGAAAAATGCAAAGTCATGATCACAGGGAAAACAAACATGAAAGACACATACACAGTGATGGGCTCTAAGTTTGCTGTCATGAGGAAAGAGACCCTGGAGTCTTTACGAATAGTTCTCTGAAAGCACCAGCTCAGTGTGCAGAATACAAATGGAGTATTAGAAAAATTTTAGGAAAAGAACAGAGAACAAAAGCAAAAAAACCCACCCCACAACTATGCCATTTTCTCTCTCTCTCTCTCTCTCAAAATACATATATTCATATTATTACTTTTAAATATATAATAAAATATAAATAATAACAAATAAATAAATATTAAAAAGGCATAATATCTCCATACTGAACCAAGATTGCAGTTGTGGTTAATTTATTGCAAGAAGGTTACAGCAGAAGCAGGAACAGCACAAAGAAGGGCAATGAAAATGAACACAGGTAAGGAAAAGCTTCTATAGAAAAAGTGATGAAAGCCAGTACAACTTGTTTGGTTTTGTGGGTTTTTGTTTTTTTTGTTTTGTTTTTTTTTTTTTTTTTTTAAAAGGCTCATATGGCTATCCCAACTCAAGCTGCATCATGGCTTTGACTTTAGCGTAAAATTCTATCATGCTGGATGGAGCGAAGACAGGATGGGTTGTATGGGGTATTTTCAGAACCCTCAGCAATGGCCCTGTAGGTCTTGCTACACACTGTTTTGCTACACAGACTGGAAAGACCAGATAATACTTCCACACACCTCTGATTTTAAAATTGCATTTGAATCTTTTAGTTCTGTTGTACTCTGAATTTAATCTGTTTCATACCAAAGCATACTCAGAACTGTCTAGCGCCCTGCTGATGGTAGGTTAATGATCACACATCCATAACCTTACATTTGCAAGGGTTAATAAACAAAGATCACTTGCAACATTGGTGATGTATTACAAGGAAAATTCTTGAAGGGCAATGAAATATCAGCCAAAGAAATTACAATAGAAGGCAGGATGATTGTGTTAATACTTACCAGCTGAAATAGCTTAAAGAAATCAACATTTGCATACAAGGCATCTTCTACTCTCTGTAGGCTTTCCTGGGACAAGGCACACATGGCCTTGTGCACAGAAGGGAGACCTCTTCGGCTGCTGAAGATAATAAAGCGGTCCAGGAGCATCTGACTGCAAGCAATCTCCTTCAGAGTCAAGCTAGGGACGCCGTAGGCAAACTGCAACCAAACCCAATATTTCATTTACTGTTGTGTAATTTTTATACTGCTCAGGAACAATTAAAGATTTATCAAAAGTGGACACCTTGATATCAGCCCCTGCTAATATTTTCACGAATGGCAGAAGAATGTGGTCAGCTGAAGCATTAAGTCTTGAACCACATTCACTTGATGTTATGCTAGATCACTGTGTCTTCAGTCACGTTTTTCCTCTTCTCACTAGTGATCCTTCCTTTCATTGCAAAAGTTCTTGCGAGTCATCTTCTCTTTCTCTCTCTCATCTAAGCATACCTGATGCCATACTACCCATCCTTGTGGTTAAGGAGGGATAGCTACAGCTTGCTTGAAAGTATTTCCCCAGGACCAACCGATTGTGCCACATGACTCTACCTTTCGTGTTTAGGCTAGTTATATTTTTGCTGTCAGTTGCTCTAAGAGAAAAAGGCCAGTTCCACTGATTCTCAAGCTTGATTTCCCTCAGTATTTTATTTCAGTTATGACTATTCCACGCCAATGCTTCCCCACAGCCATTATTCATTGTCACTGTGCACAAGCATACAGCCAGGCTTTACAAAGCCATTTTACATTAAACCACACCCATCTACTGATTACCACTTCAAATATAAACACAGAACAGAAAAAACCAATTATTTTCTTCAGTATTCAACCACTGGGAACAGATTAGTTTCTAGTTAAACCAATGTAAATGCAGAATAACTCCAAAGAAATCAGTAGATTTACCTGGGATTTACATTGTTGTAATGGAATACTCTTCTTGGTAGTCTATGACTCAGTTCTACTTGCTTTATAATGCACAGAATACATGGCAATATAATAAAAAGTAGCACTGGAAATTGCTCATAAGCTAATGTTCCCATCCTCTGTCCATCTGCTTTCACAGTGCAAATTGTAAGGAAAAAAGCTCACAATACTGTGATGACTATAAATTCCTACTGTGTTTGAGATCAACACAGACTTTCAGACAAACAAGAACTATGCACTGGCACAATATCATTAGGCTTAAGGAATTTAATGGGCTGCATAGAAAAAGAAATTGTCAAAATCTGCACAGAATGTCATTTTATTTAGAAAAATAATGTGCTGAACATTCCACTCTTTAAGACATTTGGATGAAAACAAATACACTACACCTATTCCAGGTCAGACATAGGTGCACATTTATTTCCTATCTAAGCAAATTAACATGGCCATCTAAGCGATTCTGAACATTATTAAAATTTTATATCTGCAAATATCCTATAGTTAGCAGCTGAGACTTGTTTGGTGGTGCCTGTAAAGAGAAATATTTAAAAACCCAAAGGAATAAGAAAAAACTTAATTCAGTTGCTTTGGAGAGTAGATTCAAGCTTGCGGAGTTATTCATTAAGTGCTTCAGGTGTCAGAAGCTACCAACAAAACTGTGTGTGGCTGTGGAAAGACAGCATCCAGAATAGGAAAGGCGGGGGAAAGAGGTCTAGTACAACATTGTATTTTGTCTACCATGACTGCCCTGGGTTTCAGTTTATGGAGCTGTTTATGGAGTTGACAAAAAAAAAAGGCACTTGAATTATGCACAGTTTGTATATTGGAGTTATGATGCAAAGAAGTGATGTGAATTTCTAGTAAAAGTATCTGAGAGGTACTGTCACTATCATCACTACAGCTGTACCCATATAAAGGCATTGTTAACACAAGTTAGTATGCAGAGAGACAGAACGCAAAAGGGGAGATGCAACTGACAGATACAGTCCGGCTTGCAAAAAACTCCAAAAGCAAACATCCCTGCCCTCCCTCAAACTGGAAAATTTGAATTGGATTTAACTGACTTTATGACAGTGAAAGAATTTGCTTATTTGCTCAGTCACTTATTTCCTGGGAATGTGTATAAAAAGAACAGCATTTTTTTCACCATATACGCCTGATCTGGCATGGTCCTCATCATCCAGTGTGAACTGCAATGAAACTGAGCTGCACAGGGAGGCAGTCTGGGAACCTTGTTTTGACTTGTGAAATGAGGAAACTGTGACATTAACATCATTGAGAAGGATTAAACACACACACAAAAAAGAGTTTATTTACAAACTGTAACTGCATTTCAAGAATGTTCATGAACAGATGGTATTAGAAAAACATAAAACCTCTGCCCTTCCAATTTTTCTGGTAGAGCGGGCTGTTGCCAATCTTTCCTGAACTTCTTATTGTGATTTAACATCAGCCTCTTATCCTTATCTTAGAATGACTCAAAAAAGCAGGCCCTCAGAGGAAAACTTCAATACTTTTTTTTTTTTAATCAATGTGCCACTCTCTGGCCAAAGCTGGCAAGATGAAGTCCAAATTATTTTTTCAGTTAGTTGGCTCTTTGATCAGGTTTAGCTTTCAGCTCTGTGTGTCATTTCCTGCACTCCCAGGCAGCTCAGACCCAGATCTGCAGCCAGCTGTTGGCAACAGTCAGGCTCTTGTTTACAAGTTGCTTTCAGGTTGATCACCTCTGTGCCATCACAGCCAGGGGAGAGGGTGTACAGTGATATGCAAGCAAACTGAGGGTAGAGCAGCATGAAGAACTAGAGATGAACTATCATGGCTGAGGCTTAAGACGACCACAGATCTAGTATCAGGTCACAGCTCTGCAACTTCTACCTCAACCAACCGTTAAGTCCAGCCTGAGTAACTTGCTTATCAAGAAGGTCTATAGGAATTAAGTGATTTACCTCCCATGGGAGATTAAGTGTTCAATTCCTATTGAAAATAATTCTCTTGTGGTCTTTTGAAAATTATGAGATTAGTTGTCTGCATCAGTTCCTCTTGGAGGAAGTATTCACAGCACTTTCTTTCCTCATACCTGTAAATCAGCTCTTGTGAGATGATCTTGTACCCCTGTGATTACTGCTAACAAGAAAACCCTATGGAAGACAGCAAAAGTGGTATTTAACACCAGATCTCCTCCAGCTTCCTCTCTAACTGATGTTCAGATTTCTTTAGTTTCCAGCATGAAGAGAACTATGTCTCTTTCTACATCAGCACAGAAAATACAGCAGAAAAACACCAGGTTTCAATGTTCCAGCAGGTTTCAACCATACTTTCAGTGATGGTGTTGAAAACTTCAGTCCTGCATACACTGGCAGGCAGAGTTTTTAACAGTAGATGAATGAATGCCACTGGGGAGCTAACAGACACTAATATATCAGCACACAGTTCTCCTGGTGCAGCAGATGTCTGGCAAAGAAGAGGTTAGGGACAAAAAGGGAAAGAGAAGCCCAGCAGGGTATCTGTATATATTCTTCTTGTCATGAGCAGCAAGGAAGAAAATTTTCACCATCTCAGCTGATATGGAGGTGTGAAAATAAATAGGATGTATCAACTGACACTTACTTTGGTATTGTCTTGTGGTATTGCGTCATGACAAAGTGAGGAGAGGGGAGGGCTTCCCCTGGTACTAATCAAGAATACAGCAGATAAGTAATCTGGCTACTAGTCACACCAGCTGGAACCTGTGGTGCACAAAAGGAACTGCATGCAAGTTCATTAATGCCCTCCCTCTTTCTGGCCACACACAGTTCCAGCATTTGTGTTTTATGTGGCAGTGAAAAAGAGGAATTGAGTCTTTCAGCCTCAATTATTCACTTGCTTCCACCCACACACTAATGCAGTGTAGAAATTGTTCCAGAGCTCTGATTCAGCAACATTCATTCATTAATACAGCGTTCCTCAGAGCTCCCAGCCACCAGCACATGCAGAGGCAGAGACAGCCTGAACTTGGTCAAACACAGTCCCCTGCTTAGCTGCTTCAGGAGGGATTTGACCTGCAGTTTTCACTCTGAATTTTCTGAGCAGATCTATTATTCAATCAGAATCTAAGAAAGTGGGTCTGCTTCTCCACTCCCACCTATTCATGTGGGACAATTCCATAAAGCCACCATATTACGCTGCTGATATTGGGGCAGAGAATTTAAGAACCTCAAATAGTTCTCTGCTGCAGTTTATCAGGAGTGCTGTCTCAAAAGGATGCCCAGCTGTCTTATACTTTTGAGCCAAATCTTTAATCATGGGGACAGATGCATTGCTTGGCAGTATCATTTTTTGATACTCATTATTTGGGAGCAACAACAGCATCGGACCAAATAATCTATATTTAATGCATATTCAAAATATTTTTTAAAGACAAAATAAACGCCTCTTCCTCTAGATTCACAAAAAACAAAGGGAGAAGTTGTACAACCAACCTATAAGGTAGCAGGTATTCTGGGCACAAGGTCCTCACTGAGGCTACTTTGCATATACAACTCAAGAGATTGCATTCCACAGAGGTAACAGCTTGGTAGCTGTTATACTCTACCCACCTGTTCAGGGCGCACTTGAGCATTAATAAGCTGGAAAACAACAGTATCTGGGAGGCCAGCATCTTCCAGCAAGAAGGAAGTAAGGGTCTCCCCATCTTTCAAAACGTCTAGAATTCGTATTCCTCTTCCTAGGTGAAGAAAGGAGTGCACAGATCAGTGAGATACCAAAGTAAGTTAAAGAACAACTCATACCCTGGCTTAAACCTGCAAAAAGTATGTACTTTGGCTCATATACTTAATAGTGACTAATGGGGTCCAGACCTATTTTTGAAATTCAAAATAATTTTAATCCTTTGTTGGGGAATGATCATCAGAAAATGCTAAATGTTCTGACTCTGCATATCAGATTTCTCAAAGGTGTTTCAGACTAGAACTTCAGCAGCTGAAGTATGACAGCATCCCTGACTGCATTTGAAAGCATGTCTTTTTTCTGAGGCAATGCTTTATTTTAAATGTTCAGATTCAAGTGTGCTACCGTTGTTAGTGTCCTTTCTTCTGGGCTTTGTGTAAATAACTTTAGCCAATCTTTTACATTTAAACTAATTTATCACTTGCTGTCCATTAATCTTAGCTAGTTAATCTTATTCTATAGTATTGCAAAAATGGTCCTTTGAAAATCTTTCACAAGAAAAAATTCATTTTCCTTAGAGAAGCATAAACTGTTTGTAGTTTAATAGTCATATTAAACTAGATTACCAACTATTAAACTAAAAACTGACAAATCTTCAGGCAAACCAATGAGACTACCCACTATTAAATTAAACATATGTGAAAGGCCACCAAGTTTCCCTAATCCCATCTATAACAATATTCAACATACTGCTGATTCAAAGTCAAACAGTGCCAATCTTTTTTAACTTGTCTCTGTTACAAATCAGTATCAGCATGAATTCCACCTCAGTATGGTCCAAGTGAAAGCTTGGAAAGTAAATGTTGCTCATGTCCATTGAATACTACAGCCTTTATTAAAGGTAGTTCACATAGCATCAACTGATTTTGGTAAAGAATGCTTGAAAAGCACTAGTTCTTCCAGTCTTTAGAACAGGCAATTGAAACTGATAGGAGCAGCAGGTATCATACTGACATGGGGAACGTAGCTTTAGACATCTCCACATAAACATGCACAAATTTGCTGCTGAGTGTGAGTTAAGTAGAGTCTCATCAAAGTTTGACAACTAACTTCCACAATTCCATCTGCAATAATCGTATTCTGCCCTAGGGCTCCAGGGGCTGAGCAGAACTTCTTCAGTTGCTCCTCTATGTATTTGTTCAAGCTGTAAACACTGAAAACAATAGCAGAGGCCTGTCCCTCATTCTCACTGATGCTGTTCCTGGCACCCAGGCATTGTGGAGGAAAAAGCACACCACAGGAACAAATCTTATCAAATGCATCAGTGTAAGAGGCAAATGGGACAAGGAAGGAGGACTCAAGAGGTAGATCTGGTTTAAAGAATCCAGAGAAGGAACAAGCTCAATTCCGACACTTCTGAATTTTTCATTGATCAGCTCTGCAGCTATAACAATATTCTGTTAAGATTGTTACTTACAGGCAATAGTAGTAAGCTACACGCACAGAGAACTTAGTCAATTCTGCAGTACCTTTTTCTGTATGGAAAAAGGTGGCAATTCACATTTTATTATTTTAGCTACGGAACTGACTTTGTTGCTTTCTTTCATGAAATAGGAGATTCCAAACATTTTTTAAATTTTTTTTAAAGTAAAACACAAACACCACCACCTCCACCCCCCCCTATTCTGAAAGAGCACTAACATTATATTTCACAGGAGTGGGGAGGCATGTACTCTATTTTCCAACTGCTGAGTAAAGTTGATACGGGATGCAAAGGGAACTTCCCAAACCATGGGGTGTGGTACCTTAGCAGTATGTTGCAAACCCATGCCAGGTCATGCTTTTCCTCACTTTTAAATAGACAGATTTGGTTTCTATAGCTGTGTACAAACCACAAGTCAGACTATACTCAGGTTCTTGTTGTTTGCATTCTGGGGCATTTTGACTGTCTCACTGTTATTTACAATGAGATAGTCCCTTTTTTACTTCTAGTTAGAAACCTCAGATAAGATAGTAGAGCATGTATATCAGATGATTTGTACACATCTTTTTAAAAGTATATGGAGAGTGACTATTTGATTTTAATAAGAATATTATTCCTGTGGCAAAGGATTTGGGAATGAGACAGATCAGTTCTCAAAGCCAGTCCATTTTTGTGCCTTTAGTTTTAGGAGTATCTTTTCAAATTCTGTACTTAAAGCCCAAATACTCAATGAAAAATTTATTATTAGTCCATTTCCTATTTTTCCCCAGGATTGTGTTTTGAGTTCAGCAGGTTAAGTAAAAAATTAGTGAAGTCATATAATCTGCAATCTTGTTTATAAGACGTGTGCAATGCCTTCTCCCTCTAAACACATCATCAGAACAAGAAAGTGTCCCCTTCTTCACTGTTCCAAACCTATTTCAGCTAACACTTGAAGCAAAGTATCTCCAAGCTCTTCTCTGGTTTATGCTCCTAGTATATATTCAGGCATATTCCTAGCTTTCCATTCCTCTGCATCTTCCAGTGATGCTTTCTTACTGCTTCTGCCTCTACTGTAATAATAACTAATGAAATCTCTTCATCCATGTGTTTTACTTCCGGTGGTGAGATATCCGTGGGTTTGTGTTTTGTCTGCTGTTATTTAAGGAAGAATGGAGCTGACTGCCTCTCTCCTTTTTCTCAAACGAAAGGTGTTTGTTACAACACTGGATGAGTTTTAACTTACTCTCTCTGACAGTAAGCAGAGTAACAGCCACATGTGAAATAAATTATAATGTTGTCAATCTGCAGAATAACTACTAGTCAGCTCTCAGAAGGAAAAATTCAGTAGTCTAAAGGATATAGACAAAACAATTACCTGCAATTCTTTCAGGATTAGTCCTCATTGTTTCCATAAACTGAGTCATAATGATCAGTTCTTCCCAGATTCTGCCAAGGTCACGGATTTTAGGGGCTTCCAGTAAGAGCTCCTGAGCATCTCTATATACCCTTGCAAGGCTGAAAGAAGAAATAGTGAACCAACAATAATTTAAGACTGATGACTCTTGAGAACCTTTCACACACACAGAAGAGTGAAGTCAACTTTCTCTGTGTTAGGGGTGAGGAAAAAATAAACTATTTTGTCCTTAGTCTTGAAACTCAAATGTCAGTTTTGTGGTGACTAGTTCCAGGTGGTGTGGGATTCAGTTAGATTTGGAAGTTCACAGAAGGTTTAAGAGGGCTACTGGTGTTGCAGAAGGTTGGCCTCTCATATACTTTCTTCATTAGCCACGCTGATCTTTCTGGGGAGACAGGACGTTTCCCAGAGAGCATTCACCTCACAGCTATGGTGCAAATCTGCTCTGCTTCTGGCCCAGGCTCAGCTCCAGCATTTGGATGGGGCACTCTGGGCACATGCAGCCCTGCTCAGTCAGTAAGTGACATGGAATCATTCAGACACAGAATCCTCTTCCCTCTCCCAGTTCAGTCCCCTCCAATGTAAGGGTGGCGTTCAGGTCCCTTCAAAGCATTTCTTCTAGGAGAGGCAGGAAAATGGGAGTGACAAACTGTCACAGGCAGGTGTTCACCTACTAGTTCTGGGTTAGAACATGCAGTTCAAGTGACGATGCAATCAGGCCCTGTGTTTATAAACGAGTACAAAAAAATTCTTATTCGCAGCAGGAGAGGCCATTACACTTCTTTAATGGTGTTATGTTTTTCCATACATGGAATGGTATATCTCAGTCATCTTTGACTTCTTTTAGCTTACAGGAAACGGCAAACAGGAAGGACTAAATTCTTTCAGAAAACACAATGTATTTGCTTCCTCTGTAGTGAACTGAATTTACTCTGACTCACAAAGGGACAGTTTGCTCTGTAATAAGCAACCTAGAAAAGTCAGAACGTATAGAAAACAGAACCCTATAGCTTCACTGTGTGATTGACTTTACCCCACAAAAAAAGTGCAGCTGACTATTTTAAATCCTGTTCACTAGGAACAAAAGGTCAAATGCTAAGTTAACTCAAGTTACAGACTTTCACATGACTGGAGCTTTAATGGCCTTGACATTGTTAGCTCATGAATTTTAATCACTGGATGGTCCAAAGTGGACTATATGCAAAGGGAGATTTGGAGCATTTTTTATAGCTATTCTAACAGGTTTTTACTCTAAGGGTCTTTGTCCACTATGTTGTCTTTCATAACTCAGCTATAACAAACAATGCAATAAAGCACTCCCACAGCTCTTTTTCACTAACAGTCCAGAAATGTCCTATCCTCCTACTTTGTTAATAAGCTTAGTATCTGAAGGTTACTATGCTGGTTAAAGTCTTACTAGTATGTAGCCAAAACTGGTGCTACATAAGAAGTGGCAGCGCAGATTTTCCTTTGCTGCTACTTCATCAGAGCTCTCATACAGAAGGGACAACTCAAGTGATGAGAAAAGAAAGCTTAGGGGTTTCATACTTTTATATCAAAAAAATTTGTCCTGAGACGTTCACTAAGCAGTAGGCAATAGAAAGGATGGATTTTACTAAGTGAACACATCTTCCCTAGGGACTACTACAACTGAACTCTTTCTTAAAAAGGGCCAAACCCACCATCATGAGCTCTGTTTCAACTTTGTTGGCCATCATTGGAATGCAACTGATGTGCTAGAACTGAAAATTTTTGTCTTCCAGTATTTGCACACCAGTGCTTTCTTAAATGCTCACCTTTCACTTTTCATTCACACCACACAACAATTCTTTAAAATATGCCTCAGTGCACTGCTTACATGGAATTGTTGTAGTTGGACACAACACCTGGACCCTCTCCATGGGTTGGGCTGCGGAAACAGGGGTTGTTCATGTTACAGAAGATGCCATGTAACCATGGCAGTGTTCCTGCAGATGGCATTGCCTTGTTTGGGAAGTGACCTGGAGTATGGAAACAGAAATATAAATGATTAGGTGTCTTTTCTAATGCAGCCTGTGTGAATCTAAATAGCATGATGTGTTGGCTCACTACAGAAGGAATGTGATGGAAACCATACAGGTTTCTCTTTTACTAAGCAAAAAAAAGTCACTAATAGAAGCGATATGGCTATTTTCAGCTGAAATAAATTGTGACATAACTTTTTTTTTTTTAAAATAAGTAGTGAGGCAGTAACTTTTTCAGTAACAGAATTACAGAAACCTACAACTTCATAGAATATTGATACCTCATGTAAGTCCGAAAGCATCTCACAGGAAAACTAGAGCTTTTTTTTTTTTTTTAATCCTCACTGGTATATCTTATAACATATGGCTATAAATAACTAAACTACTTGAAGCAAAGTCTGTTCTTTTGCCACTGGAGAATAATACTCGGCAACCAGCTCCATTATCTCTGTCTGAGAACTTCTAGCCATTATCTAGCACAAGTCAGAGCATTAAAACATCTTATGTTCTTACATTCATGTTGGCGATACAGTGGATTAGTTTTCCTCAGCCAGACAAGGGCAAGAAATAATGACAGAGGCCATACAAGCTCCACCACAAAACGCAGCTGGGAAAAAAAAAAAAAATTTTACAGATGAACCATGTATAGAGTTACTAAGTGACTAGAGGGCTGAGGCTCCTTCTCACAGCAGCAATACCCAGTGCAGCATGTGCCCATGGTTATCCCTTGCCTGTTTCACCATTTGGAAAGGACACCTGGAAATAGCAAGGATTTCATCAGAGCACCATGAAGCATCACTATTAACGCAGCGGCTTCTCCATCTCTTCTAATGAAACTTTTAAGCATCCCGAGTGAGGTAAAAAGAGATGGCAGGTAGTACTAAACTGCCAGATAGACCAGATAAAAGTCTAAATAGTTTTTATACAAAGTAGATGACTCTATAACAATACAGGAAAAAAGGATTAGATGCAAAAGAGAAAAAATGTGGGGTTTTTTTAATCCATGCTTTCACAGTGCTAGGCTCATTAGTAGGCTGTCAGTGCACTGTGCTTACCCAGAGGTAAAAGACTTTAGCATAAGCTTGCATTCTTTGATCTTTACTTTTGTTTCTTTTTGTCGTCATTCATTTCAACATTATTAATTTTCTAATACAGGTAGAAATGTATACATTAAGATCAAACACCTTATTCAATAACAAAGAAGACCCCATCAAAGGCCACTTTATTGCCCAGACCTTTCATTACACTTAGAACAGTCACCAGCTCCCAGTCATGACAGAAAATCAAGGCCACTGCTTTACAACAGAGCAACATCCTGCCTGGTTTTCAGTCTGTTTCCTCCACTCCTGTGTTTCAGTTTGTTTTACTGTCTCTGTGTGTTTTGGCAGAGGTTTGAAACTACAACTCTTTGATCCTGTGACACAGGCTTTGGGCTCCGAGGTCCAGCTATAGGATTTTTGTGTCCAGCCACGTGGCACTTTTTTTCCTCCTACAAGAGCCAGGACAAACTGTGTCCAGAACCAGGGTTGTAGCACATGCACAGGAAAGCCCTCCCTGCCTCCTTTGCTTTGCTCCTGCCTCCCCGACCAGGCACCAAATATGTAACAATAATGCATACAGCAGCAGAGCCAGAGACAAGATGGGTCACTTGTGAATGTTTTTTTTTTTTTTTTCAAACTGAGTGATGCAGGGCAAAAGATACTCCACAGCATAATTAAGAACAGTTTTTTGGACCTGCCCTGTTTTTTTCACTGTAACTTTGTCTAATAGCTTTAGTTAAGCATAGCTTATGCTTACAGCAAAAAGGTAGAAAGCTTTACACCAGGCAAACATTTCTTATCTTGCACTTTTTCTCTTAAGGCTTTCCTTCTGATATTTTTGTAGACAGACAAAATCTTACCAGTAGCAAAGGGCAGATGACACAATTATTAGAGAAGGAAACCTACCATTGTACAGTTCTCCTTGACAGCTGTTATGCACAGCTCAGAATACGGTGTTACAGACCCTTCTCAGCAGGGGTCCACAAGGTCTGATTAACACCCATTGCCATCCACTTGATAAGACATTTGAGACAAGCACTACACACGTATAAATTCAGATGGGTAAGAACCAGGGAGACTCCTTGGTTGTCATCTTTGTTGCAGAGTTCATCTGGTTTATTGTTCAGATGTCGATTCTTACTTCATTCCCAGGAAATACAAAATCCTCAGACTCGAATTCAGTAATTCCTTTCTGCCTGAGCTAATGAGTTTGGAAGGGATTGAAGGCTAAAGCACAAGGGAAGCTTTCTTTCAAGCTGGTACACAATGTGTCATGTGATAAGGACGAACCAAGCGCTGTTAGGCTCCTGGTTCTTTCCTGTGATCCTTTTCCTGAGGACACACAGGTGTCTCAGAACTCACTAGAAGGATCAGAGAGTAGCCCATAAGCCTGCAGAACCCCAAGATAAACAGCCAGAAATCCCAGCAACATGTACAGAGAAATGTAATATCCAGACAGAGCTGTAATGGACCAAGCCCAGTGATAAGACCATATAAATATGACAAGCTTAAACTGGCTGTGAATCAACTGTTAAATCTGTAACTAAGTCTTTCCTCTTGTGAATTAGATTAGACTAAATGATGAATTTGAGTAGAAGATTGGATATGCTTCCATTTATGGTAATGCATGATGGTTAACAAAAACCAGACTTATTTTCCCAAAATACATTTTATAGCTACTTTTGACATTATAGATTTTTGTTTTGGTTACCTAGTTTCTCTGTGTGGACAAATAAATGCGTAGGTTTATATACTTAGAAAAGGAAGTAACTTTTACTGACTCTGTTGTAAAATGTTTTACTCTTCAGAGTGGAGAAAATTTTTTTGTTGTTGTGGATTAAATCACTGTGCTTAGAAGCTAGGAATGATCATCACAAAAAGGGATCTCTAGCAACACCAAGATAGCATTTTTGAAAATTCTATAAGAAAAAAGAGAATTCCTGAAACCCAAGCAGTCACTTTGGGTCACATACCTGAGCAGATTTGCCCAAATAAAACAGTATTTCATACACTGAAAATACTGAATAACTACATAAAGACCCATTTGCTAAAAATTAAAAAACAGCGGCTTCCAATTCCCTCAGTACACACATTTGAAGGTCAGAAAGATGTGGATTTTCTGGGGGTTTTTTTGGTTGGTTTTTTGTTTTTTTTTTTCCTGAACTTGAGAACCAAACTACTACAGCTCTTTGACAATCAGTAACTGAAGTCCAGCTTCAAAAAGGAGTCCTTATATTTGGTGTAATTTACCTCAAGTATAGATTGGTGACTTTCATACTGTATTAAATCATGAGCTAGCAATGTTATATGCATCAGCTCTTGATGGTAATGTAGACTGTGGGAGACAGTCTGTTGGGAAGCTGTGAAAGAAGGGACATTCTATTTGTGAAGAAAAATCAGATAATCCTTTGATCCTGGAAATTTCAGCACATGAGTCATTCCTAATGACTAAAATCAGGTCAGCATAGGTAAGCATTTCAACTCATCCCATGGTTCAGTTTGACCCTATTCATCTCTGTTATTATAGCAAAATTGTTTGCATGACTGTTACAGCCTCACAGATGCCATAATGTACTTTTTCATTATTTTTATTTTGAAACAGGTAGTCTATCTCTATAGGACCTCAGAGGGACTTCTTTTGCTGGACAGTAGTAGTTGCAGTACATCAGATGATCAATACCCTAGTTTGAGGTTTTGTTTGATCCTAAGAAAATTTGGCTCTAGAAAAAAAAAAACAAAAAAAAAGAAGAAAAAAAGAGCTATGATGAAATAAGGTGGAAAATAATAGATAAATTTGCTCTAAGACAAAGTATCATAAGATCTAAGACGATTTGAAAGGATTTAAAATACTTGTCTGATTTTCACCTTATGTCATTCAGCCATATTAATAAAGATAAAATTTGTGTGAACTTTAGGGCCTTAACTGGATTCACATCTAAGAGCAGCTGGATGTGAAGTGCAAATCTACAGTTAGGAATCAAACCTCCCTGAGCTGAATGGTGCTCATAATGTTTTCTAATAGCAGATCTTTTTATGTGAAAATACAAAAATATTACTACCCACATGTCCTGGTTTTGGGTTTTCTTCCTAGCAGCTGGTATAGTGTTATGTTTTGGATTTAATATGATAATAAGAATGGTAACACACTAATGGTTTTAGTTGTTGCTAAGCAGTGTTTATACTAAGTCAAGGATTTTTCAGCTTCTCATGAAGTTGGGAGGGGACACAGCCAGGAGAGCTGACCCTAACTGGCCAAAGGGGTATTCCATACCATGTGATGTCATGCCCAGTATGTAAACTGGGGGGAGTTGGCCAGGGCAGGGATGCAGATCGCTGCTTGGGAAGTAACTGGGCATCGGTCAGTGAGTGGTGAGCAATTGCATTGTGCATCACTTGTTTTGTATATTCCTATCCTTTTATTATTATTATTGTAATTTTATTATTATCATTTTCTTCCTTTCTGTCCTATTAACCTGTCTTTATCTCAAGTCATGAGTTTTACTTCCCCCCCCCCCCCCCCGCCCCGATTCTCTCCCCCATCCCACTGGATGGGGGGGAGTAAGCGAGTGGCTGCATGGTGCTTAGTTGGTGGCTGGGGTTAAAGGATACCACCACAACTCTTCTCCTAGTACACAATACTATTTGTCAAAGAAAATCCCAGTATAAGTATTTTATGTTCAGTCTGTAAAGAGCAGCTTTGCAAACTGTACCAGACAAGATCCTGGACAGCAGGCCCATACAAAGATCACATTTGATTCTTTGAGGAATTTGTGATTTTTACATGCTGATAAATGTACCAATCACTTCATCCAGTGGAGTGCATGGTCCAAAGCTGAAAGCCAAAGACTAATACTTTACCTTTTGTCTTTTCCGGAGGATCCAGTTCTTCCAGAGTAGAAGTCTGACTTGCCTAAAGAAGCTCATTCTTCTGCATCAACGCTTCTGGCTAACCTGTGGCAAAGGATGCATTACCATTTCTTAGCTGACAGCTGAAACAGATCTCAGAGCAAAATAACAGTTTTCTGTTCTTATTTTAAGATTATGTTATCATAGAGATCGGTTCCTTTCATTGTCTGCACCATTTTATTTTGCACTTGATACACTATCACACATGAAAAATCATGGTTTTCCTTTGTTTGAAGGCTGTTTTCCTGTGACACATTTGTCAGCACCAAAAAGCAATAGAAAGCAAAAGCATCTCTTTTGAATGAAAAAAGTCATTAACAATGAATACAGCTATTAACTTGGACTTGCAAGTAATGAAAGCAGTTAATTGTTGCATCATTTATCAGATTAAATCTGTGCTTTCAAACTACTTTTTCCAAGAAAAGATGGATTTACAACTGGACACAATTTTACATAAAACTGTTTAGTTATTATGATAAAGACAGAATTAGGTTTTCCATTCAGACACTATAATGGTATATTGATTAACACAGCCTGGAATTGATTTTGTAAAGGCAAATCCATTTTGTTGCCATTTTATTAAAAAATACAGCATCTCATATTTTTATGGTTTTAAATTCAGCAATTCCCACTACATTTTAGTAGGTATACAACAGAATTTAGACCATTGTATGCTCTGTTTTCTAGGTTCATGACTAATTTTAATCACCATGAATTTTTACCTTCAAAAGGAAAAAGAAAATTTGACATATAAATCTAAATACCAGCAAAAGGGTAAAAAATTAACCCACAGCTTGGTGACTTTGCCTAACACGATATGTTGAAAAATGGTCTTAAAAGTATAGACAATACTGGGATCCTAAAACATGCATCATGACATGCAGAAGAGGACCATTTTTCCTTTGGGAGATCTAGCTTCACACTGATGGAATCTGAAGCCTATTTCAACCCATTATGGGAGGAAACATTACTGAAGTCTTGACATTGAGACCAAAGAACTGAATACAGAAGAATAAGAAATTCTGTATCAGATTGGCTAAATGCTAGTCCTTCCAGAGTTTGCTATGCTGTATTTTTGCAAAAAGGCAGCCAACCATGTAGTAATGGAGGCCAACTTTGCAAGCCTAAGTGTCAGAACACAGACATTTCTTTTTCAGAGCCGACACTAGGAAACCAATCTAAATTGATTACTTGATTGCTGAGTGTACTCAGGAGACAGAAAAGGCTAAATTTAGACACTAACATTCAAATTTTTTTCTCCTTCACTAACTGAGAAGCACACCTAGTTCTTATTCAGACATTTACCCAACCCATGGCACTTCTGAGCAATTAGCTGCTGGAAGGGTTTAGAACCCAGGAATAAAATCAGCTGAGCACCACCAAGAAAAGTCAATACTTTTGCAGTTTCACTAGTGGCAGCAGGTTCTGCATGTAAGCAGGCTAATGTCTCATAGAACATTCTCAGATGGAAAGCTGTCCTATTTTTGGTTGCAGGCAGCTCCCAGCAGTCACCAACTTGGAGCTGCCATTAGTGTGGCATGTGTGCCACTCCTCTGGAATTTCCAGTGAGGTTCTCTTCACAGAGTTGCCAACTATGGGCAGTCAGGTGGCTTTCTGACACTCTTGCATAACCCAGAGTTCTCCAACCTGCTGCTATGCTGAAGAACGAATCCTGCAGCTGAACAAATGAGGAAAAGCCAGTTTTGTTCCAGCTCCTCTCACCTTCCTCTAAACCCCAGACGGACACTGCAATCTTTCTGCAACAGCTGTGAAAGGAAATTTAAGCCTTCGTGTCAAGGCCATGAGATCTGCAGTCTGCCGATGGCCTGGCCTCTCCTCTTCCTCCTGGCTCTTTAATGAGTCATCCATCATTAAGAGTTTCTATCTCAGTGAAAGATTCCCTAGCAGTACAGAGAGTCTTAGCTCATGTTCCTAAATCTCTCGCTATGTATGGCATACATATCTGCACCACCCTGTAACTTTCACTCTTATTAGTAAGAAAATTTGTAGTGCAAGGCCATAAATGGGATTAGGATTGCCAGATAAAATGCTGTTAGCTAGATATTCCAGAAAAAAATGCTATTTTTGAGACTAAAAGTATAAGTAGTAAAAAGCCCAAACCAATAACCTTGAGCAAAAAAAGGGCAGTAAGGTTATCCAGACTGTGCTTGCTATTTAACTTAAGTTTTTTTATATTAAACCTTGCTATTTACACTTGTTGATAGTGGTGGGGAGAGATATTTTTTATAAGAGGAGTAATTCAGTGACAGACAACCTAATTAATATGCACAAAGTGCCAAAGGAATTGCTCTTTAAGAAAGCGACTACTAGATTGATTACCAAAGTTAAGATTCTGGTAAATGCATCAGAATTTAAAAGTACTTTGCCTTTTGGCCTAAAACCAAACTATTGAAGTTACGGCATTAATACATGAAGTGCAATCAACATATAAAACTTAAAGAAAGATTCTATTTTTGTCTTTTCTAAAGACACACTTTAGAATCACCTCTAATTTTAGGGTGAAAAAGAATACATTTATATTTCCCAAGACTGCTTTGTTTATAAAACCTTTACTAGGAGCTAAAGGTAAAGAACCTTGCTTTCCTAAATGGAGAAGCTTCACAGATGTGTTAAAGTATATTAACCTTATATTGCTTAGAAATCTGAATTAGACAGGTGAACACGAGATGAAAGTGTAGGGAAAAAACCCCCAAACCTTAAATAATGCAGTCAGAAGACACTGGACAGATAAGCCTCAGATTCTGTAGCAGCACAGAATAAATAAGGATTACTTAATTTTCAATCCTGAAATATCCTTTCCTATCTGGGCATTACTCAGACAGACTAACATAGAATTGTACCATTAAGATTCAAGCTCTACTAATATAAGTAGAGCAAAACACTATAATAAAATAATGACGTATGACCATGATGAAAATAGTACCTAGCAATAATGTGTTGAGAAGTCCACTTGAGCTCAGGAGGTGCATGAACTTCTGGAGTGATTGGTCACGGTGGAGATCTATCTTCGTTCTTTAAAGGCAGCACCCTGCTCACAAAATCAGTGGTAGCTTGAGACAGCTGCAATTAGAAACAGCACAGGCACTAGAAGAAATTCATTTTCCAAAAAAGCAAAGTTTATTAACATTGATATCAAGCCCCTCCTAAAACCAGAAAAAGCCCCACACACTTTTGAACTGTTCATTCAGTTTTTCATTAAGAAGCTAATGCGAATTATGACTGTTACTATTTACAATGGCATATGCTTGCTGCCTGAAGGCAACATGCTCAAGGGATGTGACTTATATCTATGGCATATGAAAATCTGTGTTTTGTTAATTTTCCTTTTGCAGGAACTGACTTCCTTTCCAGCAGGCTTATTGTAAGGGCCAACAAAAATAACTTGGTTCTATCACCAGCACACTACCGAAGCTTAGGAAGACTCTTACAAAGCTCCAACTCAAGAAAATAAAAAATAGTACTTATTTTTTAAATTTTTTTCTTTTTTTTTTCCTAGAAGTTCATACTATTACATGGAAGAACAATTTGCTGCATACATTCAGGAAGAAAACTCATATATTGTTGACAGAAGACAAGAAAGTAAAACAAGTAATTGGTTACATCAGTCATTACCGCTAGTTTTAATACACAGTATAATAAATCTAAGTACTGATTTTAAATCAGCAGAAATAAATTAATTCAATTTTTACATTTAAAAAAATCTAATTTCTCAAAGTTCAATTCTATCTTACAACCTCCAGGACAACATCAGAAGAAAAAAAAAAGGGTTAAAAAAACCCCTTTAAACAATGAAATAATAAAAAAAAAAAAAAAAAAAAAAAAAAAAAAAAAAAAAAAGACCTTTTCTTCACTCTTTCTTCAGCAGGGAAACGTGACAGCTTTTATCACCTAGACCTTGCTAGACAGCACATATTCTACTGTTACAGCTGGAACCACAAAAAGGTGTCTGGGTTAGGAATAAAGTTAACCATTTATTTCTCAGCTGATAGCACAGGAGGCTGAAGATAGTCATGCAGTGAAACTGATATTTCTATATTTTACTTTATGTGAGGTAACAGTGAGGCCTAGAAATGAGGTAAGCAAATTAGCATTATATAGAGTAAGGTTTCATATTTTGACTGGCTGCCAACAACAAACAATAGGTCTTCCCTGACTTCATCCTGGCATTTCAGTAGAAGATTCCTGGCCTCCAGACTGTCAACAGCAGTTAGCAAAGGGTCCTTTTACACCTCTTACACCTTATTATCCTCTTACACCTTATTATCAAAAGCTACCAAGAATTTATCTCAACTGAGTATTTCTTTAAGCCATTTTCTTCTGAATTTAATCATTACCTACAGTATGTTCCTGCTTTTGCCGAGGAGCCTGAGCTCCAGGGGTACTGTCATATCACAGCCTTCCTCATTACCATCAGGTTAAGAAGAGTGTAACATGTTCATTAATTCTCAAATTCTTTAATATTATCATGACAAACAACTATCACCCTCCATAATTCTATTAGCAGATTCTTTCAAGTGTATGTCTGCTGATATTGCCTTAGAGAAGACAGACATCTTTCCTACTATTTCAAAACTTAGTTCATAGGAATTTCAATACTTTCTCTAAGCTCCACTTGTTTCATGGAGGTGGCACAAGTGTTTTTTTCTATTGGAGACAATGTTTGAGAGACTGGAAATTTCTTCTGGGCTTTCTAGACAAATCAGAACTGCAGTAACTGGAGAAGACAATTTTTTTTCCACCCCATTCATTTTCACAAATTATTCTGACAAAATTAATGTCCTTGCTGTTGCTACACTTCCCTTGTGAAAGGCCTGGGAAGTTTGTTCTTGTAGCACTCGCCTGTGCAGAAATACAGGTAGTTCAGTACATTTCTTCAAGGACCATCACTCTCTAAGAATAGAGACAGCAAGACACAAAAGTAACTTTCACAACACCACTACAGGAGAAAAAAATTTTCGTTCTTCTCACCTGATCTTCAATTTTATATTTTCTAGAACTTCTAAAATGTCAGCAAGCTGCAAACTCACACAGAAATACATTAAGCTAAATACAACATGACCTTATGTGTATTCAGATTCAGACTTCCAGAGATGCATTCAGAGAGGTTTTCAACAAGCTCTGTCCTACTTCAACTAATATCTACTAAATCAAGTTACATATTAATGTTAAATGGCTCATTTCACATCTCCAACACAAATTACCCCCAAGTAGTATGGTCAGATCCAGAAGCAAACAAGCACTGTGTGAACATTGAATTCTTTGTAGATAAGAATCTGTAAGGGTTGAAAGAGACAGCAATGTAGCAAAACCTCCCACCAGTGCTTACACCAGGCAATGGCTCTGTATAAGCATTATCACAGCTTCCCTCACTGCCTTGCTGTGACTGTTCTTCCAAGAAGAAGTTGATCAGCAATCCAGCCTTCATGATTTAAAAAAATAAGAAGGGATGTGGCAGTGTTTGCCTGTTTCTTTCTCCTTCACAGGTCTTTGGGGAGAGCTTTCAGAATTCTCCACAAAACTTTGTCTCACTGAACTTAACAATTGATAGGTTTACACCAGACCACACTGCAGCTCTGACAGCAGAGCACTGCACTCAGCACACTGCTTCCTTCCCAAGGCATTCTCAGGACCTTCAAGCCTCTGCACAGACTGGCCACCTAAACCACTGACTTTAACCTGACTTCCTTCACAAAGGATGACACGGTAACCTCCCTTTTACAAGTGGCTTTGATCTAATTTCCGTTGGACATATGTTCATATAACAACTGAGACTCACCCTGCTACAATCTTGACAGAGAAACAAAGGGCTTTATAAAGCCAGAGAGAAAAGTCCACTCTGATTAATGGCAGTGCAAAGCAGAGAAACTAGTGCTGCTGCTTGGCTGTAGACTGTTTAAGCACCATGACTACATGTGAGGCAATCAGACAATTTAATAGTTTTATTCAGCAAACAAACATTTTAACCCTGAGATTCTAAGCCAAGTTATTTTAAGAAAATAGATCCTTTTTCTGCTGCCCGCATGTACACAGAGACAGCTCTAGCAGATTAAACTAATCTCTCCTAATTAGATTTTTTACATTACAATTGGATGATGGTAGGGTATATTTGTTTTCTATGTTCAACTATATCAGCTATGCCTGCGACCCATTTTTGCTTTGTAAAGCATGGGATCTTTGAAAGTAAACAGAGAAAGCTTATGTGGGGCCTATCGTGTCACATGGAAAGCGAAAATACAGTTCAGTTTATGGAGTGCACTGCACAATTTCTCTGGTAGCTCTACCCACAGTTGCCACTATCACTTAGGGATTTCCTAATGATCTGTAGTTTGTTGCCAGCAGCAGCAAAAAAGGAGGCATTCCAATTATGTAACAGAACATAATGAAGGCAATGAGTGGAAATAAGAGATTTGGTGATAGGTCTTGCATTATGCCTGCAATAGATATCTGATAACATAAGAGTTCCCTGTGATGTACTTCATGAACATCTACATGCAATACACAGGGTCATATGGTATGCGTGTTCCGTTATCCCCTCACCTACATATGCCATAGTTTAAACAGCTATTTGAAATACCAGCATTTTATTAGTTTTCTTACTCCCAGGCTTATTCCTGACTTCTGACTACAAAGTCAAATCTGGTTAAATATTGTTTGTCCAGCAAATTATAAAAACATCCCTAGTAAACTTCCCAGCAACACAAGCAAAGATTTCTCTAAAATAAGAGAATTTAAAAATTACGTGAAAAGACACCTTTGAAAATATGCATACTCCTGTGTACTGGGTATGCTCATGGGCCAACACTTCTAATTTTCAGGAATAATGCTTTTCAGCCTCCAATTTCTTAACTGGTGAAATGTTCTTTAGAAGAGCATGTACCCAGACACAGCCTCACTAGAAAGCTAACACAATCAATGCTAACAAAATTTTGCCCAGGTGACCTGTAAGAGCATACGTGTATATATGTATCTTACATAGATAAACAAATACACCTATGTGTGTAGAGGAAACTACACATACATGAGCTGGGGTTTTCTGAATTAAGGTAAGTTTTGCACCCACCTATCTTAAACTTCTGCAGAAAATCTAAGTTGAAGGTTTTTAAACTCCTCCTAATGTGTTTCAGAGGCCTCCCTCCACGAAATAGATAAGGAGTGACCTGAAGGACAAGAATGGGAAGTTCTGGCAACCTGGGGTCAAATGATATTTCTTGGATATGGCTGGTAGTAAAAAAAGTTAAAGAAAGGAGATGGAAAGTGAGGAAACATGTTGCACTACTTGAATAGACGGCAAAGAACAAGCTGCAAAGAAGCAAGTGCACAGAAACTAGCAGAAGCTGGATTATTCACAAGGTTGCTGATATAATGGTTCAAAGGGAGTGCTGACAAGAAACCAGAGAGAGAATAAGAAAAGACCCAGTGAAACTTCCATTATAAAAGTGTATTTCTAAGAATCAAAGAATCAGAATCAGACTCCTCCACATGTCAAACACAGGGGAATGTGGCATCTTAAACAGGTTCTGTAAATGTGCAAACCCAGCAGTGGGCTAATCACCCCAATCTGTGGTTAAACAAGCACAAAGCACACTAAGTGCAAACTCAGAAGGCATGTTTGCTACTTCTGGCGTAATCCAGTTTACTTCACATAGACACTCTTCTGTCATCCAGCAGCACAAGGGCTGAGGAGTGAGGATTTTCCTAGCATTCACCTTCCTCATTTTACATTTTGGAAGGTTTAGGATGGCCTTTTCTCCTACCTGTGAGTGAAAACACTTTTCAAGGATCCCACACATCTCTGAATTTAGAAACAGAACTCCGCTCTCTCGACTAAGATAAATGGGCATGCAGATAAAACATTTTATTCAGAAGGTTTGTCTCCAAAGCATCCTCCTGTGCAACTTAATTCTATGTTGATGTGTTTATATAAAATAGCATTGTTTGTAAATATCAGCCCCCCCCAACTTCACTAGGAGAAAGTTGAAATAGTTTGTCCTGTTTCCCCAACATATTAAGTCTATCTGTATATTGATAAGTGGGATAGCCCACTAAGACCATAGTTACAGTAAAATAGTGAGTGCTGAGGACCCAGCACCCACACAGTATATGCCTGGGTGTTACTTCAGATAAACTCCAGTCTGGCCCCATGGACTGAACATGCATTAGCAGCTGCAGCACATCAGGTACACTGGTGAAGCGCATGTTCCAGTTTAGTCTCATCCAAAAATAATCAAGTTCGTGTGCTCAGAGATCACCCTGTACTGTGAGCCACAGTGGTACATAGAGGTGTCACTTAAAAAGTACAAACATGCTCTGAACTAAGTTACCAATGTTAGCACACGCACACTAACTGTCTTGGCAGAGCATTTCATGTCAGCTTTCAGATGGACTCACTTAGGCCTCTGCTAGACTACAAAAGCTAAAAGAATTCATGGATTTGCAAGCAAACAAGGATTTCTTAAATAGAAGCAATAAAAAACTGGAAAACTTACCACAAAAGCTTACCTCATGTGTGAGCAGTGCTGTGCTATGGGAAAGAGAAAGGTTTCTGAAGGAATGTTCAGCTTGGCTGCAAAGAAACACATATCTTAGATGCAGTTAGTGCTTGCAGAATAACACTGCTCAGTTGTAAGGAGATTGTTTTAATCCCCTGCTTGATACAGAACAGCTCAACCTGCAAGTTTAAGGACTCCTGAATAAAAATCCTCACAAACATCCAATATGATCAGCACAAGCACAATAAAATCTGTACTAGGAGGCTGGGATTTCTGAAGGTGTATCTTCAGATCTGAACAAAGCCCTGTATTTGAAAAGATAGTCTCAGAAGGGTACTTCTGGTAGCATTAGGGGCCCTGCTAAACAAACAGATGTCATGATTAATTAGGTCAGCAATTTATGGAAGTCGGTACTCTGCCAAAGCTTTAAGAGGGATGAGGCAGTGCTTTACCACTTCAGAAAATGCAATTACTAAGCAAATCTGGCACAGAAAGGTTTCCTTCCCAGAGGGCAAGCCGCAGGGTGCTGGCACTTTGCATGACCCAGAGCCTGTCACCTCTGGTGGGTGGGTGTGATTACTGCAATTCAGATGGGGTGAAGCAATTTCAAACACAAGACCTCAGGAAATCAGCATCAGAACCGGAAGAAACAATAGGGACCATCAGTAACATTTCCAGTCAAAAAGAAAGCCCAAGTCTTTTCCACCAGGCTTAAGGCTCTGCTGCCGCGGCCTGTCACGTCCCACCTCTGCCGCGGCCGGTTCCTCACCGCCCCGTCCCGCGCTGGCAGGAGGCGCCCGCCGCTCCCCGGGGCCTGCTGAGGCGCTTCCTCACACGGAGGGGAAGGCCTCAGTGCACCAACCCGAACAAAAGACAGCCTTGACGTCAAGGTGCGAACATTTCCTAAAATTTACAAATTAAAAAGTCACACACTGGCCCTTAAGCCACTGCCTCCCAGCCCCCCCACAGGCTGCCCCGTTCCCCGGTCTGGCTGGAAGGTTCTGGAAGAACCCTCCAGCCTCTGCACCACAGCCCTTCCTGTGGTGTCACCACGCGGGGCAGCAGGGTCACAACTCTTAAATAAGCTTCAGTGATTTTAATTTCAAAAGAAGTGTGCTTGCTCCTTCACTTGTATTGCATAAAAATAGTCAAAGACATTACAAAGCAGGGACAAGCTTAATTCATCTTTTGAAAGAGATGATTTTTTCATAAAATAATGTGGTTTTATGAGACACCTACTCATAAACACACAGAGGCATGCAGAAAGGCGCTGCGCTCTCCCACTCCCAGCTGAGCCCACCAGTTGCTGCCTGGTTGTGGGAAACATCGAACAAAGACCCGAAGCACTTTTAAAAAAGCAGAAGCCTTTCACACTAGCTAAACATGGAAGCAGATGGTACATAAAGAGCAATATAGTAACTAACAACCAGTAGTAACCAGTATTATGACTTGGTTAAGAAACATTTGTCTGCTTCTCACAGATTAGTATGCACTATCATAATTCTCCATCTCAGCAGCCTGCTCCGGGAAGTACTGGAGACCATCCATCCAACTGGACGAAGTCTTCACTACAATTTAAGCTATTAGCATATTCAGTGATAGACATATGCTAAAACACTTAAAAAATATAGTGAGACAATAGATTTAATGGTAGTTCAGAAATCAATTTGCCATCTTGTGGCCCTAATCTATACTGATCAGCACCATCCTTTCACAGCTGTGCTACAAGGTTCTGCTACAATGCCTGTAATGTTTCATTAACACTATTTCTGCTCATTAACCAGTTGTGTGGGGTCCCCCCCTACTCACAATGTGGAACAAACTCCCATCTATGTCAAGAAGCCTTTATCCCTCCCCTTATTTTATTATGCAACTCACAATACCAGTCTGGGCAGATAGGAGCATCTTCAGCTTTTCTGTAGTATGAGGCAACTCCCCAAAGAAACAGCTCCTAGCACGGCCAGAACCATCCAGTGGTAGCATGGCCTTTGCCAAAAATGCAAGCCATGCTTCTGTGGAAATGTGACAAGGAATCAGAAGTTCAGCATGCAAGTTTAATAACTTTTGTTCTGGAAACTAAAATCAGATTACATCCACTGAATACAGCGTGGGATTTATTTTGGGATATTTTGGGAAGAAGGGCAAAGTGAATGGAGTAGGAAAGTCAAGTACATTTTATGTTGTAAAACCAGGATAGTGATTCTTTGCTTTTCCTGTCATCTGAAAGTCGTCTTTGTTCTTTTATCGGTAGAAAGTACCATGCTAAAATAACTGCACTCTATAGTATGTAAGAAAAAGTCAAGCTAATTGTAATCTCATTAAGGAAAGCATGCCACCCCCCATCCCCGGAAGACAGATGCAGCAGAGTACTATACTATTGCAAAGGCCAAACGTCTGTATTTTAATAAGTTAGAAGAAATCCAGATATAGAAGCCATAGAGTCACTGAAATGTTAACAAGTTAATATATTTTAAAGCAAATATAACACAGTGTACACATAAAAGTCATTTAATACAAAGTGGAAATCATTAGATGCACCTACTAATGCAGATTTTTGGTTATTTTCAGCTCTTTCACCAAAACTTGGAAACAATGCTCTTCATTTCAGTTACACCAGGCTAAGTGGTGAAACTGATCTATAGCAAGCAAATCACTGCCTTTTCATCACCTGGGAAAGACAGCACCACTGCAACTGGTCTCTCCAGAAGGGCATCCAAATGAAAGGCTGTGCACATTTACCCCACTTGCTAAGCTATACAAGAAACCAGACATGCATTGATTGCTGCTTCTGAATAGTAAAGCTCAGTAAGTGCATCCTTGCTGTACAAAAAAAAAAAAAATAATTAAAGTGACAACATAGAAAACTGGCAACAGATAACCCTGTCTGCCTAAAATATACACATATGATACATAGTTATGGACCATGCTGGCCAGTATATAAGTCTGTTCGGGAGCAAAGCTTTAATTGCACGGATTAGAAAACTGAAAAAATGCTTTTACAGAGCAAAGCATGAGCTTTGGTTTATGCTTAGACAGTGAACATTAAACCTTCCATTTTTATTGTAACATCTATTATGAAAAATGGCTCCTTTCAGTGCTACATGCAACAATTGTTTCTCTGCATAAGCACTCCATTCCATACAATGAAATGAAGCTCAGTGTCTTATTCAATGAACTCATTAGCTGTATCTAGACTGGGAATGCATTAAATCTTTATGAAAAGCTACTGAATCACAAAAAGTTTGACTTTTTCCTTCACAATTCCCCAGCCCCCTCCCCCCCTTTTTAAAATGCTGCATATATAAAAATAACTCCAATATGGCACAAAAGTGGGATTCTCAAGGGAAGGCAAGGAATAAAGGGGCAAAGGGAAGCATCCACTGGCAACATCAAATTGCATACAGTCCAAGAGGAATTTGCACCCTATACAAAATGAGCTTCCCTGTGTTCCAGTTCTTGGATCCTTTTTGGTCTCAGTCTCTGGTAAGCAGGCTTCAGATCTGTGGGGTGAATATCCTCTGAGCTAGTTTTTTGTTCGTTTGTGTTTTGTTCAGGATCACCTGATGGAAGTGCAGAGCTCCTAGCCAGTTTCACAGTATTATCCTGGTGAAGCACAGAGCTAGCACTGGTTGGTGCACAAGCTTTAGCAAAAGAACCCTCTTCATTTTGTTTTGATTTGTTAGAGGGTGGTTTATAAAATGTCCCTGGAGGTGGCTGTAATGTTCTTGGTGCCCTGAAGGCAGCAAGAGGATTGGCATCAGGACCATTCCCTTCTGTTGCTGTCCTTCCTGACCTGACAGAAACAGAATATGGCTTACTAGGAAGAACGGCATTAGCTGAATTGTTACCAATGCTGCACGATGAAGATAAGGCACCTGCAGTTCCACTCTCAAGTGCTCGGTTCTCCTGTGGGACATTAGTCACGATCATTGCTGTCCTTGCTGTGATATCATACTGCTTATATTGCTTGTCCCAAGTTTTTCGCAGCATTTGGGTGTCGTAACAAGGAAATCTGCTGCAGGTATTAACAGCAGGGAGTGCCTTCACCTCTGAAACTTCTTCAATAGTAGGGCTTCTGCCAAGTTTCTCTGGACTTACTGCTCCTGCATTTCGTGAATTTCTTTCATTCAAAACACATGGAGGAAGTATTCGGTCTACAGGTAGGCTCACAGGGCGACTAGCTGGTTTTGTCCTTGGAACCCGCAATGGAACTTTGGTAATCTGACGGTTAGGTTTTGCAGGAAATAAGTTAATTTTACAGCTGTCTTCACCTAGAGAAGCAAATGAATCATAGTCTCTCTCTGAAGCTGGACTCACAGCATCACCTAAAAAACACACAAACAGATGTGACGATCTTTGCACCAAATATAAAGAGAAGTCAGCAAGACTTTTGCCAACAGAATATGAACTTTATTAATAATCCCTTGACAGTTGGTATTTTAACAGGATAACTGTTTTTAGGTATACCTTGTATATATACTAGGAGTATCCTATTCTAACCAAACATTAGCATTTCAATAGCAGGAAAACACATACTGTACAGATGTAACCAAGGAAGACACTGAGGAGAAAACAAGCCAAGAGACACAGACACTGCACTTTTTTTTTTTTTTTTGGTTGGTGGTTTACCATCCTTGAATATTTTCAGTTTTAATATGTTGCAGAATGTTGCACTGTTAATGTACAGGACATGACTGAACTGGTAACACCAGCTGAAAATCAGTATAATTAAAAGTGATCATGTATAGTTATTCATAAATAAAGTAGATGAAATCACACCTACATTAAAACAAACCACTGTAGTAGCACAGGCAGATAAACAGAAAAAAAAATCTTATAGAATATTTATAGTTAGGTTAGCAAACCTGGCTTTTTTGGAGCAGAAATATTAATATCCAAAATGCTGGTAGCTGATGATTCTGTCACAGAATTACTCTTTCCAGAGCCTTCTGGTTTAGTTCCAGTGAATGGCAATGATACACATTCTGTGGGAAAACAATGGTCAAAACATGTTAGTTGCTGGATATTGGTTTGCAGTAGCACAGTAGATTTCAGAAATCCAGTCACAGCATAATTATCTTTTGTTGTTTTTTTAAAAGTGAGAAACCAAAACACTGTTGTATTCTCTTACCAAATACTTTAAGCTCTGATTCCATAAACACATGTTTCTTGAAAGCCTTTAGAAAGATTTAAGTCTCTGTTCCTCTTACAAAGATAAACAGCCTATCAAGCAATGATAAGCAGGTTTTATCACTTGCTTCTGTCTAAACTGAAGCGCTGTATGCACTATAATCTAATGTATCCATGACTGCTTATTCACCCACCCCAAGGCTTAATAAAATCACACTAACCAGTTACAGATGTATCTACTTGTTCTTTTGTATTCTTGCTATTGTTCGATTCCAAAAACAATGCAGCTGTTCCTGAAGCTCTGCTTTCACTTGGAGCTATCAGAATACCCTGTAAACAAAAGTCAGAGCAAAAGTAAATGAGAACTCAAGAGGAAAGGCACTCCTTAACAAACCAACCCACAAAGATTTAATAAAAGGATGGTCTGGAACACTGAAGCATTTGACACAGAAGCTAAGATCACACAGGTAACATTGCAGCAGCACAAGAAAAGTCACTCACTTCCTTTACAGCAACAAATGACTTCCTCTGCTGCTGTGGCTCCCTCTCTTCTGGTGATAAAGCAACACTGACTGTAATGGCAGTTTCTTCAGACTGAGATGTGCTCAGAAGTGGTTTCAATGAAACATCAAATATCTTTTCATAGTATGTTATGAGCAGCTCCACTACCCGCGCCTGATAAGGGTAATCCACAAGTGACGACAAAGAAACTGTAGCATCTGTTTGACGTGGCCTGATCAGAGTTGGGCCAAATATTATGCCAAGGTTGCTGGCTGACATTTTATTTTCATCAGACTGTTCTGTAACCCTGCATAAAGAGGGAAAAAAAATCCCAAACCCCAAGAGTTAGGGGGTTTTACTACTTCAGAACTATTTAGACATAATATTTTAATATCTAAAAGAGGTTAAAAGACAATAAAAAAACTGCAGGTGGGTTTGGTAGGCAGGCAGAATCTTCAGTGCAGGCTGCATTTAACAGCAGCTTGGACTAAGCACTTCCCACACAGGGTGTTTTTATGTCCTATTTGGTTAATGTTATTTGTGGCTATTTGGCATTTCTGAGGTTGGGGAAAAGGACATCTCTCTCATTCTCAGTAATAATACAGCTGTGGCCCAATGTTACCCATTTTTATTGGTGGTCATCAGCTTTGTACATCCTCATCACACGTCATCATACAATCCAGCATTTGGAGGACAAGTGAAATGTAACTGGAGAATGGTTATTAACAGACACGATACAAGTTTCAATTTTCCATTAATAGCCACCAAATCACTACCCTGAGTCATATCCTGATTTAAATCATACCTAGGTCCCTGCAGCTGCCACTAGTTACTACTGGCTGACCCCAATGCTGGCACTAGCAGTGAATCAAGAATAATGGAGCTCAGCTCTTTCCCTCTCTTTCTATTTCATATTCTTCTCTCACCTGAGAATTCATTACACTAGAAAAAGAAACAGCAACAGAACAATGTCTTTTAAGGCATATATGACTTCTTCCTCTACAGTCATCAAAAGTGTACAAGGGTTTCCTAGTACACAGCATGTAGCAGTTCATTTTCCAACTTCAGTTTGCGTTTAAAGTCTTTTCTCACCTGTGAAGGTGTCCAATAAGGTACTGAAGAGTGTTATAGTTTGGTACAGGCAGTTGTTTCAGAAGATCTTTAATTTTAATGACGATCCTATTCAGTTCAATACAGATTGACTGTCTTGTCTTTGATTTGGGGCTAGCTTGTTTAGCATCCAATTCCTCATTAACAGTCTGGCTTTCTTTTGCAAGTCCAATGAACTCATTGTAAAGTCGAAACAAAATCAAGGGTTCCGGAAGCTGAAGAAATAAGAACGTTTCAGAAACATACTCAAGCCTGAATTTTAACTTCCTTGGTTTCCTTCCTGTTATTCTTCAACTTTGGTCTAGCATATTTTCTTAGATGAAGATATTGTTTAATCCATGTTCATTAACCCAAACCACAATTTGTCAAAACCAATCCCAGGTAACTAAAACACTCCTCCCTACACCTTTCTCTGGAAATCTTTTGCTAGCCCTTTCCTGCAATAGCTTCAAGACTAAGCACTTATCAATACAGGTACAGATTTCAAGAAAGTGATTCCTATGAGGAAGGGTGTTACACTGCAATGCACAAATACCATGATAATAGAGCAGTTATTTATTTTTCCAGTCTTTGATAGTGTATTACATGTGGTATTAAGTTTGGTCCATATTCCATTTTTAAATTGGATTTTAGGCTATGTAAAATTTGTTTTTAATTGTGATTTAAGTATTCTCTCAGTATGAAAATGAATGTTAATACTAATAATAATTAAAAAAACAACAAACAACCAAACAGAAAACCCCCAAAAGACAAAACCCTCAAAGCTGACCTATTGGCATTGTCCCAACTTAGACAAAAGCAAAATGTAGGAAGACTAGATAAAAACTCAAAATAATTCATTTTAATAATTAGTCTTAAATAGGGTTTAACTCAGGACTCTGTCTAAAAATGTCTCAACTGCATGTTTCTACCTAAAAATCACACCAACAGATCAGCTACAAAGGAAGTAATAAGACCAGAAGAAAACATGTTATTTGACTTTTTTTTTTAATTATGAGCCCTATTAAACATACAGCACAATGCCTCAAACTGGTACCCCAGTATGATGTATATAATATGCTACCTTTTTACTTGAACAAGTAGGCAGAGTACATATCTGTAATTTTTCAAAAGCACTTAACTTAATGGTGATGATCATAGGATTGGAATGCTCATCTCTGACAGCCAGCGTAAGGAAGATTACAGGACCATGCAGCTAAAGATTGTTCCTTTCGCGGTTAACAAGTTTTCAGAGTGACTCAGTAATTTCACTGGGCAACATCCCAGCCTCATTTTTTCAGATACATACTGAAACTGCTTTGGAAAACTCAATCATGAAGTTTTAAAGCTCCATTTCAAAAGAAAAAGATGGATAATCCCTCCATAATGAACACATCATCATGACCATTGTGTTTAATGAAGTTTTTGTTAGCATATATTAACAGCAATATATTAGCATCTGCCTGCGCATGGAGGCAAGAGTATGGGAATGTTTTAAACTTCACATAAGACAGGTAAATTTAGTAACGGGAAAGGTTTTAAAAATTAAAGCTTCACTACAAGCATATAAAGAAAAGCTTGTTCTGCGTATGGTACTAATATTTAAAAAGACATTATGCCCATGTGGAATACAGATTGTAATACCAGCAGCTTTCCCTGCCCCTGTCACAGGCTCCATGTGAACTAAAGAAGCCTACTGCAAACATACAAGGCACTCATTTAATCTGCTGCAGGACTGCTGAAAAGGATTTTTTTTTTTCCTCTTGTACTGAAGAAATATGCTACACTACTTTGGTTTTCCATCTGACCTCTCAAGTACATACCTGGCGGAGATACAACTTGAGAACATTACTGATATCATGTGCATAGAGTTCTGAGAGCTCAACTAAATCCTTTCCATTTTCAAAAGCTTGACAAAGCTTTTCAACTCTTGATTTGGCTCCATTCACACGATAGATGCCCTGAAATTAAAAGACCAGCACAACTCTTAATTTGGAAGGCAAGTGTAAACCACAGATGATATCAACAGCACAGCATTAATGTCTTACTTTTTTTTTTTCAGAAGAAGATTTTCATACTTAAGTTTCATAAACAAACTTGAGCATACCTTGACATTCAGCGCTCTGCTTTCAATTTCTGACGTACACTTTTTGATGATGAAAGGAATGCCATCGGGAACATTTTTAGCAGCTTGGGCAAATTCCACTCCAAACAAGTGAAGCCTTCCATGAAGTTTTTTGTGCCCACATTGAATAGCTAAAGTCTCTAAACATTTTTTATGGCATGCAAGTGAACACTATGGGGAGGAAAAAAAGCACATGGTTTGATACAATCTGACACCATAAGAAATATCTCTGCTGTTTGTCATCCCACATGTGAGCAAAAGGAAAGATTTATTACTCTGTTGTGCTTTTGAGTTCACGATGATTCTACAAGCCACAAAGTTTGTACTTTTTATACAGAAAAATAATGCAAGTTTCCAAAACTCCCGACTTTACATAAATCCCAAGCAGCAATTTAAACTACTTTTCAGCTTACCTCCTCACATTCAGCTCCGTGAAATACCACTAAGCTGTCACATTCTCTGCATTTAGATGGAGCTCTCAGCTTCCGTAGTTTGTGTGTTTGTGCTGCTTTGGACATATTAGCATTTCTAAAAGGTCCTGGAGAATTTGCAGTTTCAGATGTCAGATCATTTAAACCTGGAGAGAATTTCTCTGTTACAGTCATTCTAATATCTACTACTGGAATAGGGTATTTATGCTGATTTTTTAGAACCATGCTGCAGAACACAGAATTCTGTACACAATAGCAACTATCAAAGTAATCAAAAACATCTCAATCACAAGGAAGCAAAACAATGTTACAGTTTATATAATGGACACATTAACTATCAAATAATCTTACATAAAAGTGGAATCAAACAATCAGTTTTGCATTTTTTAATATTTCCGTTTTCTACAGCATTAATGGCATGTGGAAGTATTAGGACATTTAATTCCAACTGCCCTGCAGTTCAGGCAACTATTCATGAAAGTTTCATTCTATGTATTTCAAAATCCTGTACTAGAGGATGAAAGATGACATTATGGTTTGGCCTGTAGTGTTTCTGAAATACTTAAAGAATACTTTGCAGCAGGGAAGAATTAACACACACTCACAGCAGAATCCATATAAAATAAAAAACAAACACTGATTCTCAGTCCCCTATGGTAACATTAAAATATTTTCCAGAGGATTCTAAAACAGAATAGCAACTGGTGCTTTTTGTGACAAATTTTTTTTCAAGCAATTTACTTAAAATGCTATCAAGAACTCTGTGAACCAAACTCATTTGTTTTACAGATGAAAACTTAAAATTAACACATAGAGTTAATTGCCCAGAAAGCTTCTTAAAAGCTCAAGTATTGACTAAACAATACCACTCCAAGTGAAAGTTTGCATTCATTAACATGTTGCCATACTTGAAATCTGGTTCTAAATTAGTGTTCTTAACCACAGGCTCATTCCTAGAAGGCAAAGTATACATTTATGAAATAAGGACTAACTGAAGAATTTCCTAAAGGCTTTACTGAGCAAGTGCCACAAACATTTCAGAAATAGTTTGTAAGTACTGCAGACATCCCATAGAACTATTTCTGATAATCCAGTTATTCAGGTTTTAGTACCTGTGGCAACATTGTCTTTATACAGCCAAAATTCATTTGAAAATTAGAAATGGTCTGGTCAAATGTGGGATAGACATTACCAGACTTGCTTATCTAAGTTGAAAAGGGTAAAATCTCAGTTATTACCCTAAACATCTGGATCCACTTTTTCCAATTTGCAAATTACCAACTCTCTGTATCTGTGCATTTCACTTCGAATTTTCAAAGTGATCTTACATACCTCATTGCCATGCAGCTAATTTTAAATGCAAATGTCTGGAGGGAATGGTTAGTGGATCATTTATGTTCACCTCAGGAGGGTGAAGACACTAGAAACGTTCAAAGGCTGCCCATATAGTTAATCTAAATGCATGAAGACAATTCTGCACCACCTCATTAAAATGACCTGAACATTATTCTTCAGTTCTCAACCTCAAGTGGATGCACACTGTATTGAAAAGCAATGCTGCTGGTAATCACAGCCTTGTTAATGTACTTTTCTTAAGCACATTAAAAGGAAAGCCACACTCTACAACAAAAAGCATCTTCTGGGGAAATCAGGTATGGAAACAACATTACCGCACTCTGAAGGAGATGGTGGCTCTCTTTCATCAAGATCATCTGCAGATGACATAGTACCAGTGGAAGGTGTTCGGGGAAGTCGTCTTTTAAAATCCCCTAGCAGATGAGAAAAATTTTCAGGAAGCTGTAAGCATCAGTTCCACCCAACTGCTAATTTTCGTTATAGGCTCTGTCCAACACTTGCTAAACTAACAACGATGTCTTCGTTAATGTAAAACAGTCCGAAGAAAAGACTTCAAAATAGTACAGCAGTGAGGGCAGCTGTACCTGGGCTAGCAGATGGAGAATCCATGGATCGTGACTCACTGCTTCCCCCCGCACTTTCAGAATCACTGCACATTCCTCCACTCTGGTTGCCAACTGACCATGATCTGAACGGTGGTGGCCCTCGCATTGCTTTTGAAAAGAAAATGCACAAATTCCAAGTGTCAAGGACAAAATTACATTTTTTTTTTTATTTAAAGACTAACTATGATTATATTAAAAATAGGAAAATATTGCAGAAGTTACACAAACATGCAATATAGTGAAAAAAAACACAGCATATATTCCTGTAAAAGTTTCAGGATGTAAGAAAAAAATTTCAGAAACTAGAAACTTGTGCTTTTGCAAAAGACCTGACATCAATGTAGTATTTACAAAAACAATGAATTAAATTGCTACAGTTAGTTGAAATAGTTTAGTACACTGCACTTGACAATACTAGCTGTTTGAATTGCATTTCACCTTTCTTGTCAAAGAATCTAGGTATTCATACAGGCAGTTTTCCATTTGTCCTTATGCTCAAGTACATAACTATTTTTATAGGTTTCGAACTTTTCAAAATACATTTTTAACCCTTTCACTGCTACATTTCTGACAGAGACATCAAACCTGTTTTTGTCTGGTATTTTTATTTAGAGACTGAACTCCAGATGAAATACAGAAGAACCACCTTGGATATCTGTGCTGCTGGAAGATCTCTTCTCTCCAATCTTTTGTGAACGATGATAAATTGGGCTTCCCACATCATCTAAGGTCTGAGGAGGAAAGTCTCCTGAACACTGAGATAAGTTACCATGTGACGTATGGACACTGTTGGTTGATTGCTTATTAAAAACCCTTCAGAAAGAATAAAGTAATTTGAAGAGTGATTAAGATATAATTCAATGAAAAGCAATGTATTTTTTTATCCCTGGGCACTAAGAATGCTTTAATTGCTGTTCATGAACATACATATTTGACATGTAATCATTAAAGCCAAAGTTTAAAAAAAAAAGGTGGCAATTTATTTTTAATTAAATATGTGCAGTTTCCCAGTCTTCCCTCCCCCCTGCCCCATAAATCAGCTTTTCTACATCTCTGCAAGGTATTATGACTGTTGTTTTGCAGACTTCGAAAAAACAGTAAATCTGTTCATCTAAAGATCAGAATAATTCAGAGGCTATTGCATCCTACTTTTGGAAGAAAGCATAAAATATTCTCTGCCCAGCCATCAGGACCATTCACCTATAAACATACAGGCATTAAAAATGCTGTGCTTTTTTAAAAGCACAGAAAATATTTTGAAGCTGCCAGAGAGCTTATAATGAGTCTGTTGTGAAAATCTGCTCTCAAGATAAGGACAGAAAACTGTTAACAGTAATTAATGTAAAATGCTGAAGCACCCTGTGGACAAAATGGCCTGCTAGCCAAGTTTAGCAGTCAGGAAGCTGTTCCTTAATCAGTTCTACCCTATCCAGCTGAAGGAAATAAAGACTTAAAATATTATCATTTGCATTTGTCCAAGCTACTGTCCCTTAAATAAATACAGACCTAAACAATAAAAATGATCACTTCAAGTACACAAAGAATCACAAGGCCATGTCAAAGAAAACAAAAGGTGGGGAGAGGGGAGGAGAAGAAACACACTCCTATAAATCTTAAGCAGTAAATAGCTGGGAGAGCACACAAAGAGCATGAAATTTTATGCTCATCAGTTTCTCAGGGAGCTGCATAGTTAAATCCTCCTAAGTCAAAGTTTATGAGTATAGCCTAAATCATTCTTAAAAGGCAGGAAATTTACAGACAAGAACTAAGAATCTCAGCTTTAACTTTGAATTTCCTGGCTTTTGTTGGTAGAAGTCTGACTCAAGCTTTAGGTTTTTTGTATTTAGTTTCCTTTGAAAGACCATGACGACACTTTCCTGTAGAACTGTGAAACACACAGATTAGAATGGATATTATGGTATTTTAGTGCCAAGATGACTATTTTACAACAAGTTAAAGGTGGAAAAGCGTTTGGCATACTGACAGGAGGAGCAGTCTTTGTCTTGTAGTCTTTACTTCCACATTAGCTGTATCTTTAATAGATTAACAGTAAAAACTGCCATTTCATACAGGTTGGAAAAAAATAATTAAGTTATAACACAAGGACATGTGGACTCTCAACTTTTTTTTAGTCACATGAGACAGAAATCGAGCAACACTTCCTGCCAAAAAGTTGCCAAACGTAAACAATATGAAAGAAGGTAGTGCAGCAGCAAGGCCTGCAGAAGAGGAAAACTACCTCCTCAGACTTTCTAAACTGATTGTCAAACACTGCCACACCACACTACAGAGTGCAAAATTTACATTTTTCATATTAACCAGTATCTACATTAAAACAGGAACAAGTCAGTTCTTGCACAATTGTCAATGTTCTAGCAAGTCTTATTACACAAAATGACATTCTGCTTCATAATTTAAAGTCAGGTTTTAATGTCAACATTATGTGTAATCTACCAGAAGATGAGTCAAAGAAATAGAGAATGGTAAAGTATGGTAAAACACCAGGATTCATTTAATTTCTCCAAAAATATTGTTTTACTGGTGAAACACATGTGCCTAGCATTTAATTCTAAACCAAGCAAATGCCACCTGTAGTTTGGGACTCACCCATCAACCTGGGAACTCTGGGTTTCAAAAGAACCTGATTCAATAGGAACACCTTCCTTTGGCAAACTTTTCACAAACTCTGAATACTGCTGACCAGGGTCATAGAGTTTGGCACTCTCACAGAGGGATTGGCAGTTAACTGGAAGAGATACAACCTGAGCATGCTGCAGCTGGAACAGGTTAACTGTTGCCTGTTAGGAGAAAAAAAAAAAAATTCAGTATTTGTAGATTGTTTACTAGATATTTCACTTGCACTTTGCTCAACCCAAATTAATATCCCAACAGAAAATTATTTAAACAGTAAGACTACAAAAATTCTAGAAAATAGTAACATTTGTAGGGATAGACTTCGTGCAAGATTCCTGAAAGTCAACTGCAAAAACTTCATCTGTAGTATAGATACCAGTATTCATTTTCTCTCTTGGTTATTGAATCCTCCAGGTAGCAAAGGCAATTCCAATGGCTACCCACTTTGGGTTGATCAAGACAAACAGCAAGGTTTTTTGCTACCAAAAAGGCATTTTTTGTGCTCTGGAGGGATTCTAGTCACAACTACAATGATGAAGTGGTTGGAGTTCCAAACCCAGATGAGCTTCATATCACCTTAAGACAAGAAATGGACAAAACTCCTTGTCCCAACAGAACAGATTAACTGAACACTTTCTTTGTTAAATTACATAAAACTTCTAAAATATTTTATCACAAGGCAGAGACCAGGGAAGGGGACACTGCATGGGTGCTTCTTCAGCTTTGGGGTTGCAAAGTAGTTTGCAATGTAGATATACTTGAACTGACAAGTTTGTCTAAACTTTCTACTGGTCTTATGGGTTGTTTTTTGGGTTGCTTGAGGATGAAGCATGTGTATATATTTGGTTTCCACCCCCTCTCCCCCAAATTAAATTGTCTTTGTCTCATCTAGAAAAAGTACACATCTATTGGCATAATGTGCTCTTAAAGCTTTTTTAAAAACGTGTGTATGGAGACATACTGTAGATATACACGATCCTTTGCTTATTTACATGCAGTAAATTAATACATTAAATTAGTCACAACAGGTCCTGTAATAATTGAGACTGTCATCAAGATTAGCAGGCTCCATACTGCTATCGCATTTAATGTCCATTCTGTTCATGAGCCCATCATCTTTGCTTATGCACTAATGACAATAATGGAAACAGGGAGCTGTACTCTTAAGCAACGGAGTAACGGTACTGCCATCAATATTCTTAGATTTTACAAGAATTGCATAGTCAGGGTCTTGCAAGGCAACAGCTCATAAAAACCCCCAAACCATTCAAGACATGTAACACCCCACCCGCCTCTTTTTTTTAAAGCTCTAACAGAAAGAGACCACCACAAACATATTAAAAGTTTTCCTTCTTTTTCTATTGGCTTGACCTCTGTCCTTCTGAAGACTTTCTATTTTAAGCAGTTAAGACTAAGAGAAAGCCCCATCTACAGTGTTAACAATATTTATATATCTGTGCCAAACATATTTTAAAAAGCATGCTTACAGCTTTAAGAGTAAGATCACACTGGTAAATAAGCTCCCGAAGCTGTGTTAAGACATCACTTTTAAAGCTTTCCAAATCATTTCTTTTTTCTTCAACCTCTGCCATGCTTGCTTTATAGTGTTCATTGGCCTCTTCAGCCTAGAGAAAACACAAGTATAAAGGGTTGATGGACTACAGACAGGCCTTGATATTATAAGCAAGAAAAAACCCACCAAGATGCTTGTAATTGGAGATTCCCATTTAGGATAAAAGCCCAAAAGAGCATAGCATGATTACATTTAAGAATTAAGAACAGAACGCTTGCTTGAATACTCCCATTGTGAAAGCCTGAGTAAAACCAGTGTAGGCGTAACTGTAAAAGCAAGGAAGAACTCTTACTTTTTGAAGAGCTTCCTCTTCTAGCCTTCGTTTTTTTTCCAGTTGCTTGCTGAAATCTTTCACAAAGCTTCCACTTGAGCTAAGATGTTCCTCCTCAGCACGAGCAGTGCATGATTTTGCCTTTTCATACTCATCTTGACGCTGTGCATATAGCAATTTTGCTTTTCTTAGAGCAGCTTCCAGCTCTTGCTGCAGAATGCAACAAAAGGAAAGACACAAAAGACTTAATGATTTTAATTTTCCAGTTATTTAATGTGAAATTAAGTGCATAACAGCCTAGTTTGAAAGTTTTGTCCTTTTTAAGAATTTTAGATTGAACATTGTTAGATACGAAAGAAATACCAACCATTTTCTTCTGTTCTCGCTGCCAAAGCTCCTTGATATCTTTCCTTTGTCTATCCAATTCATTTTTCCTTCCAAGAAGAGGCTAGATAGGAAACATTGAGTACATAAAAGGCTTATAGGCTGCAAGTTTCATCTTTTGAATAAATCTGTGCTGTTACAGAACTTCTTAAAAACCGAAACAGTATCTTTGTCTTTTTCTTTGAGCTTACCTGCACAAATTTGTTAGACTGGAGAGCAGCAGCTGTTTGTTGCCAAAGTTGATTGTTCTCAATATCATTTTGAAAAGCATTAATGAATATTGATTGGAATGGCATATAATCCTAAAATTACACACAACAAAACATTAATGTTCTAGGTAAGGTGGAGGTATGCTGACATTCTACATGTCTGTATAATTGAACTAGATTTTCAATTAAATTTAGTAAGGTATTATATGTCTGTGGAAGTCTGAGTTAGGTCTGAATATAGGAAAGGAGTAATTTCTCAGCTATGCCTCATCTTACTAAGAAAACACTCTGAAAGAGAAGTCTACAAGTCCAAATCACAAAGCATACAAGATATTAGACAGAAAAAAGCATATTGTGAAAACTACAAAGCTATTCTGCATTTTCAACAAAAATAAATGTATATATCCAAATTTCCATAGGAGATGGGAAGACATAAAATACAGCAGATGTTTTAACCAGTGATTTACAGTATAAATCAATTCTGTATCAACTTAAAAATCCATACCTCAACATCCCCAAAGTTTTACTTTTGGGCAAGGCATCCAATACATATTTAAGACTTCAAAATAAAGCCCCTAAGATGTACTCACCTGGTGTCCAACAACAGCTTTAGCAGTTTCAGCCATTTTTGCTAGGTTTTTAGCACACTCCACTTCTGTTAAAAAAAAATAAAAATCACAGTTACTGTTTACACTAATAGTTGTACCACATGCTAAATAAATGCTTTTTACATTTTTTGTCTAACAGATAGGCTACAGAGGGGCCCACCTTCACTTTGTTTCAGGCCTTTAATTACAGGAAATGTGCAACAGTTCTGTCCACTTCAGTGGAACAGCTACTAATTTAGAAATCACATTATTGACAGTCTGCAGCACAGAGGCCTGACAACAGATTTAATTTCATCATGACAAAGCTGATTAAATGCCAGAAAGAGCCACTCACCCAAGCTAAGCTTTTTCTCTACCCACGCGACTACATCCTTGGTATATTTTGACCATGCTTTAGCATAGGACAGAGCCGATTCAATTCCACTGTCATTTCTTAGGAGCATGCTATCAACCTCCTCGGCTCGAAGATGTCCTGAAAATAAAGCATCGAACACAAAGAAGTGAATTTTAGACATGACCACACACTGAGAGCAAAGCCAGTATTAGCCAACTGTGAATGCTTAAGCAGCTCTGATCTTGAGTTGGTCTTTAATGCTAGTTGATTCTAAACAGGACTGACAAGAGGTTTTAGAACAAATTAAAGGGTCACAGTATTTTACCTGAAGTAGTCATATGGTCAGCATAACTTTCTTAAAGAAAGTGACCCAACAAGTCACTAATAATATGATGACATAGAGAAGTGCTTCAGGCTGTGGTTCTTCCCCTCCGCCCCCGAAAAGCAGCCCAGGTTGGTCATTCACAAAAGCATACAATATCTGCAATAGCATATTTTTTTACAGTGAAGTTTTAATGGCAGCATAGGTGTAAAAAAGTGACCAAGCAACCTACTTAAAACATTTTAGAAGATGAAAACACAGATACAGAATGGTGTTTATTAATATTAATGACCTACCTTGAATATCATCCCTCTCATGCAGTGAGCCCCCAGATTCCACAGAAAGATTCTCAAAAGACTAGTGTACAAGAAACAAAACATTAAGTTAGCAAAGAAAAGCTCTCACTGGAACCGACAGCCTAACAAAATAAAAGGCATCATCTGCCCCTTTCTTTTTTTGCAGATAAAGCAACAAACTGTACTGTAACTCCCTCTCATCTAAGGCACAATACCTTCTAAGCTCCCATAGCTGTCAACTGAGACATAACAAATAGCAAGGAATCATTATATACCTTTAAATCAACAATCTTGAAAGGCTGTGATGAAAGAGTTAATTGTTTAACAAATCAGGTTAAGTGACCTCCAGATTTTTTTAGATCCCTGCCTATCTTTTAAAAAGCATTTCATACAGACCTAATGTCACATATACATATAACACACACCATTCTACAAGCCATTAGAATCCTGTATTTCTTCCTCAAGGGAATAAAGTTACCATTTCTCCTAAATTACTTGGTGTGCACTGTAGGCACAACAGCTGACTAGCAGCACTTGCCAATGAAGCCCTGACAATCAGTACAACCTGACAGAATTTAATCCAATAATAAAAGGAATTTAGCACAAGATTTCATCCCTACCTTTGTCCTCATGCTGCATGTTGCTACCCCTTTAACTGTGCAAGTTGAACTATTTGTAGGACTGTGCTGTAAACCAGGCTGCTGAACAAATTTAAATGAATAAAAAGCTTACCCAGTAACCACCACCTCCTTTAAAAAAAAACAAACTAACAAAACCCAACATAACCCTACATCATTTTAAATGAATAAACTACTCTTGAAAACTCAGAAGCAGAGAGCAAGCAGAAGACAAGGCCAAGAAATAGCTGCAAGGTGGCCTTAAGCTTTACAAGAACAGCTTGTTTCCATTTCAGACTTAGATGCCGTTTTATTTTCAGGCTTACAGCTAAAATAGAGCACACTAACAATGATGCAAGTAGTTCTTTTTTGTTTGTTTGTTTTCTTAAATGTAAATGGAAACTGATCATAAATCACACAAAAATCCTTCCATCATCATTGTTTACTTCACAGCAAAAGCAGCTTTCCATATACCAAAACATGCAAGGTATTAATCATCAATTACATTCAACAGAATCAAACTACAGTCTATGGAGCAGCTCCATTCCTAAGAAAGCAGAATACCAGTACAATTGCTGTTTAGTAAAAGAGAGTTTCAGTAAAATGGAAGGGCTTTTTCAGAACAGTTAGAAAATCCATCCAAAGCTATCTAACAACCAAACAGTAAAAAAAATAATCTGAATTTAGAGATGGATCAATATTTGGTTGCACAGAAAGCCTGAACATTCCTAGATTTAGGTATAAAGTATTATTGTCTTCAAGTAGATTTTAAAGTGGCATATAGTTGTTAGGGAAGAACAAGTAAGAGGAAAAACCCCATACTTTATATTAACTCAGGAGGCACTTAAAGTTCTGGTCCTAAAAATTATTTCCCATTCTAAAAGACTTAAATCATTTTAGTCCTGAGAACTGTCACTCCTTTCCAGTAGTTCAGGCACACAGTCTAGTTAGGGCAGCTAATCAATGCTCATTCATCCATCTATATTCACCCACTGTAAATATGTAATACCAGATTTTAAAAGCAAGTACATGGACAACCACTTTTACTTATGTCCTACAACTTAGTACCATAACTTGACCCATATAGCTTGCCCCCTCAAGCATCCAGTGACTCAACCCAGTGAGCCTAGCAAAAATAAAAAAACAGCCTGACTTCTAGACAGATTTCACTTCTCAACTTCAACCAGTCTCTTCTGCCTTTTTTCCCCCATTACTCAAGAACTCTCACCCTGACAGAGACAAATCTCTGCACACGTTTTGAAAATGTTATCCTTCTCCTTTATTATACTCTCAGATCTACATAGCATCAAATCACATCCAAATAGCTTGTTGAGTAATGAAAGGTCAGACATGCCTGTCTCGTCTCTTCCAATGTATTCTAAAGCTCTTCTGTTTTTAATTAAGAAATATCTTTGCTTCCACCTTGTACTTCTGGTTGTACTACAAGGGCTAAAATGAGAACAATTACATTTGCTAAGAGGGGGTATACATATCATTTAACTTAAGCTTCCAAGTGGAATGTCTGAACTAAAGAATGTAGACTCCCCTGCAGTCAAGAGAAGCAAGATCAGCCCCCACCCTCCTTAGAGCAAATCCTCAACAGCTTAGTTAGGGAGGTCCCCAACTTAACAGGCAATTAAAATATCTCTCCTTAATTAACCCTCAAAGCATTTACATGTTAAATTCTACCAAAATGTTATGCTCTAATATTTCTAAGATACAGCTAGCTGCTACATTCAACCACTGAATGTACACATCTACAGGAATGAAAAGTTAATATAGCTACTTCAGTATTTTGCATTTAACTCCTAACACTCAACACCTAGTTGGCCTCCAAATTGCTCTCTGAATTGCAAATCAAAGTGAAATGCTTCATCTGTTAAATGTGTATTTATTTGCCTGAATGAAAATGCACTTAAATTTAAGACAGATTTCCAAGAAATTGAACCATATCATCCTACCTGCTCTAAAATTTATAGTTGTTCCCTTCCACGTTAGGAAAAGCAAATTACACTACAAAAAAAGACTTTTAAATATAAGCTAGTGACTTCTGGAGCATCTAGAATAGAATTCCTTCTTCATCTCGCTATATTCTAATTTGCCCTTGGTCGTCCCCAACCCCCATGTTCAGAATGATCTTTTAGCCAGGCATTCACTTTCACAATACAATACATGGGACCATCTCATTCCAGGAACACGATGCTTTTGCATTGCAAAGCCATTACAAGATTAAAATGTTGGCAAATTCAGCATCTTCCTTCTGCTGGTGAACTGAATAGCTGAAATAGTATTTGTTCAAATCATCTCATTTAAGTTACATAAGATGCTGGCTTCTATGCTATTTTATTTCATACTTTTTATCAGCAACCTAATCATCTGATTCTAAGTCTGCTGGAACCAGTTTTCCAAGCAGCCTCCTTCCCCTCCATGTTGTTTGCAAAGATGAGTTTTGCTGCAGCTACAGAAGTAGAACTTCTGTGATCATCCATCTTTTTCACATGTGTGTTATCAAACATAGTGAAAATATAAAAAGACTACTCAGCTGTAGCTGCAGAGCATTACTATGATCAAGCCTGTGTCAAAGAATGTGAAGCCTTAAGTATATTTCAATGAAGCCTTTAAACAAACCCACAATCTAAAATTTTTAACCTCGCTACAATTTAGCTTGTCATACACACCAATTATCAATTGCATTTTCCTTGCATGTAACTTTTAATTTGACTTGATTTACTTGAAAGTCTGCTTCTAGATACACAAAAATTTATAACAGAATTTGGTACTGAGCATTTTTTAATCTCACCTTCAAAGTGTTTGAAGGGGAGTTTAAAACGCTAATGTTTTTCTTTGACTACCTATAAGTTGACAGTGCTATTTCAGCTCTCTTAGTGAATTGTTGTTGAAACAGCTACAGCACAAACTGGGCTCTGGAAGAAGAAAAGGTTATTTTGTTATGAATATTAGTCTTTAAAAGCCAAACAGAGGTCATTAAACCTTTAGCTTCTAGGTCTAACAGGTCTGTTTAACTACTCCAGCATGCAAATCATTCAAGTATCTTACTTTTAAGTATTTAGTTCTTTTCACTTTAACAATTTAAAAATCTGAAATACAATTACAGTAGGTTATCATTTACATATTTGAGTGCTAGCCCTGTTGAGTCATCACTAGCATTCAGAACTGAGAATACATTCAAGTATCCAAAACCCTGAATGCATTTTTTTCATGGGTTTAATCTTGTTTTAACACTCAGTGTCCCAGCCCCATGAAGCACAGAGTTTCAGTGGAAATGAAAATCTCCTTTAAAAGATATCATTCCACGCTCCAAGAGAACATGTTTAGCCTACCCGACTTCTCCGAGATACAGGAAGTCCCAATGACGAGCCATTGTCTACATCTCCCATAAGGAAGTCTGAAACACTGCCAGAAAAACAAAGAATTGTGTTACTTCATTACTTTACCTCACCAAGCAATTTCATAGCACAGAGAACAAAAATTCAGAGAGTGTTTCTAATATCCTTTAAAAGTTCTGCAAATAATTTTTAGAAGCAGTCTTATATTCCCTGCAATTTCTATACCATCATTTTCCTTGTTCAGAAAAAAACCCAAAACCCCAAAACACCCAAACAAAGCAGTAAACTTGTTCTGGATGTGATTAATTTAAATTAGTTTATCAGATAATATTTGTCCAAAAGAAAACTAAAGTTTTTGTTGTTGTTGTTGTTGTTTAATTCGATTCGGCTCCACTGAGCTCTTTAAAAACTCGTTCTGGATTCCAACTTACACGTTTCCAAAGGTGAATGCCAACGTTTCAATGGAAGAAAATATTTCACTGAAGAGTTCTCTCTTGTTTTCTTCGTTAACTTCTTTGAAGTTCACCGCTTAGGAAAAAAAATTAAAACCAATGGGTGAGAGATGGGGTCAATCAAGCAAGTTTACTAGGCCTAAAGACAAATTTGATACGCAAAGTCTCCTACAGAACATGCAACATTATACTTTTCTGAACAATTGAAAAAACACAGTTTTAAAGAAGATTAGTAATAAAGTAAACACTAAAGGAAAGAAATTAACACAATCCAGATGCTTCCCACAATGAAATCAGACTACCCTTTCACTTCCTCTATTTTCCCACTTAAGAAGCAGCTTTGTGTGGGAACATGATAGTAACGTGAGGGGAAGAGAGAAACAGTCATTTACTAGCAAGAGTCAAATCACACAGCAGCAGCAACACCCAAAGTTGCTCAGAAATGCAGTCAAGTATTTGAAAAACTGTTTCTTTTCTGGGCAGAAATTTCAGAATTCAGACCAGGAGCAGTAGTTTATGGGGGGTGTCCCCCCTGCGACTGTATGTGATCCTATGTATCCATCCCAAACACAGGATATCTGGCTTGAGTATAGGCAAACAGAAAGCCACCAAAAGGTAGTGTCCATTGCAAAACCCTTTAATTATTAGCTCCGCAGTCTGGCAAAAGCCGTTCAGTTTTGCCTGTTAAAAGTGGGGAAAAAACTGAGCGTAACCGTCGTCGTTCCAAAAATAGGAAGAGGAGTGTTCCTGGACAAACTATATGATTTAAACTGGTTATGAAGACAAGTATTTAGCCACTCAACACTGAGCTTTTAACATGCTTCCATGACAAACTGGAATAATGAGACAAGAAGAATGATTCATCCAGAGTTTCTATTAACAACTACTGGACAAGCAGGAGGAGAGAGAAAGGAAAAGGCAGAAAGCACATCCATTTTTGCCTGTTTCCAGCTTAACTTCTTGTTCGTTGGTAACTGGGAAATTTTTTGTAGAAAAGTCACATACATTCCTTTGTGCCAAAGCTGAGCCCTCTGGATGGAAGTTTTCCCAATTTTACATTGTGAGAAGCGACAATTTCACATTAGTATTTATTTTTTAAAAAGTTTAATTTTTTTAAGCAATCCAATATTATTAATTATCTAGATGCCTAAGTTACACTTATGTTCATCTGTTTCAGAGATACCGCAATGACACATACAGCTATTCACCCCTAATTCATCACTTTTTGCAAGAACTGTGACAATGTTAATTTATGTATACTCCTTACATTTCAAGTACAAGTATGGAAATAATAGACTGCAATCATTTCTAGAAGTAGCAAAAATTAAATCACATTAAATTGTTGCCCATTCTATACACATTTTCTTATCAAGGTAACAGACTTCAATCTTGAAAAGTATTCAAACTTCCTGCCAGGTGCCTAAACACTAATGGGTAACAAACAAAGAAAGTACAGTAATCTGCTGCCCCATTAGACTTCCTTTGTGAAAGGAAAAGTTTTTAACTAGTAAATTAACACAGTTGAATCCATTCCTTTTTATACAACATGACAACACACCTGATCAACATTTTTGTAACAACTATTTCTATACAAAGGTATTACAGAAAATACGTATTCTTCTCATGGGCTATTTTCACAATTACTTGCAAATCTGGAAGAACGTGTTGTAATAAGCTTACAGTAAAAAAAAAAAATCGCCACTTATTACAAAAATATTAACTGTCTCTGTTGCCACAGTTCCTTGCTAAATTAAGGCTTCTCCTACCTCCCCATTCTTCTACACTTCGCAATTACATAAAAAAATGCCTCTGGCACCTTTGTTTGACATAAGACTCAATAAAGCTCCACAGAATATAAATTTTTTTTTAACACCTTTGTAAATAGCAGTGGATTTCTTTATTTTTTTAAATTAAGGTTAGTTGAAAACTTCAGCTTTCCAGAGATAACACCGCTTATAAATCTAAACTTTGGATTCCAAATCATTAAGCAACAACAGTTACTATGAGATCTATTGATTACCAGCCACTAATGACTGGAAAAATCATTTGAGTGCCAGCACTAAATGCAAACTATTTCAAAATTAAAAGGAACCAACAAAAACTGTCTATACATTCAAAGCACTTACCACTGAGACATTCGTATATCCATTAGCTGCAGTGTCTTCAGAGAAAAAGCATTTCTTTCACTTTGTTAACGAGACATTAATATAGATAGCCTCTCCCTAAAGAAACGCTGTTTCACTCTGCCTTCCTGTTCCAGGAAGAGTTTTGTTAAGCTTTACACTTTATATACCAGAAAAATCTTTTCTTTTCAGGATCCATCACAAATGGAATACCAATATCAAGTTTTTCAGAATTACCCCTTCTCCCAAAAAAGGTTAGTCCAAGCTCTTAGTAATTCAGTGGAATACAAACAGCTTTCTTCTAGCTTACTACCACTGGAATGCTGATGTACTTAACATCAACTTTAAACCATGCACGCTCTTTCCCCAGGACATCCTGACTGCACACAATAGCTACTGACAACAATGAACTTTAGTAATCTTTCCAAGTCTGGAAAGGACAGCTATCTATCTATAGTTCTACAGATTTCAAAGCAAGTATACAACTTAACAACGCTTTTAAGTAAGAGTTTAGATGTCATGTAATGAACTTTAAAATAATCATATGATAGCAATACATTAAAATCTGGAATCCAGTACCTGAAACGCAAGCCTAGCTTGTATTAAAGTAGATGTGTATTTCCAAGGCTGGCAAAGCTGTCTTCAAATTGAGGTGGATTTGGCAACCTCATCAAAATGCTGCAAGACACTGCAAAGTTTCAACTCTTGGGTCATGCCATCAAAAGCTTTCTGAATCAAGCACAGAACAGGCTGGGGAACCACTAACAGCCATGGAAGTTTTGGAAGCCAGAATCCCAGAAGCTGAAGCAGTGCCTGAGGACATTTGAGCAATGCTTCTGAAACTGTGAAGAAGAGGCTGTCAGCTGTCAAGACCAAAGTGCAACCAGGGCCTTTAAAAGATGATGCTTAGACAGCTCACAGCGACCACAGCACACAAGCTTCTGCAATGCTCTCTTGTCCCCTTCCAGCCAAATCAAGACAGCACAGCCCAGAAAACCCAGGGGACACGGCCATGCTGGAGTCCACAGGAGTCCACTTGCTTCCTCCTTCCCCCTCCCCATAGACACATGCAGGACTGGCAGCAGCAAAGCTACCTTACCAGCTGCCTGCCTCGGCAAGTCTAAACTACACCAGCTTGCAGAATTTACTCTTTGCGGGTCAATTTTCTCATACCTAATAGACAGATACGGTAACTTCACCACCTATTTCCTTAGAAATAGATCTTCAATCCATACTTTACTAGCTGACTTTTAAGCAGAAAGCAACTGGCTGACTTCTTGGAACTGAATACCTTTACAACCAGTTTTCTGTCCTTAAACTCCCAACAACGCTTTCAAAAACCTTTCAGAACTATCTCAAAACCAAAAACACCACCCAAACAAACAAAAAAAACCAAGACCAAAACCCACTCCTTCTCCCAAAATGAAGACTTGTAATACTTGTTGTTATTACCTCTCATCTTTAAAAACGTGTAAAAAAAATGTGGGGAGCAACCTGAGTAAACAGCAGCAGTATACAGACTGGAAAGAGGCAGAAGAAGAGTATTCTTAGGATCTCACAGCTAGAGAGGATCAGTAGGCTGTCCAGGCCCCACTGTTGTACTTTTAGTTCTCTGTGCCATATAATTTCACCAGCCTGTGCTTACTACCAAGTCTGGCAGCCTCCCCAGCTTTAGCTGGATGCCAACAAGGCAAGTTTGAAGAACTGTTTCCTACTCCCTCCATAATAAATTTTGCTCTGAATTTACATCACAGATACACCAACAAAACTGAAATTACTTCACCTTGCTAGAGGTATTTAACTTCACTGCAGAACTGTTAGGAAAAAAACCCCAAACCTAAACAGGGAATTTCTACAAGATAAGTGCAATTTTCAGCTTTACCTGGATTTGCATTCATTCTAGTGATTCAATTTGCATTCAATCAAAAGGTGCAATTTAGAAAAAAACAAACCAGTACAAACTTGAATTCAGCATGGGATCAGGAAAACTGTGTACTCTGGGGCCATCAACTGTTTAAAGACACTGAGTGGGAAAATAACAACTATGATTATGATGGTGTGCCAGACTGGGAAGTGACTTCCAGAAACATGAGAGTAAACAGGTTCCAAGCAAGACACTTCAGGAAGTCTCAACTCTTCCAGATAATTTAAAAGACACTCTTTATGAAGCACTCAAGTAAGCATGTATAAGTAGTAGAGTCCAAGCAAAGAGGCCCAGTGAACCATGTCATGTCGAAGATATAACCAGAGAAATTAAGTTTCTTTTCCCCTACATTTTCCTGCAACCTCAGTTTAAAATGGTAAAAGTCTGACATTATCTGTTGTGCCAAATATCATTCTCTGTAGCAAGATTAAGGTAACATGCTATAGCTAGTTTTTCCTTCAATCTGTCCAAAGGAAAAGCATTAGACATCCAAAGCAGAACTACAAGCACATTCATATCATTCCCGCTGAAGGACCTGAGAAATGGCTGAGAGCCTTGAAGGAGGGGCACAAGCACTCTAATTTTTGCTAGCATTCAAAATATTCCCACTTACAGCAATTTAAAGGAGGTGGTCTGTCTGCACCGGACATTAGGTTTAAATCACAGTGCAACTTGTCACACTTGTAAGAATACTTCACAAGCCAGAGTCACTGACCATCACTGATTCCAAAGTTATTGTAACTGATTTCATTAAAGAGCAAATGCAGTTACTTGTCAAAAAAAAAACATTTGCCCCTACATGAAGTTCCATATACAAACTAGATTTGAAACCCTAGCACTATGCAAAGATTCAAAAAGGTCTTTCTAGAACCTAAACCAGTTATGCTTCTATTTCTGAAGGGGGTGGAGGGGGAGGAAATCACATGTAAATCCCAGCTTGTTTCTATTTCATCCTCTCCTAAATAAACATCAGAAATTTTCCGTGCAAGGTTAATCTTCTTCCTAGTCATAAATCTGACTACAGATACAGAGTGCTTCCATGTCTTTTTATAGCTCTGTCCTCCAGTGACAAGAAACAGATGAGTCAGATGAACTTTTCATAATGTCACATTAACACTGCCTGGGAAGACAAGAGGAAAAAGGATACTGGTTCTGTCCTACCAGCTCCTCACAATCTTGTCGCTTCCTGTTTATTCAAAAGTTACATTACTTCTAGTGACATAACCACAGCTGAAAACCTGTGAACACATGTGTTACCGACAGGCTACTGTAAGCAAACTTGAGGTCTGATATGCTTACAATTCACCACAACATGCTGTATTTTTAGTTCAGCTTCCTCAGTTCCAGCAGTCTTACACTTCAGTTTGAATACAAACACAGACCAGTATGAGCCTCACACAAAAAACAGTTGTAAAAACCAAACAGGTGCTAAAGACAAACTGCCTTCACATCTACCACAGGTTATGCTGGGGGGAGGTAGGCCCTTTTCATACAGCAAAGGTTTTGCTGTTCTCAGAGAAGTAGAAGTAGGACCAAAGTATTGCTCAGAAAGAGCTGATGCCCTGCAAGTCCCCATTTCCATCTCCAGCCACATAAGGAATACAATACGTGGCTGAGCAAACACTGATAGGCGTTACTGAAGTCTTGATAAGAAAGTACCTCTTTGTATCAAAGACTACAAATATTGAGGCAGGACTGACCAAGACCACCTTCTTTAGCATGATCCGGAGCTCCGTTTCCTTGCAATTAACTTGGGAACTCTGCAAGGCCAAGTCACACAGCACTGGATCACAGGAACAACGATTTGCCACAGAGCGAGTTTGTGTTTGCTGTAGGCACAGAACAACCAGACAGTTTACACCAACCTCTCTGTTCTAGGTCCAGAACATATGCTGCTTATGAGACAGATGAATAACTCAATCAGAAATTAGTGAAAATGCTATGAACAGCAACTGCATGCCATAACTTTTCATTCCATCAGAAAACACTTTTTATCTATTTATTCAAGCTGGAAGAATGCATTTGTATCAGATCTATGCACCATATCATCACTGTACTTCGGATACCGTAGCAGGAGCCCTGAAGCTAGATTTTCAGTACTGTCAAAGCACTGCCAATGAGAAAATTATTCACAAAGTAATGTAACCGAGAGGGGAGAAAGTAAAAACTTGAGCCCAGTTCCAGCTCAGAGACGAAGACTGTTACCATAACAAAAACAACTCCTTTCATGCCTTTTTTCTTTGAGAGGTTTCTCATCATACAAGATCATATTTAAGATAGTTCAAGTGAGCTATGGCTGAACACAGACTTTTCAGATGTACCTAAAGTATGGTCTTACAACTTGACCCACTTGAACACATCTGACAGAAAACTGGAAGACATAACTGTTCTGCTTTTGTTTCAAGTGGCATTCTTAAAACAATAGAGTGGAGTTACTTTCAAAATTCTGTAATTATACAATATGCACAGTGGTTTCTTAACAGTAGGAGTTTTTTTCATATCTAAAATAATGCAATCCCTCCATGACTGTAGCTCCTCATAAACTCAATATATTAACAGCGAGTGAACTGTACAATGCAAATGTTAGTGGGTAGCCTACTTCAAGTGCAAACATATTAACTATATGAACTAAAATCTGTTGGGGAGAAAGTTAGAAAGTATTTGTGAATATCTGTATTGCCAAGAAAAGGCTTAGTACTACAATTATTTCTTCTGCTAACTACCAAGGGAAATGAACGAAATCCTAAAATAACTATTCAAAGAACAGCTACTCATCAAACCAAGTAGAAACAGATATATACAAGAAAATGTATGAAACACCAAAGCATCTGCCCAGGGTTCAGTGCTATTGAAACTGTATGATGGAACAGTGACCACCAAGAAGAGAAAAAAAATATGTACAGCATCAAATTCAGAAGGCTGCGAGTGCTCTGGAGGAATGGATTATGTAATTCAACAAAGTGCTTAATTCTCCACTTCAGAAGTGGAGGGGTAGGAGGGAGAATATATAAATCTAGATCTGGAAAACTGGTTCAGCACTAGAACTACATAAAGTGACCTTGGACTTACCATACACTTTAAACCGAACACAAAAATTGACAAAAGGCCAACACAATTATGGAGTCAATCAACAATGTTACCATGTGAGACAAGGAAAGTAATTCTACTGTTTTACTCTGTAATGTTAAACTTGAACAGTACAAACAGTGATCAGTTTGGGACCCTGCATATCAAGAACAACCTTGATAAACTATGTAGTCCAAAGAGGATAGATATTATTGCAGTAGTTTTTGGAAAAATGATTTAGCAAAGGTTGATATAATTTGATTTACTTGCATACCTGAAGTCAGTTCTCCTCAATGTTTCTTAAATTAAAGAAAGAGCAGTTGAACATTGTCCTGCGTTCACTGAAATTAGGGGTGAGTGGAAGACACACAGTGATCTTACCATAGCACTTAAGCATGGAATCAGCTTGTCTAAGGTGGATGTAGAATTATGTTCACTAAACATTTAACCTGTTCTCATGTATAAATATCTGATTACCATTGTACACATGTACTTAACTCTTCCCAAGATCAACAAGACAAACAGTAACCTCTCAGGAATATCCTTGGCATTTCTACTGTTACGTACAATTCCCTAAAGCAAGTTCTCAAAAGTTGCAGTTATAATCCTGTGATCATTTCAAATACCAGGGACAGATCTATAGGAAACTACATGTAGCAGGAGGAAAATGCAAGGAGGGCTGCTAGTACCTGCCCAGATCAAGCAAACTGGCAAAACTATGTATCAATAGGAAGAATCCATAAGAAGCTTGCAAGAATCCAAGATATAGGAATCAGGCAGCTAAACACATTAGCATTTTAACTGATATTTCTACTTTACTGAATCAGCAGTGTATGTTCAGACATACTAAGATAATTAGGAAACAAGGGGAAAAACCCTAGAATAAGGAGAAAAACTAAATTATGCGTCTCTGAAGGAAGATGGTCCACATGACTAACACAGGCAAGAGGTGGAGGTTTAACCCTACTCAAAGCATTCTCCATGCCACATAGAAAAAACCTGTACTGGGTCCACAGTAATACACTCTACTTATTCCAGAGTAGGGAGAGCTGCAGTCAAAGCCTACACAAAAAAGAAACAGATATAGTTTATGGGGCTGGAGCAACTGTGTGCTTTATTTGCATTGATCTGACATGCAGAGAACTGCAGCAGCAAACGCCAGCAATAGAAAGTATTAATGTCTATGTCTGCAAGGCTTTTTTTTTTTTTTGGCTGTTGACACCTTTACCATGCTTATGATCTGTTTGTGGCATTTATAACTGTTAGGCCATTCAGATTTGGATTGCTCATTTAGTTATTTCTTCACTTGATGTAAATACACCACCAACCCTACAAATTTATAGAATTAAGCAAAGATTTTTGGCAAATCTCTAAGTGGATAAACATGAGGTTTATTATTCTGTGATACACTGGTAAAGAAAAGCTCAAGATCAAAAGCTTGTGCTTTTGGAATTCAGCGTGGTCTGCAGCTAGCTTCCTATACACAGAATTTTATTACATCAGCAGGAGAACATGATATCTAATATTACTTTTCACTTAGAGAAAGTATTTTTAGACAAGTGTTAAGGTAAAGGCAAAGAAACCCTGTTTCTCCTGTATACACAGAAACCTATCTGTAACTCCAAGGCAGAGTCAATCAAGTCACTAATTACAATTTTCCAAGAATATGAAAGGTAGTAATTCCTTACCTTTTACTTTTGCAATAACTGTTCCTGCAGCACTAAGAATATCAACTGAGTTTAGAGTCTGATGTTTATTTATCACTGCTTTTAAAACACGTAGCAACTCCCCCAGGCGTTCGTGTACTACCTGATGCAGGCCATCTTGATTTTCTGAAAAAAAGCAAAGGAGAAACTACATTAAAACAGTGAATTACACCTCATCACATTACAAACCACTTTGATGGTATTCAGCTGCACTTAAGTCTAGGCCATATGGAAGCTAGGCCTGCTTAGAACAAAGAAATTGTTAAAAAAAAAGTTATACTATCATTTGCCAACAATTTACCTGCAATGTTGTATGCCATTTACTAATTTCTCCCCAAAAGTCAAGCAAGTATACTTAAAAAAAAAGGGGGGGGGG
>NW_010973284.1:17229014-17253771 GCF_000737465.1 Haliaeetus leucocephalus
GGGGGAGGAAAAGGGGGGATGGGAAGGGGGCAGGACAAAAGACTACTTGAATTAAACCATCTTTTTCTCATGTCATTTCATCAACCACCATTTTGATAATTACGTATATTCAAAATAAGAATATAAACAAAAGCAGTTTTGGATTGCGCATTTGATACTTCTTCACCTGATACAAATTCAACACCATTTCTGTGTATTCATAGAATTACACAAAGATTTTTGGCAAATGTTGGCTAGTTTTTAACTCAAGTGTCCGTCAAATCTTATGCATCTTATGCATATAAGCCTAGATCTACAAAGGTCTGTCTTTAAGCATGTCAGTCCTGATGAAGAAGCTGAAAACCTAAATTATTTTGTCGAATTAGGCCTAATCAGAAAAATTCTCAAACAAGCACACATATAGGGCAATGGTTTCTACAGCATATGCCTCTTGCTATGCGCCCCTAAATCCCACCCCCCTCGCCTTTTTTTTTTTTTTTTTTTTTAAATAATTCTTGTTGCCTCCATGGCACAGGTTAAACCACAAGCTCTTCCATTCTGTTACAGAAAAGGTGCTGGTGCATGGAATTAAAGTTTCACATGCACTAGAGTGCTGCGTTGCAAGTTGTGGTAAAAAGCTTTCAAATTCAGGAAAGTCTAGCTTATGAAAAAGAAAAAGAGGATCTAATACAAGCTGACTCACTTCCCCACTGAGCAAAAAGGAATGGCAATTCTGTGTTGTCTGTGGCCATGATAACAAACAGGTCAATACAGAGAATTACAGTACAGTGCAAATCGATCCAGTGCTACTCAGAACAGTTTCAAACCTGAGCCATTTTGTCCTGGCTAAGAGACATTATATTTAGGCTAGAGGCACCTAAATTCTTCTGAGGAATCAACGAAGTACAACATGATACATCAGTACAGTACATCACTACTGTCAGGTGGATAGGTAGGGGGACTACATACAAATTACATGCCATTGTATCAAGTGCAAACGCAAGCCTTCTAAGGACCACTGTGCTTCAGGCTTTATTTCCCTAGGTGTCAGATAATGAGATTTTTTTCAGCTCAGACTAGCTTATACATGGTCAAAGGAAAAACCTTAACTCAGGAAGTGGACTAAGGCAAAAACTTTATTTAACATTCACTGGCACTTTGTGTGTTTTTTCCTGCTGGCGGGGAGTAGGGAGCTCTATCCTTAACAGATCACACATAAGTCTAGGAAAACCCATCTTACACAGCAGTAAATTAAGAAAGCTCTAAGTAATTCATTAGAGAAACATAGTTGTGGCTTTATCTTCCTTTACATGTATACATGATGGTTTTTAACTGAGGACTCAAACACAGTAAAGGCAAAAAAAATAAGAGGCTGGTACTAAACATGGCTATGATTCAGTACATAATCTATCTCTGCTACTAAAACATATGACAAACACACATTGATCTAAAGGCATACTATAGCTCAGAGTTTGGTACTTCATGGGGAAAGCAATCCAGGCTTGAAGTAGTTTCCATGCAAGCAAGAATAGCGGAAGCTGGGACCTTGGGTAAGAGATGATTTATAGAAGATATGAAAAGAGTATCAGAAAATCATGAAAGGCATGAAAATAGTGGGTAGAATCAATCACTCACCAATGTCCTTCTGTTAAACATGATGCACCTCAGACAACTAAACAAGAGCAAGCAGGAGCCAGATTCAAAACACAAAAGGGTGATTTTTCAAGTAAGAGACCTGTGGAATTTCTTACCAAAACACAGCAGTGGCACAAGAAGCGTACACAGAAACAAGGAGAGACAGGACAAGTTCTTCTAAGTTTCCCTGTGGGTTACTAATGAGACAATAAACGCCTACTAGGTCAGGCCATGTGCCTGTTACACGGCAGCGAGCGATGCTGCTTCAGAGACTAGACAAGACTGGCCGCTTTCTGTGGGCCAGTCCCCCAGCACCCACAGCTGCTGCACCACAGTTGCTCTTATACACTTCAGTAACTGCTTACAGACCTGCTGTATTTGAATTCATTTAATTCCTTTTGAACCTGCATCCACAACTTGTTTTCACTCAACTACTCCACTCTTTAGTCTACTGAACTACTAAGCATTGTACTAAAACAAACAATATAACTGCAACAGCTCAAGGACTCCCCTAAGCAGAAAGGGTTCAGAGGGTATGTCCAATTTACCATTTTTACTTTTCTCTAGCTATTCACTTTTGGCAGTCATTGGAGTTCAGACACCAAGTTAGACACAGCTTTAGTCTAAGCCAGCATGGCAATTCCCACCTTCTAACACTTGGAGAAATTCTATAGCTGTCAAAATGAAACCAGTTAATTTTAATGATTCCTTCAGCATTTAATCCATCAAAGCCTCAACTGTACTCCATCAATGCAAGAATACATGCTGTTGGGAGTACTGGGCAGCTCCAGGCAAAGGCAATGGGGAAAAGGAAAGACAGCAGAGCTGTATCAATGCCCACAAAGCCAAAGTGGATCAGACAACATAGAAAATATATCTGAAAATTATAGTAACATGTTATTTTCAGAAAATAGAATATTAGAAAGTTAAAAGGTAATTCCAATTAGTTCATTAAGAAACACGTCTAGTGTGTAGACTTAAGTTTTGAAATACTTAAGGAGCAGGTAGTCTATGGAGGGCATGTCTCATCTCTTCTTACAAACCTCCAGAGGCAGACAAATATTCCACAATCCTTCATTGGGACTAGTGATTTATATTGGCAGAACTGGGACAGATAGGTTTTTGAAGGAGGCATCTGAAAGCTGTATGCCACAAACCCTCCCCATGAGCTGTCTCTGTCTAAGCAGAATATATGCAGTCCTCACATGAAGGGCATGAATATTGAGGCCAACTGACTAGAGATGGTCTGCACAAGTGCACCATTTGACCAGAACTGCACCTCTTACCTGGCCAAGATGAAGGTGTCCCTGTTTTCTGATCCACAGATGTCCACTTGTGGCTGAAGAGAAAAGAGTTCCTAATCATGTGATCAGGAATACCCATGCACATAATCCATAAGCAGGTCCTTTTGGTGACATGGTGGGTAGACTTTTGGATGCCTAACAAGTAGGGGAGGGGAAACAAGGCAGGAAAGCAGCCAAACCAATCTACAGATTACTCCCAGTTTGAGAGACCTCAGGAGGGAGTGCATCACAGGCATATGACAAACTGCATAAATTATTCCAGGGAGTTAAGTGTGACCCACAGCTACAGGCTTGACATTACAGAATAAAATGGACTCTTGAGGTTCCTTACAGGTTAGGTCAAAGCAAAAAAAAAAAAAAAAAAAAAAAAAAAAAAAAAATCATTCAGAAAACTGATTAAAGCATATCTGATCCCAGAATGCAGTTTCTTAGTATGAAGATTTGATAATATCTTACCAGACCAACTGAGTTGGGGAAAAAAGCAAAATAAGTGGGAGGGCGAAGAGAGAGAGAAAGAAAAAAAACTTAAGGGACACTCTTGAAGTCTGAAACAGAAGCAGTAAGCTTCAAAGGGAAATGCAAGTTGAGAACAACTGCTGAATTGAATTAGATGTTTATCATAGCATCCAGAAGAACACTATCACTAAAATAATGCATTCAAGCATAAGATTAGTTATTTGTACTCTCAAAAGCAAAGGTCTGGCTACACCCAACTGAGATTTCTTTGTATTCCATCACTGTATTATTTGTTTACAAAATATCTGAAACATTGTTTCTGTGCCTTCAGAAGACAAAAGGTCTGTGACAAGTACTGCTTGGGGACGGAGGGGTGGAGGCAGAAGTCATCAGGAACCACAACTACACTGCATTCAGCAACTGATACTCACCAAACAGACACTAAAACAGAGATTTCCTGTTCAGGACAGATTTATAAAACTCAGGTAGTAAAACAATCTAAACATGCGAGATTAACAGAAACACAGTTTTAATACTAAAGGAGTCTGAAAACAGCTAAGAGACCAAAACAACAGTAGGGCAAGTACTGTTTACAGTGAAAAGAATGCATGAGGAAATGTGTCCCTTCACAAGTTCCTGCAGCAATTCCATCTAACTTAAGCAGTCATAAAAATTAATATTTACTTTCAGTTTTTCTTCTATCCCTTGTCTCACTGTACACACTTATTTATCCATTTCTTCACATGAAGTCAAGCAGGAAATTCCTCCACCAATGGATGCTGTATCAGTTAAAAAAAAAAGTCTTTCCCAAGCTTAATAACACAAATTGCAATACCATAGAAGAGTAGTTAGTACTTGGGACCACAGGACTGCGACTGCCGGTGATCCTGCAGCACAGAGGACCTCTCTGGGCACCTGAGTTCAGCTGTTTGCTTAACTAACTAGTTTCCTGAAATCTCCTGGAAGAAATCAATCAGCCCTCTACCAAAAGAAAAAAAACAGAGCTCTTAAAACGGGGGGGAAAAAAAAAAAAAAAAAAAAAAGAAGTCGTGGAGAGAGCTTAGCAGCCTATCTGCAAATCTTCTTTCATTGGGGCTTAAACTGTCATTTACATTAGCTGAAAACAAACTCTTCCAAAATGTAAAGGCAACCACAGGAAAGCATACTCTGTAGAAGCAGAGTAAGAAGAATAGAGTGAAAAAGCATGTATTCAAAGCTGACAAACCTAACACACAAGAATGATATAACAAAGCAGCTGGGAAGCCTGTCAGTGTTAGCCAAGCCATCTCAGTAGCACACTGCTGTCATTAGCATCCTACTCCTCAATGGTTTCAATTTTACAACCACTTCATTTATAATCATTTCATCTTAAAACCACTCATCTATCTCTAATGTAAAAACAGCATAAGATACTTTTTTTCTAATTTTAGGTATTTCTCAACAGGAAGCCTTTGTTTAGTAAATATTAGCAAGCAATAATGGTCTTACAGCTATGGATTCTGTTCATGCAAAACAAAATAAAATTTGCTCATCAAGTTTGTCAGCGCCAGTCACCCTCCCTGCCAAGTCAGGGCTGGTCACAATACAGGCAGCTGGGAAAGGCACTGCTGTGTCAGTTGGCTGGTATTCTTTTGTCTGACCTGATTTATTGTTGGCCCAAACATTTCTGAAGCTTTTTATTTCAAAAAATGTACACCAGGACAAGTTTAAATACAGACTAACATACGGTTTTTCCCCTCCATGGACATTGCATATCCTACATTACTGTTCAGACCCATACAGAAGATGCATGCACCATTCTGCTTACCGCTTCTCCACATAGAACATTAACACTTTCTAACGGCAGCAGGCTCTCCCTCTACTACCCAATTTCCACCAGTCATAAGAGAAGGGGAACCACTAATACAACTGTTGTTTTGCTGTGGCCAAAAGTTTAGAACTAAAGTTGGTCACTGATGAAAAGGAAAGATAGGGTATAGATCTAGATAAACCAACTGAAAAGTAACATATCTGTGAAAAATTCTTGAAGTCAGATTACATATGAGACTTTCAAAGCAAGTGTTCTAGTTCACCACCTAATAAGGTCCTGCTTTCCCTACGAAGCTTTTTACAGGTACAAAGATGTGATTATTTACTTCATGCATTTAGGAGCTTTCAAGAACATTACACACAGTGAAAGACAGTACCAGTGTGGAACAACCTGCCATGCATACTGTCTATGGCCACAAGTTTATATATATAGATCAGTCTTTTGACTATGGGGGGGGATATATATATAAACTCATCTCACTTGTGAAAATCTTACTATAAACAAAGTAACTTGTATTTTTTGCACAGTTTCTCCATCTACCCTCACAAACACGATTAAATGCTTTGTCTTTGGCAAGTGTCTACCATGAATTCACTCACCCGCTCTATGGATGTTAACCACTAGTTTAAGAAGATGAGTAACTGCAACTAGATGAGAACACTTATATGCCCTTCGTGTACAAAGCCACTGGGCCATAGCCAGTGGCAGAAACTAAGGATCACCCTCACTAGGTCTAGTCCCCATTTTGAGAACTCCCTTTGTAAATTGCTGCTTTCCTGGAATCAGCTGAAAACTGTGTACTTCAGCTCCCCTTTTACTTCCACTGAAATATAGAAGCCTCAGTTCTGGTTTTAAGTGCCACTTCACATCATCTGCATAAATTCCAGTCTGCTTCAGGAGAAAGGGAAAAAACAGACAGAACAGTCTTGCAGGCTGGTAGTGAGAACAAGCACACAAACTGGGAAGCAATTTCCCCCAATATCCAAGTATCTGGATCCAGAACTTTAATAAAAGTTTCACCTTATGGAACGCAAACAGTCAGCTCTTCATCGCTTTCGATCTTGGAATGATTCAGAAGAAATAAGTTTGGGTAACCAACGTTTCAATCTGCAAGACCAACATCTCGGCTAAAAGACTGTCAACTCCTATTTACTAATAACCTCATTTTTGGCATTAAGGTAAATTAGAACCTGTTTCCATTATGTTACACAGAAGGATTACATGGTATCACTAGTTATGCCACCTAGGCCAGGTGAAAAAAACCAAGTCATCTTTGGAATTAAGCTGATCCAAAGTAAAACAACTTTAAACTAAAATCATGTTAGTATCATCTTCATCTGTGCCTGTATTGCGTACTAGGAAACTGTCAGCACTCAGTTCTGAACCTGATCCAGACTATGAGACTTCCCAGTGAGCATCACAGAGTAGGCAAAACAATCATACAACAATGAACTGTGTGGAAGTCACCTAATTCCTACATCTGCAGTTTGAGAAACAGTCCCAGATTAACCCATCATTTTATTTTTGCTCTCTTCCCCCATCAGCCCCATTCTAACATGATTAGCAGCCTGCCATATTTGTCTGATTTGACAGAGGTCACTATCACACTCAAGACACAAGAAGAACTAATCAATGTTTTACACTTTGGTTTGACCATAGTAAAGTTGACCCATGTCACTGCTGTCTAGTCTCAAGGAAGCTTTTGTAAGGCAATAAACACATGGGCTAGATGTGATTTTCATCAATTGTACAGATGCAAAATGAACAAAACTTTTTTCCTTTAATGGTGGTGTAGTTATTTTATTTGTTGGTGGCCACAGTTCAGGAGTGATGAGAGAACAGCAGTCTTAGCTAACATATTTCTTCCCTTATTTGGCCATATAAACATACTGCAAATGTAAGGAATGAAACATTTTAATTCACTGAATAACAAAAACTCAAAGAATTTCTGGAAGAATTTATCCTTGCAAAATCTCTTAACAAGGCTGGAAGCTGCCAAAGGCACTAGTGAAGTCATCACATTTCAACCCTGTGTTATGATGCAGAATTAGAAGCTACCTACCCATCCCTATGTCAAGAAACATCGTACTCGAAGCTTTCAAAATAGAAAAGTCAGTCCTACCTCTTTTGTTAATCCGTATCATGGCAACCCTTGTTGTCATGGCATCATTAAAAGACACTACACCAAATTCATACAGTCTTTGGCAACATGCTCTAGAATCCACTGCAACCAATGTCTTAATCACATTATATTGCAGCAAAAGTTACAATTTATGGAAAATAAACAGTTAAGCAATTATTTCAATGAAAAAAATTCTAAGGACATGTAAAGTGTGATTAGGAATGAAGAAAAGAAAGGCATAAAAATAGTAACCCAGACCCCTGCATTTGACATAAAAGCATTGAAGTTTGGGAGGTTTTTCTGAGAATAATATACAGATCCAATTCAGTGAGAATGCGTGAAAGTTTCCTGCAGATAGCTTATTGAATACAGTATATTGAAAGTAGCAATGTTTGATTTCATTTATTATATGCAAATAATGTTTTTATAATACAAGAAAGAATTTAACATTTGGCAGGTCAGTTACCTCTTTACTGCTAAACTACTAAATTTGATTTTAAAACAGGGTGAAAGTGCAGTCTTGCAATTTTTGCAGAAAAATTGCTCTTGGAGGAAACACACAACTATCCCCCCTTTAGTCTAGCCTTCCAGGTAAGACTTCTAGCATGATGAGCTTTTGGTGTGTACCGCAAATGGCCAAACACCCCTTTCAGATTTATCATTTGCTATCAGGGATTGGCCAAAATACATCAGTCTCTCCATTTAGATTTGACCATTAACCATGCTGACTAGCCTCTAATGTGACCTTAAGCTGTGGCAGTTTTTGTTTGTTTGTTTTTAAACTGGGCTAACATTCCTACCCCATTTTAATTATGGGCCAATTCTGTACTTCTGAAAAGTCAACGCTTACGTAAGAAGTCCTTTTTGCTTATGTAAATAGGGCAAACCAAGGCTCAATTCATTTCCAGAAATTAAAGAAAAGTTATAAAAATCAAGATGTCTTAAAAAATCTTTTCAAAAAGTCAAGAAAATAGATGGTGTACATGCAAAGTACATCCGAATAATCAAAATCCTATAATTCTGCCTACACTGAAAGCAGTTAAATATTTTCATTATGTTGGTTTGCCAACTGACATCAGCAGAACAGTTGTTACTTCACATTCATTTTGCATTTAAATTCATAGATGAACTCCCCATTTGTGTATGTGGGGAAGTCTTTTGGAAAAAAACCTACCACAATGCAGCTTTTCATTAATCTATTTCAATATGCTGTACGCTACATTCCTTCAACTTTTGTATTCTACTAGCCTTGAGATTCCAGTCAACTAACCTAGATGTGTTCAGCCATGCAGTTTAATCCTTAGAATACATTAATCTTTTATTAACCCCAAATTTAAAGACCAGAAACCAGTAATGAAAATTGCTGGAGTTTCCTTATTTACCTGTTTCTGACAAATGAGAGTGAACACACTACATGGCCATTTTAGCCACTGTTTAAATCATTTCCCTGGGTCTTCCAGGAGTTTAAGAATAAAACTAGGTGAGGATAATGCTTCAGCACTTTCAGAACACATTTTAAGTTAGACTCGTGAATTATCAAGTGGACTTAAAACTACATTCTTTATGATGAATACATTTGCAATAAGCTTGATCAGTCATATTTCACCAGAAAGTCACACCCATCAGGATTAGCAACTATACCTTTAGTAGTATGCTACTTATTTCTTATTCAAGGGCGTTTCACTAAAACTTAGTAAAGTAGTCCCTGGACTGAACAGCTGCCAATATAAGACACTGTTAAAATAAAATCAGAAACACCCCACCCCCCCCCTTTTATGCTTTAAGCAACTGTGGTCCTTGCAAATCGGTTCAAGTTCCAATAAAATATGAAGTAATACTCACTCAAGTTTCACAGCACAAATTTCTGAAAAAAAAAGAACAAGTCGGAAAAGGAAACCTTTTCCCCAGAAAGTTGATCTTACCATATCAAACTGGCACACAGAAGAGTTAGTATGAAAGTTTTGTTTTCATTCATTCAAAAGAAAATAAATTTAACCTCTGCTAACCCACATCAAGAGATTATTAAAAAAAATACTTAACCTTTAACTCACTTTACTTTTAATCTAAAATACTATTTGTTCTACATGGCTGCTGCTTCCACTTTTAGCCTAAGTCACCGATTGAGCAAAGAAGCTATTTCATTGCTGCTAGCCCACCTAGTTTTCAAAAGACCACACAAAGCCAGGACTATGAGATTATATGGCGTTAAACAAGAGGTGCCTTACTTTGTGCACTTCTTTTAAAGGATCTTTTAAAACAATTATGAACTGCTATAGGATGTGATAGTATTCCATTTCTGTTTTTTCAATTAAAATAAAAGAGTATGCAAAATCAACTTAAAATTTAAGTGGGATTCAAATCACTAAGGCAGCAGCCAGTACCATTAGTTGTCTAAAAAATTGGTGAACATAAAGGATTAATTATTTGAAGTTCCAGCATTGAAGACCTGCTGAAACAACCACCCAAGAGAGTAAAGCCTGACTATATAACTTGTACAGGTGACACAGAGTGATGAGACATTTGAATGCTCAAGAGGAAATACTTTCAAAATCTTCCCACTTCTTAGATTCAGGAACAGTCAATCCGCTCTGCAATATAACATTTCAGTATCAGGTATTTCACACCAAAACATCTTTGACTGTTTCATATGAAGAGGAGACAAAACACTACAACACTACACTGTCATTATAGCAGTAACTGATGTCACACCACAGCTGCACACCCCAAAAGACAACAGTAACCCACTGCACAGCTCACTATGGATTTTGAATGGAGTAGTATTTCTTCACAAATACTTTCCAATAGAAAGGTGAAAAAGACAAAGCACAGAATCTCTTTGCTTTATGGCTCTGGATTTACACAGCTGTTTCCCCCTAGTACTACTGAAGCTGTCATTCCAGCTAGTCAATGCTAAATTAAAAAAACAACCAAAGGATATGCAGTCCAGTAAAATCTACTTAATGTGAAAATTATAACAGAATCAGGCAGAACTTGGTCAACTACATATTTGAATAGTAGCCCCATGCATTCAGTTTTTCATCCAGTGGCATGCAGCATTTGATGTTGTACAATAAACTTCTCTCATTACTAAGAATCTGATTTATTTATATGGTCCAGACCTCTTGCTTGCTTTCCAAATTAAGTTCTCAGCCACCTTCTCTAAAATCTCATGTCCAGTCATCAGCCAAAGCCAGCTACAGCTAGAAGGAGTTCTCCATTCCTTGCCAAATTTGTTTGCTTGTTCTTAACAAGGGCTTAAGCAGGAATACCAGAGAGCATTTAATTTGACCACTCTGCAATCTTAATCCTACTGTTATAGTTTCCCCTTCTTCATCACTTGCATAACCTATTTATCATGGTCACTTTCTCAAGGCCCTTCACTAACTGTCTTCACTCAGCTATCACAATTCATGTATGCTACTAAGCTTTCAAATAAACAATTTGCACCTTATCAAACAGAAGCACAAAACAAATAGGACTATCCCTCCAAAAAGCTGCCTCCTTCAACTGCTCTCCTGCGGGCAGTGGTTAACCTACTTCTGCGCCGAGATCACAGCCCATTTTGTTGACCAGCACTGTTCTGTTTCTCTGTACCTCCACTGTAGTGATTCCAGTAAACATTTTTTTCCACATTATCAGCATTGAAGAACTTCTGGACAGACTTTTTAATTCCATAGTTGTGGCAGCACCTAGAACGAAGTACCTTATATACCCTATATACAATGAATGAATGAAAAAACAATCCCCAGAAAACAAACAAAAATGCAGAATAACTTAAGCATCCTACTGAAGAATCCATTCATATCACTATCAATACTAAAACAGCAACAGGAATTCATGAACATTGAGCAGGCTTTAAGCTAATCCTTCAGGAATTCCCTGTCCATAACCATTTCAGCAACATCTGATCTTACAGAGAGAGCTAAGAATATGCTATACTCCAAGAGCAGAACATCAACTGAGGTGCTAAATTTGTTCACAACAGAGCCCTAAACCAATGACACCTGCATGAACTGGAAAAATTTCAATACAATGCTCAGAGAAGAGCACCCTTTGGAAATCCTGTGCTACAAAACTGAAATTTGGCCCCAAATCCTAAAGACGTCACAATCTCTTGTTGAAAAAGGCATGGGGTGAGAGAAAGGACATGCTTGTGCTTCAACTCCGCTGTACAAATATACTTCCTGTGAATTACTGATCTACAATCCTGCAATTCATTTTAATCAAAGACAACATTATTTTCAATGCATCTTAGCTGAAACTTCCTCACCAGGCCTCCCACATCCTGCAGATTCCTAAAACTAGAAAAGGATTAAGACATTGCAAGAGCTAGAAGAAACACTTTATTCTTTCCAAAATAAGAGCCTCCTTTTCTCTTTTGCATTCACAGTATGCATAGCAACACATCTAATACCACAGTCATTCTACATCTCACAGGTAAGAAGTATTAACAGAACTCTTAAAAATGTAATGAACTGCTGCAACACCCAACCGTGGGCCCTGAACCCAAGTTTAACACAGCACAATCAACACATTTGGAAAAGGGAACATGCTACATTATTACAATAGCTCTTTTGAATGGCTTAAGTCAACAGAATTTGAACCTTATGCTTTCTTATTTCTCCCATACATTCTCAAATACCCATTTACATTAAAAAATAAAGTCTGTATGTTATTTCACATACAGACATACAAGGTGAGACACCAAAGTACCAGCGTTCATTCTCTCATCATCATTCTAGACCAAAGCAACCGGAGCCATTTTAAGTGGTGCTTCGCAATGAAAAGGACTATGTAAAACTGAGTGCCCTAACCCCAGAGATAAGAGTCTTGTTTAAAGTTCCTTTAAAAGCTTTTCACTGCTCCTTGCAGTAGATATATTTTCATTGTCATTTGAAATTTAAACAATAATGCAGCTTTCATTGTCACTTCAGATTTAAGCAATAACTGGACTTGCTCAAATATCTGAAGCAGTTTAGTCATGACACAGAACATAACTCTGAAGAGGTAAGTTTAATAAATCAACCTTTGTTTTAAGTTGACAGAGTCTCCAAAATAAAGATAACCAAAATTGGCAAATAAGAATTCCTACACATCTTTAAAAATTAGCCCAAGAAAGTACCTTCAAACAGTAAACAAGGAAAAAACAGTAAAAAGGAAAAATCCATTGTTCAGCTAAGTTACAGGCTCTACAAAAAAATTCCTCAAGTCCTCTGTTTTTCAGTTACACTGTTCAGTAATGAATGTCATTAAGTTGAAAGTTTAACCCAAAAACCTATTTCTACAACCTTACATGAGTAACCTCACTCTTCTACAAAAAGAGGCATTTTATGGAGATAATGGAATGAGCCCCCATAAAAGTCCTACTTCACTTAAAAAAAGGAAACGGCTACCTACAAAGATCAAGGTCCAGGCTCTGTATCACATCTCCTACCCTGCCACACAGTTCTAACTCCAATCCATTAACAAGACGTTAGATCTAACATAACCAAGTCACCACAATTGCCAGATTAGATGAACACTTGCATGGAATTAAGAAACAAGTCAGCTTCAGTTCTGTGATCTAGCTACATAAATAGGAAGAACAAACACTCCCAATGAAACTGGTGGAAAAGGAATGATTTAGTCTACGAAACCTTCATGAAATCAAGATCATTAAGATGACAGCCACAACTCATAACTATGCTGTTAAGCATACAAAAATTACTTGTATTGATGTTGTTTTACACTGCAACTTTGATAAATTGATGCATCAGAGAAATGAGAAGATGGAATATTTCTGTGGATACATTATAATACATTTTGCCAAGAGTAGGAAACTAATTTAGGGCAAGGGGGTTTTGTTTTAAGCACAAAAGCTCCTACATGTACACAGGAATTGCTGTTAAGAACACAAGACTTCACACTGGATATGGATCAAACCTTATCTTTCAGTTGTTGGGGCAGAGTTCTTTGAGACATACACGTTTTTGTGTCCAAGTGTTCCAGTCTCTTAAGTTACAAACTGTATTAGAAGAATTTTTGCTGTTGAAAGGCCTAACTTTACATTTACATTCAAAAAAGAAAATCTGACTATTCAACCTCTTCCTTACTACTCACCTTTGATCTTGCTAATCTTGCAATTTCAGTTTCATTAGCCTAGTAGCTGTGATGGAAAGGGAAGGTGATTCCAATTAACAAACTAGCTAAGGCTCTTTAAGTGTTTTGAGATTTTGTACATCAGAAATGCAAAAAGAAGGAAGAAAGGAATTTTGCCTTGTATTACATTTTTTGCACTTCAGAAGCACCACAAAAATGGAAAATGCCTGTGCTCTCTTATAAATAGTTCAGAGTTTTCCTAAAGAAAGATATGCTAATTTTTTAAGTCAACAAAAATATCCGGACTGCACATAATGCTTGATTTTACATTTTAAGCATTCACAGGCCTTCAAGACACACACACATACCCCCCCTCCTGACTGCTGATCTTAGACACTATAGCAACAAGTGAACATTTGTTCTGAAGGAATGTGGAGTATGCAACTGGGGGAGGGGTAGTACTATCAGTCACAAACTTATCTGCTGGTCCACTAAGTTAAATAATAACTTCAATCTTCCCTGAAACTGAAGAAACAGCATTTGCTATCCAATATTAGCAACCTGCATTTAACAGGCAGCTTACACTTTGACTATAAAGAACACAGCTTTGCTTGGACTGAACTTCAAGAAGAGGTTAGTTTTTTTTCCTCTGCTTGTTCAGAGTACTGGAAATAGCAAAATTGTTCCATGACTGCCCATTAATTAAGCAGTGCTCCAATACTGCAAACCTGCAAAGCAAAAGAAAATGCCCAGCTCCTTTGGCTCTGGTCACAGCATCTGAAAGTCCAAGACTCCCTAACAAAAGCCTGTAAGATGGCAGACCTGTAGAAAACAAGAAGCTTGGGCAAAACAGTTTGTGGAACAATCTGGAATAAAATGGAAAGAAAGGTGGAAAGTTCTCTCTCCCAGCTGGGGAAAAGCACAGTCTGTAGCTACGGCTGTCTCCCATAAACATCGACTGGAAACTACTTTTTGTTGGATTGTTGTGGACTTGCCTTCATTCAGGCTTCACTAGTTATTTTATGGACAGCATTCTCTGGAGTACATCAAACTTCTGCCTTCTTTGCAGAACTTCTCAGGTTAGAGGAATCTGGCACTGGACAGGAACAGGACTCACTGCCAGGGATCACAGTGCTTCCTGCTCATGAGCGAGACCAGGAAGAAAGTACAGTGTGAAAGTAAGGGAAGCATGGGAAAATGACCAGGAGGTCTCTGGCTTGCTGTCAACCTAGAGCTTGACTAAGAGAAGCAGCTTACATGCCCGTCTATTTTTTTTCCTCTGAGTTTTGCCATAAAAAGCATCAGAAGCTGTTAAAAAAAATAATCCCTACTATTAGCTTTGCATTCCTATTAATAATTTTACTTGTTAAAAAAAAATTTCAGGAAGTATTTACTTTGTTCTTATTTACATCCTTTACTTCTCTTAGCTTGAAAGACTATTTCACATTTGTCAAAGAACAGTTTCAATTTTAGATTGACAGAACTAATATTTAGAAGTGACTACTACTTGGAGATACATGAAAGGGTATGCTAAGGAATTTCCAGGTCAGAAAGACTGGAAGAACATATGTCTTTGCATTTTTGCAGGTTTTAGGAAGGCAAGTTTAAAAGATGACTGTCAAATACAAATGCACCAAAAGCTCAGAGCTAAAGAAGGCTGATTAATTTGCCATCTACAAAGGGCATTTTCTACTTGCTGTTGTCTCCACCACCACCCCCTCCCCCACCTTTCCTATACCCCTGTCAAACTTAGCATTCAGTAGAGGAGACGAAAGAGTTGGTACAGGGTTTAGCAGCGTATGCTGTAATGACAGGGTGGAGTGCCACGCCAACTCTGCCTAGACCCTCACAGTCTTGTTCCATTTTAACCTCTGGCCACTTGTTCCTTTGCCAGCCTCCTTCTCCCTCTTTTGCTGGTATTCAGTACAGCCTTACAGTCAGCTCATGGAACTGATCTGGCTAAAAACTAGTTCCTTTCTTCCTAGGACTAGCTTTTAGGCAGATCTGCCCTGAGAACTGGCTTGCTATGCAGTCACCAGAGAACTACTGCCAATGCCAGGAAGAAGTGGTGAGATCGCAGCAGCTCACACTTAAAAGTCTCTTCTCTAAGCTGCTGTAGAAATACACTATTAGCATGGTTTAAAACAGAGCTCTAAACATAACAAGCTCTATAATAAGAAAACAATGATTTCAGATGCATCTTGTAGATTTTCAACAGTTACAGAACTGTACCATCAATTCAGCTGTTGGTGGGGAAGAAAAAAAACCTGTCATTTCTGCAGGAGCGCCTTCAGAAGTTACTCCTTTCAGCTGCCTTACACCCACCCCAGTCTGGTTTAGTCCTGGCTTCCCCACTACTGTGGCTCACAAGGTCACTTCTGCCAACTTTGCTATGAGAACAGTAACATCCAAGCAGCAAATACAAATTGTCAGAATTCACCTCTTAACACCTTAACACCTCTGTGCAGCAAGAGGATGAACAATGTCATCGTTCATCCTTTACTTCACAAGTAAAGGATGCAAACAAGCTACTACATTTAAAATGTGCAGTTAGTTCCTTGTGGACCAAGTTTGAGTAGAGCTACGAAGTACAAAAAAGGTCATATTTTAATAATAAGTTACAGAATTATTCTTCAGATATTACAAGTATATAACACTGCAGTAGATCCTGGAATTGATTAACATTAAAATTCCACTTCAGACTATTTGTCAACATCCTCAAATGTTGTTATTTCTGTAACAGGATTTATTATCTACTAGACAGTTTGTTTTTCCCTTTTTTTGCACTACATGGAGTAAGAGAAACAATGTGTAATGCTTTACATGAATTCCTCTGCCTTTTCCCAAGGATTCTTGAAGGTCATTTAATCAATTGACAAGCAGATTGTTTATGCATTTGATAATCACTATGTTCTCACGGTCCCTGAAAGTTAGCTGCCCTGACAGCATTTTGCTTTCCCTTCTCCCATAAAGGTTTTTTTTTTTTTTTCAGGACACAAAATACTATCAACCAGAAAACCAGCACCATCTTCCACAAAGTTTTAAAGAAATGACTCCTACTTCCCTCAAAACAAAAAAATCCCCAAACATTCCTTCCAGACACTGTTGCAAAGAAAGGCAAACGCTTTATCAAATCCTTGTTTAGAGCAGTTTGCCCACCTACCAAGCACTCTATGAGGTGTCATTAGACAGGTAAATACATCCAATTTAAGGTGTATCAAAGACAGCACCTTTCATTGAGAAACATGAAAATTGGAATAAAGAACAAACAGCAAAATTACACCTAGTGTTATAAATTATCATAATTTCAATCTGTAATCTTCACTGCAATAGCTAATGAACTTCAGATTTCCCTAGCAAAACAGGACAAACTGACTTTCAAAAATACTGCCTCAGAAAAAGGACTTTAATGTTTGTTTTACACTATAAGAAAATACAGAAATAAAAATCAAATGCTAAAAATACTACAGTACTTTAATCGTACTAAAAATATGGACAGTACTAGAAAAAGCATACATTATCAAGCCTGGAAGGGCTGAAGAGAAATCATTCATCTTTGACCCTCAGGCACTATATTCACTAGACAGCTTCTGGCTTTTAGTGTAGCATGCAATTAATACCAGTCTCTGTGGTGCTAAAACAAGGTTTTGATGTCACTAGAGATTACAAGTTCCCTATTTTGAGGAAACTATTTTACTTGACACACCTTTAAAATTGTCCCACTGGGCAGAATATCTTATCCTTCAAAAATAAGGACCTGACAGATTTCAAGTTAGGTAGCATTCCTGATCCTTTTGAAAGTATTGGTGCTATTATAAAGAGGATGCAGACATTCCTGACCAGGCCATCCAGCTTCACCAGTATTTGTACCACTGCTTCAGTTGGGGGGGAGCGGGGGGGGGGGCATAAAAATAAAAGCTTGTCAAACTCTAAGAAACCAGGCAGCAAAATCTGATCCTCAAAGAGAAATCTGCAATGAAAGTTGAGAGCTTTGTCTTGCTATTCTGTTTTCCAAGATATCTGGAAGAAAGGGTATATTAACATTTTCAAATAAGCTTCAATTTATATTAGTTGAAGATAGGATGAGCTTAAGGAAAAAAGTTTTTGCTCATGAAAAGGATGCAGAATTACCCACATGAAGCACACAATATCACACTTTGAAGATTACTTCAAAGTTTGTGATAAAGCAAGCAATAATTTAAAAATATATTCTGAAGTACAGTCAAGAAGATTATATATTAAACTATAATTACTCCTGCACTTTTAAACCACATGCAAATTTTACCCTTACAGCTATTCGTAATGAAACGGTATTTCCCACAGTCCCAAGGGCAGACCTTACAGTATGAAGCATACATTACATTCCTTAAAAAAAAAAAAAAAAGCAGATGTCACAAACTAGTAGCTAATTATCTTCAGACTAGGGAAACAGGAATGTTTCCCCCCATCTCTGATGTGATACAAGTAAAAGCTACTATTTACCGTTTAAAAGTGAAACACTTAGCAAAATATCTGCTAATTAGAACTCAGACTGCGTCCTAAATATTCTTTTGTGTGGTCCTTTTAAACCTGAGTAAATGAATCTCATTTGTGCAAAGACCACGCAGTGGCATCATTTGCTTAAAGGAACAGTGGAATTTATTATATGCAGTAACAGCACAGACTGTAGTGTCACCAATCTCATAAATATCTGTTCTTAAAAAGACTCTCAACTTTGCATACCTGTACAATAAGCAATACTACTTTTGAACTGATAAATTCTCTAATAAAAGTTTGCAAGAGAAAAGTCCTGCATATTTTGTCCCCAAAAGCGGCTTACATGCTTTCTATACAACTTCTACGAGGTATAGGCATCCTTATATTTTGAAAAGATTGGACTCCAGTATATAGGAGTTACCCCGTAGCTCCTATTGTCCAAAAGAACATATTATGAGGCTGGGTGACATCTACATGCAAAATTCAACAGTGCTTACTCACAGACACATTAAACCCTTTGGGACAAAAATTAAGCTCTTCAAGTTACAGGATTTACCTTAAGTATACCTCAGACACTTCATATTCTTAAGTATTTTCAATACTGTGGTCAGGTTGTTAAACCCACAGCAGGTCTCTGTGGGAAGCAAACAAATTCTCAGTTCCTAAAACATTCTCTACCATGGAAAGTTACTTCTCTTCTTCAGTGCCACTACCTCTGAAGATCACAGACAGCTCCAGCCTTTAGACTGTACTTCACTGTATGTCCTACCTTTTCAGAGAGGGGTGCAAGTTGAAAGCAACAATTAGGTTCTCACACTCTTAGCCCATAGCTGGAAAGTTACTACTGGAACTCAAAACACAAAGAGAAAACTCACGAGCTTTCAAGCCCACTATGTCATAACAGTTTGTACTTAGGATGTACATTAAAACTGAAATAAGAATTAAATCTGGGGTACATCAAGAATACAGGATGCCATCAATACAACTGAAAACTCAAATAAACAGTCTTAAGAATAGCACAGATTGCAGGTAATGATCTGAGTGTTCTAGGTATTAATTCAACATATACTCTCAAGTTTGGCCTTCCAGGCAGGGATTTCTGAGGAACCGTTTTCATTTTCTTCTTATCAGAAAGGAAAGAAGATTGACTTCTCCTCAATATATTTCAATTATCTCTGACCTCATAAAGTATGAGTGCTACAAATGAAGAACACCTTTCAGTTCAAACACAAAAGACATGGTGACAATATAACTATCCCTACTAATATCTGCCATATGACACAATCTTGCTCATCTGGAAATTTAACTGAAGACTGGACCAAGAGACTGATGCATTAACTGTTTGTGCAGATCAACCACTACAGGTTCAGCCTGTTATCAACTAAAATGAAATAAAAAGTTTCCTGTGAAACAGGACTGGATTCATTGACCTAGGTTCAAAAAATGCCCAGACCTCTTCTTTAATGAAGACATTGGTAAAGTATCTTGATCTTATGCCTCAAGTTGGATCACTAATAACAGATCATTACATCCAGTGAGTACAATGCCTAGATTCAAATGGCAATTTAAAAAAAGACAGCAAGAACTGAAGTGTGTGGAACACATGGTATTTCACTCAACACAAGAGGCAACTGCAGCTCCCTCATGTCCAAACAGCTGACAAACTTTTCAACTCTACAGTTACATTCAGAGAGTTTTTTGTTTGTGGGTTTGGGGTGGGGGTTTTTTGAGGACAGTGGGATGGAGGTGTTTTGGTTTTTTTTATGTGAAGTACCATTAAGAAACAAGTTTCCTACTTGGTGCCAGCAAGGAGATTCCAAGTTTTTTAGATTTGGTTTATACAACAAACATTATTGGGTGAGAGTCTGAAAACCAACAAAGTAAGTCACAATGCTGGGTTTACCTTTGTTGAAAAGTAATATCCAAAATTTATTCAGCCTTATGACAATGAGACTACTGTAAGAAATTAAATTATATTAGCATAAGTAATGCAAAGAGAAATAGCCTTGAAATCTACAGATTTCAGTTACATAACCTTCTCCCCTTAAAAGAGATCTCAACTTACTCATGTTACATATCAACTTCCATTGGTACTGTACAAAACACAGCACAAGTGTATAATCCAAAGGCACTTATGATCTAGTTTAGACATGAATACATGTTATAATCTAAAACAGCTTAAATTTTTCATCCAAGATAACATTCTCCTGATGTAGTGATACTAAGTGAACCATGGGTGAATAACTGGCTAGGCTCTTCCCTGCTCGTGTCATCTGAGCTGCCTTGGAACACAACCACCAGTCGGTACAAAATTCAAGGCACACCCCCAATGGAATGAGCCTACCTACTGATGCAGACCCCAGCAGTTGCCGGCCCTGGCAAACAGGGAGCCACGTGGTCAAGAGCGAAGTTACCGTGTATAGAAACGAGTTTTTAGACAAACTGCCGAAGTGGCAATACTACAACTAACAGTAGATGTAGAAGCTAACTGAAGGAATAGCGGTTAGAGGCTGAAAGACCTACAGCAGACTCTAGGAACACTTACCAGGCAAATACAAGAGCTCACTGATGCAACCCTGTCGCACCACTTACATTTGCCACTTCTGAACTGCTTGAAGATGGATGCAACATACACACTTCAAAATATTTTTTTTCCTGTAGCTAGTAGCAGAATTTATTTTTAGTTCTTATTTCATAAACTTTAGAGCAAAGCTTTACTAGTCAACAAAATCTACATCAAGTCAATAGATTAATGCTGTCCAAAAAGGAAGAAAATAATTTCCCATCCCTGCAATTGTTTTCACCTTGGAATAATTCATGTTAACTAATCACAGGATGGTGGTAAGCTGCAAGCATTATGAGCCAGAATTTTATGTGTAAGAAGTCTGTTCCATCACCTTAATAAGTTTTTATTAATTTTTGGACAGACAACTGTAAACATTTCCAAAGATAAATAAGATGGAGAAATGCAATCCAAACTATGCAGCTTCCAGGTTGTCTCCAGACAGCAGTAAGCAAGCCCAATATTACAGAACTCATATAATGAATTTTTGGGATGGAGGTCAAAAAGAACACTCCCAACTGTGGAAAAGAAACATCTCTCCTTTATAAATTAACAATCCTGTAAATGGACAACACTGTTTTCACAAATTAATTCCACAATGTAGTATAAAACAAGAAGACAACTCCTGTCTTCCATGTTAGTTTTTTTGGATCTTGAGTACAAAATTTTAAACTGAACATTAACTAACAGCTGCTGCGTGGCAACTAGAACACTTCAGTATTTTGATAGTCCCTTCCTACAGGATGCCCGTTTCAGTGTCAGTAGACGCCAGACACCCCACCTCACAAATAACTCTGCTCATCCTGTGTACTCAGCAAAAACACTGTGGACATGAAGTGATCACTAGTCTCAAATTTTTGCTCTATTAAGATTTGTTCGCACCTTTTGGCAGAGCTATTTCAGCTGTGTGCAGACTCACTTGAAACAGAGGTGACTGCAAATGCTCAGCACTCAGGACATCTTATACAAAACTGCTCTGGATGTCATTTCAGCTATTAACATGGTAACGTTTCTGTAGAAGTTCGATAAAAGCTTTCCTGCTGATGACCAAAAATAGACTAATACCATTTCCCTAAAGGAATAGTAACACACAATAATGTACACTCCTCATAAGCAAGAAAATTTGCAGTTTCCACCTGCTGGTAGAAGATGGTAAATACTTATCTTGTAGAGGGAAAAAGTACAGAGTTACATTCTACCTTAAAACTCAAACTACTAGTGCATAAGACTTTCAAAACCCAAACCAAAACAGCCTAGAAAACAGAAACATCACTGAAATATTAACAGAATTATTTGGAATTACAAAAAACATTCATATGGCTAAAAACTAATCAGTTGATGGTCTCACTAACTTTTAGCATCAGCCTAGACAGCCTGCTAAAAGCCTATTTTCCCTCGTTATGATTATGAAACAGATTGCACAGTGTTCTGATGAGGAAATACAGAACCCAAACTAACAACCACCATTTCCCGTAATCATCACGCTGGGGGAGGGGAGGGGGGGGAGGAGAGGAGGATAAAGGGGGAAGGTAAAGGGTAAGGGGAAATAACCACAGTAAAGACTAGTTAAGAACATATGAACAGAGTTGTGAGAGTTTCAGAAAATCTCAGAACTAAGAATAAAGAACAACTGACACACCTTCTGAAAGAATGGCTTCCTTCAAATAGAGTAGCACATCTGCAAATTTTCTGACATCATTCACCAGTTGCATGATATATTCTGGATCCACAACAGGATTATCATAGCAGTCAGAGTTGGAGCTAATGCTGCTCAGAGAGCTGCTCTTGGTGCTGCGCCCCATTCCCCAATTTCCTGAATTAGAGATGGTGAAGAAGTTGGAGGTAGACAGTCGGGCTAATCCCAAACCACGCTTGTTACTTCCACCGTTCTGTCGCAACATCCCAGCAGCCACTGTGCTTATAGAGCTCTCGCGGTTAACACTCAGCGTCGCTTAATGTCCATTTGACAAGCCAACGATGAAACCCTTAAAAATTGGGAGGGGGAAGGAGATGGAGGAGAAGGAAAAATGCTGATTAGTGTAGAAATATATGTGAAGCAATACTTTTGTACTGACAAGATCCAAAACTTCTTTCAAGATGATACTGCTTCACATCACAATGCTTAACTGAAGTATTATAAAGGTTTTTGACTGTTTGAAGTTATTTTAATTTATACAGCAGTGTTGCACAAAATTCAACAGTATGCAGAAATTATTTCAAAAGCTAATTACGATGCATGCTTATTTCGTGAGAAAAGTTTCTTCCCTGAGTATTTATTCCCAAAACCTTAAGAATCACGTTCTTTACATTTACCCTGAAACCTGTTCTTTACCATGAAATGTTACTACAACTGAATGCAATTGCAAAAAACACTCGGCACGCTATAGACCATGAGCAACATCCCTGCTTGCATCAACCACCAAGCTGTGTTCAGCATCCTGTCTCTTAAGATAATAGACAGCCTTGATCTGATAGGATGACTTTTCTTTGTGTAGATTGTGCCAAGGAAGAAACTGTGGCCTATCACAGTCTGTCTCAGAAAAGAAAGCATCCTGAAAGAAGTTATGTGGGCTTTTCAGCCTGCTATCTTTTAATATGAAAGGCAATCAAAGGAAAGGCATAGAAAAGTGAAGAGATTTAAAAGTATTTTAGAATCAAAGTTTATCTGCAAACCTCAATGCAGTTATCCTGAAGAGTGTTACTCTGCTTTAGTACACCTTAAAAGTTCCACCATAAAAATGCACAAATTTGGGGGAGATTATATTGGTATAAGTAAGCAACTACTTGCATTCCTTTTGTTTAGGAAAAACAGAACGCCACTGCAAATTTCCCCATGTCAGGTTAAGCGATTCATTTCAAAGCGGCAAACTCCAGGTGGCAGAGTCAGGTATGGTTCCAGCAACTTGCACAATGCCTGTTATTATTCTCTCAACACCAGGAGAAATTCTCAATGTTTACACTATATGGTAAACACTGCAAGGAAAAAAACCACCAAACTGGAACAGGACAGCTAAAAAGTTAACGTGGGTTCCAGACATATCTGCAGCAAAAACTCAAATTCAACTATTTTCGCTAAAATTAAAAGTTATGACAATATAAAAATGCAGGTTGAAACAGGTTATCCCACATATGTTTGTATTTGATTAGCCCAACTGAAGAAGTAGCACCTTTAACATTTTGAACACTCCCACTATGTATTTCAACAAGCGTTATTCTAACGCACTTCAATTATTTTTCCATTATTTCTGCGTTATTTCTCTTTGTAATTTAAAAATATCAGAGGAAATGTGGTCATAGCAGTTGTTTTGGTAATTAATCTGGCAGGCCTTCCAGGGAGTGTGCACTGGGGGGAAGGGGAAGAAAACTTCAGAATTTAACACAAATTAACTGCTCTAATTTCTGTCTACTGTTTAAAGTCAGTACCTATAAGTGTACACATGAGACTATACAAATAATGCAGATAATTAAGCAATTCCAAACACCTCAAGTAGATTGAAGTGAGGTTTACATTAAACATAATGTTTAAGCCAGTTTCTTCTGTTCCCACATATAATTCTCATGGCTACAAAGCTACTTTGCAATTCCACCTTGCAATTACAGAAAAAAAAAAAGCCACATAACCTTCTCTCCTTTTAGCAAGCATGATATCTATTCATATCGAGATAGAGATTTTCATATTATTTAAAAGACATGCCTCTTAAGTCTGGCCAGCTTCAGAGTCAACTTTAAGTAGCGTGATGTGTTAGACCTGCTCCTGTAGCAAGTCCATGCTTTTAAAGCTGTTATTTTAGAGATATGTTGCAGGTTTTCTTTATTCAGACGAGCAACAAGTAGTACAATAATGACACCACTCTGAAAATCGCAAGAGTGATGACAGTGTTTCTGAACGGGGAAAACTTGAGCGAAATTTTTGCTGTAAAGCAGCAGCAGAACCAAAACTGAACAGTTGAGCGCAACAGTCACCTTTTCCTCACAAATACTAGCCCTTACATCTGCTCCTCCTGCATTACAAGGCAGATGGGGAAAAGTCTCCCTCACAGAACACATGCCTTTCATTACTGAGAAGCGTTTCATATTTCTTCAGGAGACTCCGGCTTTGAAAACGAAAAGCGTCCACCAGCTTTTCTATAAACGCCTCCAGACTCGTCTGGTTAAGAGCAAGCCATTGCCAGTCCCGACGGAAAAAGGGGGAAACACCCCCCACGCCCCCATAAAGCGCCAGATATTTCAGAAATTTGCTCTCCCAGCACAATTTCCCGGGTAGAGAGAGAGGGGAAAAAAACCAAAAAGGAAAGGGAAAAGGAAAAAAAAAAAAAAAAAGGTAAGACGCTCCC
>NW_010973284.1:17253934-17281856 GCF_000737465.1 Haliaeetus leucocephalus
GGCCCCCCCCCGCCGCTTCAGTGCGAGGCACGGCCCGTGCCTCCTCCTGGAAGGAGCTCAGAACTGCCGGGCGTTTAGCGTATGTGCGTGCACGGCTCGGGGCGAGGAGAGAGAGCGAGCGAGCGAGCGAGCATGCTGCGCGGGTGTAAGTGGTGTACGCAAAACAAGCTTCAGAAGTGAGAAAAAGTCCAAATTCAGACTTCGTGGTGTTTAGCAAACAGGATTTACTTTTAAGTGATTCGCCCAACAAGAAACAAAAACACTGTGGCAAAGGAGAGAATGTATTTCTCATACTCGACCTCCCACGCTTTCTACTCCTGAATCTTGTTATGTCATTCATTGTACAGGTTCCAGTATTGTTACGAGTGAGTAAGATGTGTGCGTGCACACACACACTTTTCCTTTCTACTATACTCAGCTCGCTTTTATTTCTGGATGCGGTCTGTTGGCTACTTAGGGAAAATAAAAGCAGTAACAAAATCAAAATGTAACAACGTCAGACTATACCCCCAGGATGGGAGTGGATTCAGCCGCCCAGACAGCCCAAATTTTGGCATAATTTAGCCACTGACTTTGTTTGCACATGCACATATATGCACATTTTTCTGGTTAAGATGAAAAAGAAGTTGGAAAAGCAGAAATTTGCAGCATCATACAGAAACTCACATAGTTCCCAGCAGCATCAGGACCTTCAGACCTCTGTACAGACTTTTGTTACGTCAGCTCACAGTGACTGATGGCAGCGGTAGCTTTTCCATCTAGTAGCAGGGACTACAAACCAACACTTTATTCCTCACCAATAAAAAGCCATTTAAATTCAGCAATCTTAGATCCGATGCCCAAGCTCTGGAATTGGGACATACTTTTGATAACATATCAAAGCCCTCAGCATCTAATTCTTAGCCCAGTCCCTCAACCTGAGCAGTTTCAGGCTTTACATCATGGAATTCCCTCCCCATCCTTGCTCCAGTCTCCTTCCCTAGCCACTCCAGCACACTACCCATTCAGGATTTTGTGTCAGAGCACCAACCTTATCCTTGGTCCATACTTCCTCTCCATATATGCCAAAATTTCTTCTGTTGGAAGAATTCTATTTCATTTCTATTAGAATTTACAAAGCCTGAAAGTAAGGAACCAAACCAAAACAAGTTGTAATATTACTTATCTCTAGTGTCAATATTAAGCACTGTTCAATAACTTTACCTTAAAAAAAATCTAAATAAAATATTATGTATATTTAAAAATCCAGTAAATGGTTATAAATTCTTCAAGTCGTCTAAGTATGGAGAAAAGCAAACAAAGAAAACAATGCCTTGAGCTTCAAAAAGATTTTGATCATTCAGGTGATTTATCCAGAAGATGTCAAAATCAGGCCAGAGTAAACAATTGTAAACTAATTTAACGTGAAAGCAAGGAACTACGGTAGAGAATGTGAGTTAAATAGTACAATCAACAATCACATCATCAGAAAAAGCATTAAAGGTTTACTGTGGGAAAAGTCATTGAAACCATTAGATAAGTGTCCAATAGCAATAAAAAAGATAAGCAAGAAATTCCACCTATACTTATCAATAGATAGAATACAAAGCAATGGATACTATTTGGTCTGCCAAACCTTTGTAAGAAAGAAAAGCATATAGCTACAGCAGACTCTCTCTCTTCCTTACAGACACTCTTTCTAAAGACAGAAATGGCTTCATCTTACCATAATTACACCATTCCTAGGCACATTTTAGAAAATGCAAGGAAGAATAAACTCAGGTGTTGCGAGTACCTACCCAGCTCTAGTCCTTTCACCGTTTCTGAAGTAGACATACCTTTTATTTGCAAAAAAAAAAAATCAGTTCCAGAGGTCAAACTGAAAGTGACAAAAAAATAGAAATACTAGGATTACATATTTTTATGCTTTTGAAATATTTTGTTTCAGGCACTTTTGATTTAAAACATAAAAGTGTTCTACATTGTGGGAGGCCTAGCTTCAAACATCTTTTGAAAAAAGGATTTGAGCCCTCATCTGCCACATTATGTGAATATTAAGTGAAGTTTGGGGTTTTCCTCAAAGTAAAACAACAAACAATTATCCTTTTTCATTTTAGCTGTTCAGAGCTTTTTTCCCCTCCCCATTTTCCATTTGGCTGCCAAATTGAATACAGAGTCCTCTGCATTCCCCCCGAATCAAGACTAGCACAAAACAGCTGCAACCATATACCAGACTGTACAGTGTTGATTACCTCCTAAATTGTCTTGGAAAGTATATGAAAGAGAAATGGAAATAAGAAGATCTACCTTCAAGAAAATACGGCTTGCGTAAAAGGCCAGGTGTACAGCACAGCTTGCAACTTTTGCTGCAGTAGATAAAATAGAAGGAGGATTAAGAGTCTGACAGCTGCTGTGTGTTTGTCATCCTTTGCTAGTCTACAGGGCTAATGGTCCTTTTTAGCCAAGTATAACAGACAGCATCACTAATGCAGGTTTCAGGCAAGCAACTGAAGTTGAGCAGGTGAAAAATTGTTTAAAGTCACCTTTTTTCAGTACTTCATCCAACTATCATAGTTTGCTTGGAACAAACAATCATTTCGTTCAATGAACAATCAGTTATTAGGCAAATAGCGAAGACCAGGGCAATAAAAATAGTACAGTGTCTCAGCAATGTATTCTTCAAGAAGAGACACCAAAATCAAATTTGTTTTCATTAAAAATGCTGAATTTTCCTGTGAGCAGCCACTTAAATCTCTAAGTCATTAAAAGCCACTTGTGTGATTCTTTTAATTTGGTTTTTTTTCTCCTGACAGAGCATGTGTACACAGTGAGATAAAAGCTATAGCACATCTCTCTTACAAAAAAAAAAAACCCACCCCCCCCCCCCCCCCCAGTCTTCGCATTGGGCTAAACTCCAAGTACCTGCTTCTCCCTTCAGTGTTGAACAGTACTTTACTCACACAAAAGTCCCTCTGAAATCCAAGGAAAAGCCTGCCTGATGAAATCTGCTCTACACAGCAGCTTCCAATCACTGTTACGAGAAGAAACATTCCCAGGTAGCAGCATTAAGGTAACTAGAACTGGGAAAGTAACATTTGTTAAGAAATCAGTTTCAAAATACTGTCTCTATTCTGTGTATCTCCAGAAGTGCCAAATATTCTAGTTGGAAGTTGGAAGACATAAATTATGACTATATATCTTACTCTGAGCAATGAGAATTCAGTACAGAACTGGATATTTGTTACTGTTGTTACCTGCCAAGTCAGCAAGGGAAGCAACATCTGAGAAGGCAACCCAATTCTAGCCACACACTGAGCATCACTATAAATAATTTTAAACAAATTACTTAGAGAAGTAACTTAGTAGAAGTTTCCACTTTCTGCTTACATTCCAGCAAGCAGAATTCTGCTCTCAAGAAGTATTTCCATAAATCATTTATTTCCAAGAATCTTACACACAGGCTCCTGCAAAAGGCCAACGTCATTTGTGTATCAGAAAACAGTTCAAGACTCAGCTTCTGTTAAAGGAAATAATGTGACATTTTTGGTAAAACAAAACCTCGCCCACAGCTACATTTTAAGTTTTAGTGAATAGCCAATGAAGACCAACTAGAACTCAAACCTTAAAATTATTTGTATAAAGTTTGAGAAAACTAAAAAAATTGTTCCCCCTTCCCCATTGTATCTACTACCGGTTTATAAAAGAATTTCTTTTTTCTCTTGTGTGATCTCCATTTTGGCTGTAACAAATGCCACCTGCCCACCTGAGAACCCATCAAGATACCTAGGTTTATACGCACTTCCTAGAACATCCTCCATTTCAGCCAGTGCACCAAATGCCCTTAGGGGAGCTATGTGGGTGAAACTGCAGCAGCCACTATGCACTGGAATGAGCCTGCAGAGCCAACTGATAGAGGACAGAAGCGCTCCATCTCCTGCAGACATGCTTCTCGCCCAGGGATCACCCATCTCTCTCTTCTCAGTGCTGATCTTCAAGGTGTACCACAAAACACTTCCAAAAGTGAGCAAGGGAAATGAAATTCATAGCTTTAGCAGGTATTAAAAACCGTATTTTTTGTTTAATGGCTCATTACAATTCACCCCCAAGATAATCCCTGCATGCTTTTTAACGTGATGAAGAGGCCCCTCTCTTTTCTATAGGAGATAATCACTTAGTCACCTCTCCCCCTGCTAATAGTCCTCTTGTCCACTAATCTCTCCTCTATTTCACAATTATTGTCTGTTTTTTCTCTCAGATGGTCTAGCTGATATTTAGCCTAATGCACAGCAGTTGTTCTCACACCTGATGCCCCCAAATTTGTTGGCTTTCTCTTTTCGGTTGTACCAGCTGATCTAATTTAAAATTCCTTCCTTTGTCTTTCCTTTTTTTATATAACATCCTGCCCTGCTCAGGATGAGCTACATACCATCATAAACTGTTCCTCAAAAATGATGCAAGGCTGGAAGCATGATATGAGAAATGCAACTAGACACAGAACAACTCCATTAGCTAATCCTCCAGGGAAAAGGATTGCCACTGGTATGGGCAGCACCCCATTTCCTAACTTTTAACAAGCAGTTTCTTAAAAAACTTCCACCTTAACTAGCAATTGCCAAGGAGAACAGTGGGTGGTGAGGAATGAGAGGAAAGACTGCATGAAGGAAACAACTTCCAGAACCTTCACAGCTTGCCAAATGCACTATTAACCAACAGTAATTACGGCACAGCGACCTGCTGCTTTGGGATCCAGGAGGCCTGAAGCTAACCACCCTGGCTCAGTTAGTCCCACCTGCTGTACCGGTACCAGCTGGATTTAAGGGAGAGAAAGCCCAACAATTAAGGGTTGGTAGAGAAACAGGCCCTTTCTACAGGGAACGAGGACGTTTGGCTGAGAACTGCTTGTAGGTGGTATCTTGCCAAAGGCTGTCAGCTGGGCTGCTGGTTTCATGTGCTCTGGGTAGCAGGGTTACTGCCTGCCAGCTGAGAGAGAGGTGGTTAAGCAAAGCTGTTGGTGCTGGATTTGCCTTGCAGGAGAAAGGGGTTACGATGTAGCTTCTGTTGGCTTTGTATTTTGAATTAAAGGTTGGAAGTAGATTATAAGATAGAGAGATAGTGTTACCCTGTTTCTGAAAGTCCTCGGGATGCCAAGCCTGTGGGGTGCTGTGCAGGTTCCTGCTGTTGCTGGGTTTCTTTCTTGCTGCTCTGGAGCATGCCAAAATTGTTCTGAAAGCGCTGGCCATTGCTGCTCTCATCTGTAAAGCAAAAATTCCTTTTTTTGTTCTTGACGGTTTTTAATAGCTTAAGTGTTTGATAAATCAGATGAAAAAAAATGTGGCTAGAAACTTTTCCTTCCCCCTCCATTTGCATAATTACTAACATAACATGAAGTCAATTCAAGTACAGCAAATTAAACCCCTAATCCTCCATAGTTCCATAACTATTGTTAGAGAAAAATGGAGTGCAAGTTAAAAATATTTCTTTGTCAGAGAGAACGGCTTATCTCAGGTTGAGAGAGCAGGTAAGGTCCTTAAGCAGCAATCAAATGCATTACATGTGATTAAGTGATTTCTGCTTTCAGATCTATGCTTTTGCCTCTTCCTTCCTTCTCTTGCCTCTGATGTTGTGGCATGATTGTCCAAATCCAGTCCTGACAAAATGATCCAGGTTAAAAGAAACCCTGTGGTTAAAGGTCTTGCAGTTCGCTGGGATCATTTTGCCAAGACAGCGAGTATGGCTTGCCTGGATGCTTGCAAACCTAAGTGTAATAGTTTGTGATGGGGTAGGGAGCTGCAACCTCACAACCTGCTTTAGGTGAAGCTGGAATATTTTTTCTCATTGTGACTTAGGGTTTTCTGTGCTAGTCTCAGGGACTATATTTGGCTTTCATATGCAGTTCTGTTGCCCGGGATCATATTTTTATGTGGAGCCTAGACAAAAGAGAGACTCAGGTAAAGATCAGCACCTTTGATACCTCAGCTGTTACAGTTTGTGCAGGAAGAAACTGCTTCATATTCAGTTTTTATGCCAATATTTCTGTTTCAGACACAATGATGTACGTTTTCTGTTTTGGTGTGTTCCCCCCCTCCCCCCAGGAGGAAAACAAACAAAAGAAGAAGAAAAAGAGAAGAGTTAAACCAAAACTATTCCTAGCTGCTTGTAACTATATAGGCAAACCCCCTGCCTTATACTGCGCTTATAACAAGATATGCTATTCTCAGTAGAGGCATCCTCATAAGGGTGTAAGTGAACCTTGTTTAATGGGTGTAGTTAAAGAATGAAGATGGCCAATATTGGCTAGTAAGGACAATTGAGCTAATCATGGTGAATTTGAAGCGTAGTGACTATGCATGCTGTTGTAACTATATCTGAACTGCGGCTAGGGGATTGCTCAGATATAGGGGAGGGAAAGGTGATGAACTGCGTTCTCCTGTGCATAACTAATGGCCGGTATTTGGTACTTCAGGACTAAAAAGGACTGGAAAATACAGGTGATTCTTATCATTACAAAGTGATGTATACTTTACCCTTACTATAGGTCATAGATAATTAAGCTCTATGCTGAAGTAGATCTGATTATTCTGCTTTCTAACTGCAGAGGTGGCATCTGACCATAATATTACTGAGGCTAGTAAAACATAATCCAGCTATAATGTATGGCTGCTCTGAAGTTTTACTGAATTTCATATGCTGGTCACATTACCTGAGGAAGTATTTTTTTGTACAAGGAACTCATTCAGTGGTTTATATCCTGGACTTCATAACCTGAATATCTCAGTCAAATTCTCTCTAACATCTTCTTACCAAATTAAGTATTACAGTCTGCTTTGTGATACAGTAGTCTTAATCACCTGTATTAATTTAGGTCTTTAAAATGACATCCCACTTTATTGATCATTGGTGAGTATAAATGCTGGAGGGTATAATATTGTTTAATGAAGTTGCTAAAGTGATTACAATGTGTTCATAGGTTTTGAAAGTACAGTGCTATTGCCCATCTCTTTCGGTGTTAGTGAATTCAGATCAATCTCCTGAGGTGATACTGTGATGAGGACTCAGTAGCGTGTAACTAGACTAGCAACAAAGGTGAGCCTCAGGAGAGATGTCTACTCCTAGTACTGTGTAACAGTTTACATAATTTGTCAGTGGTGTTTCTCATCTAAAAAAATCTGCTCACTTCTGTCAATGATAATTATGAATGCCTCTTGATCATGAATATGAGCTTCAGACAAAGTTTCTGGGAGAGGACTCACTACTCTGAGCTTTTCTACCCATTAGTATTTCCTTTCTTTCAAAGTATTGGATCCTCAATCAAGTGATATAATTACAAACAGAGGAAAGAAACATCTGTCATGCAGTTGTGAGACTTGTCTGTGTGAACAGATTTGGTATAAATACGTGCAAGTAGAAAAGATACAGGTCCTTTAAGGGTGAGAAAGTTACTAAACACCTCTTAAATAGCTTTGAGTATGCTAATCCCTGAACTACTGTACAAAGGCTTCAGTAAAAGTAGTGAACTCTATTCAGTTTCTGATAAAATAGTTGTAGATGCCTGGTCCCAAGGGACAACTCCCGAGTGGATCTCAGCTGTGAACCTTCTGGCAGCCTAGGTGCAGCACCTGAATTCCTGAAGGGGATTTCCTACTGACCTTAATGGCTCTTTGCTGAGGACACAGGTTGTTCAGCTGTCCTATAATGAGGCTCCTAAATCTTCCTATTCACAATACAGGGAGTGTAGGTGCCTAATACAGGATTCCCTGCAGGCCATGGGCTGGGACACCAAGTGTTACAGCCCATCAGTCTCTCACTGGACCTGTCCTGAAAGTTGCTAATCCACCACCAACAGTGGTTTCTCTGTTTTGTTTTGTTTCCTGTTTTTGCTTTAAATAGTAATGATGAATCTGATTAGCTGCAAGACAGCAGATGCTGTGGCAACAGAAGATTCGAACAACACATGTGAGAATAGACTCTGGCCTTGGTTTAAATGACATATGTTATTTATTATTTAACATTTTCTCGTGCAATGGAAGCCAGATTTTCTGCTCTTTGAGAAACTCCTTACTGAATAATATGTACAAAATCAGGACCATTATTATTTTATGCATATATATCTAAATCTGAGACAATAAAGTTGCTGTTTCTAAAAAAGCAGTATATATTTTGAAATATGATACTGATCACAGAAGGGTTAAAGTGATAAGCTAATAGAACTGATCTATTTCTGTCATCTCTCCTAGGTAAAATAATCCAATGTGATATTTATTGTTGAAAGTCAACAAAGGAAATGTGTAAAACGCTGTTACTTTTGGTTATATATATGGCATAAAAATACAGAGTACAAATCACTACACTGAAAACCACAGTATTTTAACAATTTTATTCTGACAAAAGCTGTAAATGGCTTGCACTTACTGACAGCTATTAAAAAGTTTAGTTTTAGCAAATATTATTTTCTAAATCTGTAGCCCTGAGACACCCAAATTATATATAAATAGAAAACTGCAGTATTAAATAAAAACCCCAAGCCCTACTTGTTTACATCCAAGCTCTTACTGGTTCTTTGGCACCTTAGCAGTATGGAACTGTTTGATAACAGCATGAATGAGAAATCAAAGTTGATAGGTTTGCAAATCTTGTGGATGGAAAGGCCACAGATGTTGCCTGAGCTATGGCAGAATGCACTCTGACTGGAGACCCTCCTCAGCTTTCTCCTGTGAATTAGCTTGTCTTGGTAGGAACACATGGGGATGCCCTGTGAGTATCCCAGCTTGCCCTATGGTTCAGAAAGATGGTGGTCCCCGCTTATGATGGGATGACTCTGCGAGGAGACTTAGACCACGTGTCAGATCAAGATGACTGCAGATAGAGTCCTTTTGCTTTGGCAGATGCTGCTGTTAGTGGCTCTGGGAAGAGCAGTGTGAGTAGGTACAAGCCTACAGCGAGGCAAATTCCATTCTCCTAGAAACAGAGGTCTTTACCGAGGGCAGGCTACAAACCTGGGCTTGTTCTTTCCTTGCCACCCTGATACTGTCTTGCGGAGTGGCTTTGGAGACCACCCTCTTCAGACAGTCAGCCTCCAATTCAAGATTTAGCCATGAAGCAGCCAAGAAAGCAATACTGGCAGTCATCTTTAGCGTAGGAATGTGACTCCAGTGCTGATGGAGCGTTTGCCATCTAATTTCAGTAACTTCTTCCAACCAATAGAAAAAAATCTATGAGACAAGCTTGGCTGCCAAACATTACAGGCTTTGAAGTCTGCTGGCAGGTAAAAGCTGCATGTCAGTGACCTACAAAAACATCAAAAGGCATGTCAGGGAATGCTGTTCCAAGGGCTGGAAGCTGGAAAACTAAAATAAAATCCTCAAAGATAATATTAAAGGACTTCAAAGCTAGGAGATATGTAGAAAATCAACAACACTGGTCAAAATCAGACAGAAAGAAAAATTTCTCTGACTTGAGTAGAAGTTGGAAAGGAAATAAAAGCGAGAAATATGTACTGATTTTTTATGGTCACATGTGTACATGTACTGTGTAAGCAACAGCTATCTTGTCTTCAAGGTGTATATATCAGTATGCTCAGAATATAAATATATACAGTTAATGCTTCAAAAGGAGACTAATAATTGATAACCATAGTTTTCTTTTTACTCACATATCTAAAGGTGCTGTATAATATGATTTTTTTTTAATAACTGTTTATCACAGTGTAGCAAGTATGTAATAGTGAAAGACACTATCATTAAAGATCAGGTCCTTCACATAACCTGCCAGAATCCAAATGTCACACCTGAAAGACTCAAAGTGAAGGCATTAATGTAGGAAATTTACTCAGCTATGGATTAATCTCAATAGTATAAGGCTTTTCATAATCTCTGGTACTTTATCTGTAAGTAAGGCTTTTTCAGCAATAAAGATCTAACATAAGAACATAGAATTTATGTAGAAGGAACTTTTGAACTGGAAATAGGTAATGCTTCAAAATAAGAATGACCAGGCTGATTAAGACATCCGGTAAGAATCTGGTAAGACCAGTATCCTGCTTCTCATATTAGCCATGAATGGATGCTTAAGGAAGATATGAAAGACTGGACAGGAATATGTAACGCTTTCTCTGAGCTTCCGGCCATTTGCAGCTGAGAAACTTCCTGAGCCAAGCATGATTTCTGTATATCTAGTAATTCTCAGTGAAATCCTCTCCTGAAACTAAACTTTTAGCAAACACAACATCCTGTAGCAGGTAGTTCCCAGCTTTATAAACAGACACTGTGTGAAGAATTACTCCTCCCCCCACCCCAGTTTTGACATCTGAGAGTCACAGTTACAGTACTGAGATTCAGTCTGAGTTTCTGAATCTGGCTGCTGCCACAAAACCTATTCTGTGAAGTCAGGCTCAATTGGAACAAGCTGCAGGAATGGGTCCTCCATCAATGCTATTATGCAATGAGTGAAACAAATCAGAAAGGAGAAGGCAATAGCAGCCGCATATGACCTTGAACATCAAAATGACCATGTGAAGACATTTTTTAAATGCGTTATAGCACACCTGTGTGTGCTCTGTGTGGTTTACCACGGTGCCAGAGTGCACAGGGCTGTAGCTTAAATTCCACTGATGATTTTTTTTCCTTTTTGTGAAGTTCTGTTTTCAATTTTCAGTGTGTAGCTGTGTTACCAAATATGGGAGAATCTGCTACCACTTTGGACTTGCACCACTGGGGATGTGTAACAGAAATGGGTTTCCTTTTTAAATTTTTTTTTTTAAATTCCAGTGGTAAGCACTGATTCCCTGTAGCCTCCAGTGCAGACAGAGAGATGCTTACAGGCAGATGGTATGGTAGATCAGATTTTTTCAGCTTTGCATACATACAATTAAAAAAAAGAAAAAAAGCTGTGAAAAGGAATGCTGTTGAATATATCAGATACAGTAAGAAGGGTTAAGCTGTTCAGATCACCTGCTTCATCTGCAACACTTTTTTTTTTTTCTTTCCTCTCTCCAGGAGGAAAATCAACAGTTCCCTTGTCCCTAGGGTGGTAGCAAGCCCTAACAAGGAAAAGCAGGACACATACCTTCCTTCCTTTATAACTAGTCACTGAATTGCTCCCAACCCACTCCAGATCTGGTAGGATAACTTCATTGTCTTCACCTGGAGGCCACTGCCTGAATTCCTGTCAGTTAATATAACACCTATGGAGTAAGGCACCAGTATTTCTTTCTGATGAAAGTGGGTTACGCACCCAGTCCCATGGTCATGAGCAGTTTCATAGGTTCATTTGCATGTGAAGATTTATGAGTTTCCTGGGTGTAACTGCACCTATAAAAGTTTGAGTCTGTAAGTGTCATCAAACATAATTCCTCCCTAAAGAGTAAGATATATGAAAGATGAAGAACTCTTTAATAAGTTGTGGTTATGACTGAAATTTTTAATTGCTTCCTTTACAGTGAAAGGTCTGTATGGAGAAGGGAATGCTGCTGGTTTGCTTTCACTGGTGGTGAAATAGGGAAATTTCCATAACAATTAATGATCAGGTATGCAGTGTTACTCCATAAGGCAGCTGAAATTTTGCAAAGCTATTCAGACAATAATCCTCATCACAGAATGTTATCAACCAGTACTGTGGGTCATAATTCCCCATTTCTGTAGTTATAGATACCATTCACACAGAATGTCAAGAGGAGTCTCCAAGATCCAAATCCTAAATCAGTAGTAAACCAGCAAGTTTATACCTTTTTCCAAACAAGTAGCTAGATAATTAAGCTAGAAAAATAAAAATATTTAAGCATATGGATTCAAACAAAGTAATTTGTTGTTGTTATGTACTTGTTCTATTCCTACAATTATTTATGAAGTATTTTGTAATAAGCTTTGAAACCTCACTTGTGTTGCCCGATTCCATTCCAAGTGACGTGAAATATTAATGTTGTTACATTAAAGACTCTGGAATAGCAGTGAAAACAGTTGCTTCCCAGAAAACATTTTGACAGTTTGGTGAGGCATCAGGGAGGTCCACTAGACAGCATTTTATCACACCATTGCATAGATAGCCAGAATAAGTTTCAACATAGACCAGTAATGACTCCTCATTCATATGTCCACTGCAGAAATGAGAATATGCTAAGTAAGAGCAGAAGGCCTCTAAGGCTTGAAAACCATGGTAAACATGACTCTGAAAGAAGTAAAAATGTGCAAGTCCTCAACCAAGGATGATAAGCAACAGAGAGAATATTAATAATTCTATTTTTAGCCATGTTTACTGTTTTATAAATTTTATTGCATAGAATAATGATTTAATGTAATACTTCTGAGAACAAAATGAGAGAATTACATAAGTGGGAGACAAGTACAGAAGGGAATGGCAAAAAAATTTCTGAATAAGGAAAGGTATCTGTTTCACCAATGCTATCCTAATATACCCCTAAGTGTTAATCTAATCTAAACAAGACTGAAAGCTTATATAAACTAGAGCTTTGAATTCCCATGGATAAAGAAACAAACACTGCTTTTTGAAAACTGCATATAGTTATCATATGTTGTATACTCTTGTATACATCCTGTATCAACAAGTCTGTATTTTGGGTTGTATTCAGAGATACTGGAAGCTATAGCTTCCAATTCTGTAGCTGTTTGTGATTAAATTCAAAATAAACCTGAGAGACAGAGGGGTCTTAAACATGTACAGGGCTCCTCCTAGAGTGAAATTAATGGTATAATTTTCTTCTTAAGCTCAAAAGATTAAGCTCTGTGGCAAACAACAAAAAGCATCTGACAATGTTAGTCACTTTAATTTTATTTTACAGATCACTCTCTGGATACTCACTTCAACTATTTCAGTTTTATAGGCATCCTTAGGAACCTTTTTTTCCTTTTCTGTAAAGAACCTTAACATACCACAGGAAAGGAATGGAATACCTGTTTCTCAGGTGTCTTGTACAAATATGCTTCTTCACTGCTCCCATAACTACCGAAACATTACCCAAAGTAGATGAACAGTGACTTAGACTGGTTTAACTACTATGACAGCAGAAGGAATATGCTCATTAAATACACCTTTGGTAAATTAAACGAAAAATTCTTATCTATTGATTATTAGCTCCGTAGTTGCACTACTAATATTATTTCTGCCCAATGTGTTTTACAGATGTTCCATAAAATCAAAGTTATGAAGGCAAAGAGGCCTACCCTGTTTCACCAGCGATAAGCCCCTACTGTACAGATGTTCACTTCAACTGCAGTTAGTCCACAGACAGTCACCTCTAATACATACATAAGATATGGGAATGAAGACAGGATGAATACAGATCAAGAAAATAACAAACCTAACTGTAGGATTTAAATTATCTGTCAAGATTACAGCAAATGCAGATACTGCCTGCCATTAAGTGTATGATATTTGCATGGATTATTTTCTTTAGCATTTGCTTTTTTATAATGTTAGTGTAAGTGGCAGCTGAGTGATTTACAAATCTAACTGTATGGCACCATCCTGTGGCGTACTTGATAATTACACAACTCTCAACTGTTCTTTCAGCTGCTGTTAACTGGCTGTGGCTTTCCATCGTGAATGGCCACACTCCCCAGCAGTGGTGGAGCAGAGGACAGTTTAGAGCTTTAGTTTCACGTCTCTTTCTGTGGCTAAGTATCACTGGCTACTCTAGCAAAGTTTTACCTTATCCGTGGGAAAATCGTTGGAAGGGAAGTGAGTTTTCCCTACTGTCCTAAAATTGATTCAAATACACTCCTCAACCCATGGCTACTATGTATAATACAAATAAAATATAGAATTGGGAGATAGGTGTTTGAAGAAGAAAAACTCAGATTGGACGGGCTGAAAATCCTTATCTCAAAATCCTGAAATAAACCAGAATAAGAAGACTGTGGGATTGGTTCTGTGGTAAGTATTTCAAATAAATACCTAAAGTCAGAGTGGTATATGACCAGAGAACAGGCAATATGGTATCTGCCTGTACAGAGGAGGGAGAGGACAGAAGTGATTCATGTCTGAAAGGTCCCTGAATTTGACCTGAGTTGTCTGCAATAATTTAAAGTAAATAGTGAAGTGGTGAATAATTAGATATAAAAGTAGACAAGATTGTGCTGTTTCTGTTGTTTTTTGGTTTTTTGGTTTTTTTTTTTAAATAACTCGATTTTCTAGGCAAAGACAATGTGACACACTTCATTCAAGTGAATATTAATAAAACACATTATGTGGTGCCACTCGGAAATTTATTAATGAAGCTAGCAAAGTTGGTAAGTTTTATGAGGATTATAATACAGGCAAGGAACTGGCTAAAAGTGGTAAGGTACTGAATGATTTTTGAATGGTGAATCCAGCCAGAAGAAAGCTATTAGATTTTACTATAGTCATTAGTGACATAAATGTTACCAGTGCTCTGCTGACAAAAACAATTAGAAGGTATCATTAGTATTATGCAGAAAAAAAAGGTTGTTCTCAAGAAATGGAGGCATGAAACAGAATGAAATTCGAAAATACAAACTATAACATCACACTTCTGAAGAACAATAACAAAGAACGTGCTGTAAGGAGAACACGATATTTGGAAATAGCAAAACAGGTTGATCTAGTTTATACAGGATGATGACAAGTGTGATAAAATTGTGAAAACATCAGGATTTACTTACCACCTGAGGTATTTCCTGCAGAAATAGGAGTGATGCTGATTAGACTTTGAAATGGAATATTCAAGTAAATCAGTATGCAGAAAAGACACACATCACTGGCACATATTCAGAAATAACTACTGAGGTGACCAAGGGAAGAAAAACAAAGGCTGAGCGAAATTAGACATGATTGTTGCATATAAATATGTTAACCAGGTAAACACTGAGGAGGGAGACCTGCTAAAGTGAAAGGGCAGTGATGATGAAGAACAAACCAGTATAAACTGTTAATTTATAAATTAAGATTAGAATTTAGGAGAAAGATGCTAACCTAGAGGAGTGAGTTTCTAGAACTGATTTCCAGTTGGAACATGGGAACAAAATCTTCAATGGTGAATCTAAACAAAAGAAACGAGGTGATACAGTGCCTCCAATAACAAGAACTGGACTTGATCCCCATCTCTTCCAGGTCTATATTCTTCTTATACTGTTATTCTGAAGATTAATTAATTGTGCTTTTTTTCAAATATGACCCTAGAATGTGAATTTATTAGCTTTACACTATTAGTGGTTTAGCCCCCAGTTGACTAGAAAACTTCTGGGGAGAAACCCAGGCCTATACAGCATGGTATCATGCATAGCACCACTCTCTCCAGTGTTAATCTTCAACAAGCTGTCCTTCAGGAAATGTTGAGTCCTCCACAAGCTGTCAGCCCAGCCTTACCTGTGGTGAATCAAATATTTCCCAGATGATCCTATAAACTAAAGACTGGTTGGATGTGTTCATTTATTAGAGCCAGCTAGGAAGAAGCTGAATGCTACTTTCAAAAGGTAAGAATGTAGTTAAATAAGGTATCTATACTGGAATGGTTATACAGTGTATGGTCACAAGCATAGTGATATTTCTGGGTTTATGGCATAGGTTGACTGAGAGTTTTCTGCTACTACTAGGTTCTTGTTTGCATTAATATTGCCTTGGAAAAGCAAGCAAACAAACAAACAAAACCCACAACCAAATTGAATATGTAAAGAGCTAGTTTGGCTTCCCAACCCAAGAATTCACTACCACGTACACAGTTATTTTGAGCTGTTTTTCAGAATACTGTTTTTATCAATTAGTATCTGGGAGGAAAACTAGAGCGTTTGTGTTTTGGTTGGGTGTTAGTCAAAACATTTCTTGCTGTTGGAGAAGACCATGTGGCTTTAAAGCAAACCTTAGAGCATTTTAATCCTTATTCTCACATTTGCTCCGCTTTTCTATTAGTTCTTTTTCAATTTGTTGCTATCTTATTTTAGTTCAGTGATGGAATTCTGAAAACAGCAAATTCCAAGAGCACAAGTGTGCTCAAAATGTTAGCACTATGTTCACTGTGGGATTGCATTTTGTGTTCAAAAGGAAGATGATGAATCTAGAATTTTTGGAGGAGAACCTTAAAGTTAGTTTGGATAATTATCCAAAAGTTTAGAAGATGAGTTAAATTTTATTGAACCAATGAGGTACTGCTTATGTGACCACAACTGAACTGAATAAAATTGGAGTCTAAGACTTGCTACTGTGAATGGGAGGTCCCATTATCCACCTCTAGAACTTCTAAGGAATGACCGTTATGACTTTAAATTACATTTGTAGGAACCTCTCCCCTTCTCTCTTTCCTCCTTCCCTTTTAACCTTTTCTTCTAAGATTTCAATTACTACTTTGCTTCCCTCCTTCATCCAAGGTAGGAGTCAGTGCTCTGCTTTCCCCGAGATCCTACGTTATTCAGGAACGTAAACTTTTCCTCACAGATATTCTCTTTCCTGCAGCAGAGAGCACAGGCTATGGTTGTGCTACATTGCTACACAAGCCTTATTTCCGTTATGAACAAAAGCTTCAGATTTTCCTTACTGAGAAGATCTTGGAAAAAGTAGACACACGTTTCTGAAGACATGAAGGTCTCTCTGTAATTGGAACAATTGCTTTAAGCTGTGAGACGGTTCAGAAGATGACCCTGTTGAACATCCATCTGAGAAATGGCCATTTCAATGGTGCCTGAAGTAAACTCTGAAAAATGTGCCTGCAAGAACTACTCAGTACTTGTGTGTCTTGATCTCTTACCTGCTTTTAGCAATTCTACACATCTTCCTCTTCTGCAGGACTATGGAGCTTCTTGGACTGAAAGGTATTTCAACAATGCGATCCAGACAACATAACTGCTCTGGTAGTCATATGAGTCAAGCCCTATGACTTACAATTTCTGATTACAAAAAGAAATATATAATAAGCTTAAAGATTAGGGCACAGTTGTTTCTGAAGGTCAAATGTACAGCACAACTAAGTTTAGGAAAAGAATTAGGAGGATTAAGTTTATATTTATTCTTGCTTAGTTACCATAAGCAACTATTAAAGGTTTGGTCCATAGTTGGTATTTGGTTACTTCTGCTGCCTGTTTATACTATTCCCATCAAGTTAGTGTGAGATAAACCAGCGTGTGAACATTCAGTGCGTTAACTAAGCTGTGATAATAACATGGAAACATGTCTTTACTTGTGGTAAAAACTCACTCTCATCTTATTTTAGATAACAGGGCAACTGGCAGTTGACATTTGACTTGGAATGATGTAATTTGGACATTTATTTACTTAATAGTTAAACTGTGTATCTTCTTTTTATATATTCTGCATTAAGATGGACTGTGTGGGTTCAGTCTTGCTGAGCTGGAGCAAAGAATTCTGCCCTACCTTATAAACTTGTGCCTTAGCTGGCAGGCAGAGAGGATGAGCTTTCAGCTGTGGCATAGGGTGTAGCTCTATGTAGGAAGGAACAGAGAATTTTCTCACGTTGGTAGAGACGTACAACTTTATGCCTTAAGGCTGAAGAGCAATATGATTTTTTTTTTCCTTCTGCTAGAATGGGATAAAACTACACTACTTACTTTTTCCTATGAAAGAAAGATTTATTTATTTTTCTATACCAAAAAAGGAAAAGTGTGCATATGTATGTGTATTTATATATACACATGCACACATATGTATATTTACATACCTATTTACATATACATATTTACATACAGAAACTTTCACCATTTTTTTCTAAAACATGTAAAACACTGGCCTACACAGCATGAAGGCAACTGTCCTGATGGGTATTGCATTTGGACAGTTATATACATTACATTGCCTGATGATCTTAGTTTCAAATTTTAATTTCCAGTGGACATGAGCTATACTAGAAAGCCCCGTAAGCAGTATCTTTGCATGCTGAACAAGTTAAAAGATGTTTAACTGCAAGCACTGTCTTGGGTACTAGCAATCTAAATAACTTCTCCTAGTGATCTGGCTTTAAACGTACTATTTATCAGTAGTATCACAAACTATTAGTAGTAGCAAGATGTAATATTAATAAATTAGTAGCAAAAATTATTAGTAGCAGGTATTAGTAGTAATATGTAATATTAGTAATAACATGTAGTAGTAACATCCTTTCTTAAAAAAAGAAAAAAAGAAATACAATGGCAGTCTCTTTCTGTGTATATCTATGGAGAGGAGCTTCATATTTCTTTAAAACTTTACTATTTTCTTCACATTCTTCAGGGGTCTACTTTCTGCCTCCTCCTCTGCTGTTATTGATCCTGTGCTTATTTAACAAAAGCCTACTTGATTCATGTTTCTGAATTTTACTCACTGAATTACACATTTTGTTACCTATTCTACAATATATTAGGAACGTATCTCTTCCTGCTTGTTTGACACAACTAAGAGGTTTACTATGTTAATAATCTTATTTCCCTGGCCTTTTTCATTCCTCTCATTCTATACCATCTTTGCTGAAGACCATCTGGATGATCCTGAAGGAACCCTCCAGCCCTGTTTTTTTATGATTCTATGAACTAAAGTCTCTCTTGGTTTCCTCAATCAAATTTAAAGATCCACCACTTCTGTATGGTTCCACTGCATTCTCTATTTTCTTATCCCTAGACAAGTATCAGCCATTCACGACTCGCACCTTTCGTTGTTGCTTCCTACTCTGTTACCAGTGCATTTCCTTTCAAAACTGTGAGTAAATTCACATGCTTTGAGAAAGAAAGAAGGCAACTAGATCCTATCTATTGGAAGGTTTGGGGATCCAAAGATTAGATCTAAACCAACATCTCAATTATGACAACTACTGGAAGCCAGCGCATGCACTAGTAAAACACCTTTTTGCAGAAAATGTTGCTAAATAAAGCAGCTGGATTCTGCACGTGTGTCTTCTGGAATAGTCCCAAATAAGTCTGGCACAAAAGTCTAAACCTGCCCAAGAAACTTGAATTAAGGCTGTATCAGGATGCAACCTTTAATTATATGGCTCCATATGTTTTTACCACAGTATTGCTGCCTCATTCAGCGAGTAGACAGTTATTAGTATTCATTTGTAATATTAAATTCATTTGTAATCGGTATCTAGCACTAGACTTTAATGAACGCCATCAAAATATGATGCAAAATTAAAAAAATATATTATTAAATTCTAAGTAATTTAAAAAATACTATGTTTAAAGAAAGCTCCACCTAACTGCAACCACTTAGTAGCACAGAACACTTCTGCAAATACCTCTCTGATATATCTCATGATAAATATTCTGAAAATGGGGAAAAATGCAACTATAGGCCAACTTTGATTGTGTTAGGTAACTTACCCTGGGGCAGCATCCTACAGTGATTCTGTGGCAGAGTTGAAGTGGCAGTTCAGATCATCTTCTCAGCATTTATCTGCCTTAGCCGTAGAACTGTCATTTTTCTTCCCATCATCACCTGCCTCATATGCTGTGTCTCAAAATTTTTGTAATATATGACAGAGCAGGCCTGTAGGCAACAGCCTACTTACCTATACAATCCTAACCCAGTACAGGTTCATGCAAGAAGGGAACTGGGGTTGTTTAGCCTGCAGAAAAGGAGGCTGAGGGGAGGTCTCTACAACTACCTGAAAGGAGGTTGTAGCGAGGTGGGTGTTGTTCTCTTCTTCCAAGTAAAAAGTGATAGGACAACAAGAAATGGCCTCAAGTTATGCCAGGGAGAGGTTTAGATTGGATATTAGGAAAAATTTCTTCACCGAAAGGGTTGTCAGGCATTGGAACAGGCTGCCCAGGGAAGTGGTGGAGTCATCATCCATGGAGGTATTTAAAAGACTTGTAGATGCGGTGCTTAGGGATGTGGTTTAGTGGTGGACTAGGCAGTGCTAGGTTTACAGCTGGACTCAATGATCTTAAAGGTCTTTTCCAACCTAAATGATTCTATGATTCTAAGAACTACATTTGAACTCCCTGTCAAATGGTTTTTCTACCATGTTTCCTCCATCTCTCCTCCATCATAAATTGCTAGCTCAGGTACCACAAGCTCCTGGTCCAGCCAGTTCCATCTTGCATTTTCTCATTAGATTTAAGTTGCCTTCTTTCAACCTTTTTCTTCTCCAGTCAATTAGCTCTAAATCCCTCCTTTCTGTTTTGCTCAGTATTTCTAAGTGTCACCCTCCTGTTTTGCAACATACATCCAGTCTGCCTTTCTTGCCTAATAATGTAATTCCCTCCCAGTACCAGAATCATTGTTCAGCCTGTCTAATCTCCTTGCTGAACTGGTCTCTAGGTCCTCCTGCCACTGGCTTCCTGACCCAAGGAGGCTCAGCCTCCTTTCCTAAATATTGTCTTGCTAAGCCACTCCAGTTTCTGTAGCCCTTCTTCACTGATTTCTTGTCAAGCCATTTATTTCTCTTCCACTCTCAATCTTGCCTCATCATAATGCATTCCTTACCAGGTTTTATCCCCCCTGCATTCAGATCAGTGGGATCATTCTTAAGCCAAAAACTGTTACCTATGCTCAGTCCCCATGTCTAGCTGCATTTTGGTATAAAACACCCATTGTGGGAAAAGGCTTTGAGCTTGCATAGTACTTCATCAACAGCTCACTGCTTAGTCTGTACGGAGGAAGGTTGCAGAGACTTGGATAATGTGATCTGTAAGGAAACTGATGGTGCATGGTTGCTTTACAGGGTGATGAAGTTTGTTTAGCAGCAGGAGCTGTGAGGGACCTGAACATACCGAATGATGGAATCTCCAGCCCTTTTGGTAGCCCAAAGACAAGAATTGTTACAGAAGGCATACAAATCTATTTTTCAAAAGTCAATAATTTGGCAGTGTGAAGGAACACATGAGAAACTTATTCAATAATGCTACATGGATATCATATATGACCTGTTATTAGTGTGTAAGAGCAGACCATTAGGCTCCTAGAATGTTCAATGTCTCTGACATGGTTAATCAGAAGGGCTGCTATAATAATTACCAACTTGTGAAACAATGGGTGGAGACAGGACTTCAATTTTAGAAACCCACTTAGAGTTTCCACATTGCTCCTCCACCTTCTGTCTTTCTTCAGCTGGTGAGTGTGTAGCAAAATGGTACTTGAATCTGAGTGTTAATAAATGCAAAGTATTGCATACAGAGGAGAACTTCTAATTCTACTTTAATCCCCCCCCAAAAGATCTGAACTATATTGACTCAAAACAATGATTAAGAAATACCGTACTTGCCAAGGACAGAAATTTAATGTGTAAAAAGTACTAAATGCTAAATAGTTTAAAAGTCCCCATAGTGAGAGGAAGTAGGAGACAGTAGTTTCCAGGAATATGCCAACAGGGAGAAGAGCTCTGCAGAGTCTAAAAATTGGACCCTCACTACTGATCTTTCACGGTGATTAACTAAGCAAATAGATCTACACACAGAATGTATTAAAATCCTTGTTCTGTTATATTAGCATCTTTTCTATATTACCAATGTTAAAAACAAATTATACTTTGTTTAAGGAACACATCATCATAGTATATATTTGTGGCCATAGCTCCTGGAAAACAGAAGGATGGGTCTGATGAAGTTATTATGGTTTAAATCTAATGTCTGATACCTCTAGACCAAATAGGAGAGAGGGATATGATTTCTTTTTGAGTGGTTACAACAATTCAAGCTTCATCACCTGGAATAAGAAGGAACCATAGCATAAACACTGATGATGACACAGCTTTTCAAAAGTTATGTCTCTCTTGTATAAGCTAGTCTCTGCCAAATTTGAGTTTTCATTGCAAAGCATGGCAATAAAGCACAATGACCTAAAAGCTTGTTATGTTTTCTTAATATATTGAAAGTAATTTATTTTTAGATTGCTTCATTCTCGGAAATAATCGGACCACACTGGCATGACATCTTTTATTATATATATTAATATCCAAGTTGAGGCAGAAGATTTCTGCCAACTTTCAGTTTGCATCATTATAAATCAGCAAAGATATAAACAGCTGAAAAGCACTACTTATAAGAGAATTGTGGGGCAATCTCAAAAGAATTACAGCTCTACCTAGGAAACAGGAACTAGTTGTAAACCTATTTTAAATGCCTTTGTTTAAATTACTGAGTTCAGATATCAAACTTGACACTGTGACTTTGCAAAGGTCCATTATACTATTCATGAATGCCTTTTCAGTAAAATGTTCCTTAAAAACTTCCTTCAGTTTTCTCACTTTTTGATGAGAAAGGGAACAGTTTTTTAATCAAGCATTTTTCTAAGTACAATAGGAAGTTAACATCAACGACTTCTGGTCTTCTACTTTACATATGTATCTAATAAAACATAAAACAATACAATATTTGAGATAAGCTAGAAATAAATGTTGAGCAGTGAAATACCTTGGCTTTCAGATCACCAGAAGGTGTCAAGATCAAACTGAGCTGTGATTCACTTCAGGAAAAACTGAACAAGCTAAACAGGAACATTTAGTTTCAGTTACCATTTTCCTACCCACTCACCTAGTCCAAACAAGGTAGGCAAGTGAAGCACAAAATGCTAACTGACACTAACTGTTAAGAAACGCAGAGTACTTCATTTTGGAGGAAAAATCTAATTCCGTATTTGTTTCACACAGATTGTCCAACAATACTTACTCATGAAAGGAATATCAGCATTCTAAACATCAATACGGACAACTCTGTAAAGACATCTTTCTGTAAAACTGTCAAAACCAACTAACAGGAAAAACAAATGAAAACAGTAAGTAAAATAAAACTGAATTCTTACTGCAAATCAGTGGTTTGCTCTTATCTGAAATACTAGGTGTGTTTTCTGGACCAGCAGAATATGAGTAATTATAATACTTAATGACAACAAAAATTAGAATGGATGTCAAACACTGTACTTTAGAACTAAATGTTTGACACTAGAGTAACATCTGCTATGGAAGCAGATGTGTGGAGTCTATACTGTCTCTTAGAGTATCTGATACTATCCATGTACAGATAGGAGACCAGATAATTTCAGAGTCTCATCTAATAATGGTAATTCTTATGTACTTTCACATTTTCACCTGGATTTTTGAATTTATGAACTCTGCTTATAAAAAATGATCTGTCTTGTATTTTAGAAAGGCATGAGGTATTAAGTAGAGGTAAGAGTTGTTTTTATAGAGGACAGATCACAGTCACATTAAAAAAACAGGCATATAAATCAAAAATTATTGCCAGAAATCAAGGAAATGCAGAAAGTAGACTTGTGTGTAGCAGTTAAGCTCTTGTGGGTTATGGTGTCATTTAATAAAGATTAGGACAAGTACTCCTATCCCCATACAGTGAGGAAGTAAGGCAGTAATGGCACAGAAAGTCTGCAAGCATTGATATATTTAAAAGCCAATGCTCTGTACATCCTAAGCTCTCTAATCATTTTTTTTTCTATACACCCCTTATCTTTCTCCCCACATCATTCCCAAATTTTACTTTCTGCTCAGAAAGACTACCTTTCCGCATCTTAAGTTCCTGTAACATCCCAATCATCTGAGGGGCATGCAGAAGGTGGGTAGGAAAAGGGCAAGAACAAGAAGTGAAAACAGGAGGTACAAAGAAATGGAAGCATGTCTTCTCTTTCTGTTCTGCAGATCAAAGAAACTTTATGTCCATTTCAATTTCACCCTGTAGGCCCCACTCTGAAGATCAAACCTGTGTTATAATCAGCATATGTTTCAAGGAGGTGGAGGCTTATGGGTTTTGAGTGGCTGATACCATATCCACACTACTTCACCCACACTAGAGTTTCAAGTTGTATGGAGTGACTAAACATATAATGATTCCATTTGGTTGATATTAGCTGTATTAATGAGGCTGCCATTGGGAATAGTCTGTATCTTTATTCATACACACACATATATGAACTGATACATAACTAAATGCAGCTCAACTTCAGATGTGTAATTTCTTTCTGTTAAAAATCAAGCAACAAACTAATACTGTGGTGTAGCACTTCAGCAGAATGACAAAACCTTATCACTTAGTGCTGATGACTGCATTAATACAGCAGTTCATTAATTTCCCTGCAAACCATGCCAATTTTTACAGCTAAGAGGTATACCTAAGAGATAACACAGATTTTGCAAAAGAGACCACATCAATCTCTTTAACTGTCCTTCTTGCTCCACTAGTTATTAAGTTTTCAAATATCATAGTACTTAACATTAAAGTGAACAATCTTACTGAATTTATACGGACTTAAAAATTAAGCAAGTGCAAGTCTACAGAATGGAGACCAGCACTACAAAAATTACCTTCATACTTAAATGACATACATGGTACAGTTTGCATCTTACAGCTTACCTCAACTTACATAAATGAATCTCATTATTCTGCCACCTTTCGCAACATTTGTAAATTGCTCTCCCTGATGTATTAATATATGTTACATTGGACCTACAATAAACAACATGATTTTTCATTTAATTATTAGATGTTGTTCTCAGAATATAGTTGGGTGTTGTATGCCAAGTGCCAACAGCAAATAATACAGGTTCTTCCTGTTCTGAGAGAAACCAAATCAGAGCATCTTCTTACTTGTTAGCCTAGACTCCTATTAAAAAAAATAAATGTATTCACATAACTATTAGTGGGACAAAATATTCATTCCAAACCAATTTCTTATATTCCTGACTAACTCACTCCTTAATACTCAACTGGCTAAAATCAAGATTGACTGGGGACATGACTTAAGAATCTGAACTGTTTAGAATTTTGTTACTGCTTTTTCTTAAGCAGGCTTTTTTTTTTCTTAATTGTGAAATTGAAGAACTGCTTAGGCAGGTACTGCTACTTAACACTTCAGACACAGGACCATAGCCTAACACTTGCCATTATGAGGTCTCCTGATGTCCTGTCCTGGTTTTGGCTGGGATAGAGTTAATTTTCTTCCTAGCAGCTGGTACAGTGCTATGTTTTGGGTTCAGTATGAGAAGAATGTTGATAACACACTGATGTTTCTCAGTTGTTGCTAAGTAATGTTTAGACTAAGTCAAGGATTTTTCAGCTTCTCATGCCCAGCCAGCAAGAAGGCTGGAGGGGCACAAGAAATTGGGAGGGGACACAGCCAGGGCAGCTGATCCAAAGTGTCCAAAGGGGTATTCCATACCATGTGATGTCATGCCCAGTATATAAACTGGGGGGAGTTGGCCAGGGGGTGCAGATCGCTGCTTGGGAACTAACTGGGCATCGGTCAGTGGGTGGTGAGCTACTGCACTCTGCATCACTTGTTTTGTATATTCCAATCTTTTTATTATTATTATTGTCATTTTATTATTGTTGTTATTGTCATTATTGGTATCTTCCTTTCTGTTCTATTAAACTGTTTTTATCTCAACCCACGAGTTTTACTTTTTTTCCCATTCTCTCACCCATCCCACTGGGTGGGGGGGGAGTGAGTGAGCGGCTGCGTGGTGCTTAGTTACCAGCTGGGGTTAAACCACAACATGTCCATTATAGGGTTTTAAGGCTTTAATAGTAAATATGCATTTTCCTTCCTACAGTCTTCAGTCTTCCAGAGTGCGCTTTCTTGTTTAAATAGCTTCCTTTCTATGAATGTTCTTACATAGCTAGTAGGAAGTTTGAACCATACCATGGACCACATTAAAAGCAGTTGTTAATTTGATCTTGCTTCTTCAGAGAAACTACACACACTATTAGTAATAAAGGTGACTCTTCGCTGTGTTTTCTTTCAAGCTACCCCTTTACACCTCTAGCTTTTACATTTGAGATACATTTGAATTAACGTTGCTGTTATTTGCTACCTGGGAAAACTCTCACAGCTGACTTGCACCAAGAATACCAAGAACACAAAATGGCTGCAACGTATAAAGTATTGAAATGCAGCAGATCTCAAATTGCAGAACAAAGAAGGAGCTTTTGTCACAAAAGCATTTGATCAGTGTGGGTGATTTCATCAAGGACATGCTTAGCCATGAGTGTTGTTGGAAACTGATGAAGCAATGGATCAATAAAAACCTCATGTTTTGAACAAAGTGCCCATTTATCAATCATGCTAACAAAGTTATTCTGAAAAAAAGCAACATTCAAGAGCGGAGGCAGTAGAAGAAACAGTGGTGGATCGGATGCATGAGAAAGTTTCTCAGATGACAGGTGTATGTGAAATTATTTAAGGACAAGTTAGAAGAGAAAAGAAATATGTAGTAGGACATGGTATTGGCTAGCCTGAAAAAGCAGGATAAGGACACCACAGAAGACAAACACAGCAGAACGCAAGTCATGCAGTCATGCAAACAACAAAGGTCAGCATGGCCCAAACAGATGGACATTGTATGTAAACAAAGTTAGGCTATATTAGATAGCTAGTTCTGTGGAAGGGTACAACCAGCCTAAGCTTAAGAAGGGAAGAAGACTTGTAAAGAAATGCATATCACAGCACTCTTGATCTCTGCACAGATATTGAGATTATAAGTAGCAGCAAAACTGTACTTTAAAGATGCAGTAAACCTGAAAACTTTTAGAACTGTTCATTTTTGTAATGATTTTAATATAAGCATTTTACTTTGATGAAGAAACCACCTGGTTTTAGTTTCTCACATTTACCTACTGCTAAAGTAGCTAAGATCTAAAAAACCAAGATATTTTTACAAACATTCATCTTATAAAACAAGATGACTTTATTAATGCTGTGTGATTCTGCTCTATATTTTCCTGAGTATCAGAAACACTTTAATTAGTTTTGATTTTTTTTCTTTCCCAAAACACCAATGTACAGCAGATATTTTACAGTAGGGCAATTACCGATTTGCCTAAGGTCACAGAACAAGTGCCAGAGAACTAGATTCAGTAGTCCTGACTCCAGTGCTCTCATGCATGTGAACAATTTGATGTTTTGAGACTCCAGCTTTTACATCAAAAAGTAAATTTGCCCCAAAATGCCCAAAGATACCAAGGATGGGGAAAGGGAGTGAGAAAGAGAAGTATATGTGGTGATTCACAATGAAGAAACAGAGATTACTTTTCATCAAACTGCAGCTTCAGCCCTGTTACTCCAGGCAGACATATCTGAAAGAAACAGGAGTACTCAATACATGGACTGACCTATGCACACACTCCTATACTACAGTAACAAATGCACAATGTTCAAAGATATTAAAATATTTTTAAAAGCCTGTATGAAAACCTTTTTTAGACTAAAACCAGATACATTGATTCTAACCGCATTTTGATCTGCATTTAAGTTTGACCAGAGAAATTGTTTTGTCATTTCAGTGTGAACCATTGCACCAATACAGGCTTTAAATATATAGCTGACCAGTTCCCGTAGAAAGTACGGCCACTTCATATACATTACCGGGTGTCCTTCTGAGGGATATGACCCCAGGGGAAGATCCAGTGTAAATACAGTTATGCTGGCATGGGTGTTTTTGCTGGTATAGCTCGACTTTGCAAACTGTTATTAACTCTGCTGGAAAAAGCACCTGTGCGAGTATAACTGGTTTTGTAGGAGAAAGCTGGCTGGTATCTCCAGCTGTAGCTGGTGTGGCTCTGCCCGTGATAGGGATTGTTTTCCTGGACTTACACAGGTGACAACTTGTTCCACCCTCTTGGCAGCTGCTCTCACTGCCCTAAAAAAAAAGACAGCGTGGCAAAACTGACATCAAAGCCTCTCTTAAAGGTTGATTTTGTACTGCCGCCACATTTATATGGCACTCGTAATTCACGCTCAGAAACCACACTGTACACCTGCAAAAGACCCCCCGTGGAAGCGAACGACCGGAGCCTCCCAGGCAGGAGGTGCCCGGCCGAGGACGCCTGACAAAATTGAGGCCGAGGCCCGGCCGCCAGGCTCCTCAGCCCGACCTGCAGGCGAGGACAACCAGCGGCAGGCCCGGCCCTGCTGGCGCAGGAGGGAACGCCCCTTCCCTTTCACCCGCTCCCCGGCGCGCCCGCTGCCGTGGGAGGTGGGGAAGGAGCGTTAATTACCGTCGTCCCCACCGCACAACCTGCCCGCGCCGCCGCCCCCCCGGCGAAGC
>NW_010973284.1:17282009-17331547 GCF_000737465.1 Haliaeetus leucocephalus
GCGAGAGCTGTGGAAGCCCTCGTCGGCTCTCGGCCCGACGGAGGGGCCGCCCGCCTCCCGGCTGTTACGGGGCGCTGCTGCCCACAGCCTCCTTCCGGGGAGGGGGCTCAGGCCGCTTCCCCCTCCCGCCTTCCCTCAGGTGCAGTCGGTGCCGCTCTTGTGAGTATCCGGCCGCCGCCGCCTTGTTAGTGAAATTATATTCGTTTTCTCAGTTTTCCTGACTGTGGACTAGTATTAACGAACAGTTGACTCCCAGGGATGTCCTAGGACGCCTTATCTGCATAGGCAAATAATGGACCGCAGCTATGGTTTTAATGCTGCCGTGTGAGGTACGTGGGTGACAATTTCAAAGAGGTGGTATCGGGTTTGTTGCCTCTGAGGATGCCTTATTGGTATACGTGTGCCAGGGTGTGTATTTTTTCATCTCCTGTGAAGCCCTTGGGTACCATAAAGCGTGGCAGCTGAAGAATGTACCTCAGACTCAATCCTTTCACAATTTTAGTGTATTTGTGGCTGTAGATTATTGACCATATGCCAAAGACTCGGCATGTTAGAGTAGTACAGTTAAGATACCCTGTAGTCGTTATAAACTTACCCTGGTACTAGATTGTGATGGTGAAATGAACTTACTCAACAGACTTAAGTAATACTATACCTGTGATTAAGCAACAATCCAGTTTTATTTTACCTAATTCCTTTCATACACATGGTATCTTTAAGCGCTTTGTGAAATTAGGTAACTTTGTCATATAACATGTCAGAAATTTATATGCTGCTGACAACTCATGCATTTGCTACCTTACATTGTTTGCATGGAGTAAAAACAACAAGATTGCAGACTATTGCGGAGAGTTACTCTTCTATCAAACTCGTGGGGAGGGATGATATTTTTCAGGTATCTCTGCTTAATTTAGTGAAATACTGTTGTAAAAAAGGAGAAAAGCTATATAGAAGGGAATAAAAATGGTGAGCTGGGTGGGTTACTGACACTGTAGTGCAAGATTTTCACACTTAATGTATTATAATGGTGTTTGTAAGAAAGACTAGGCCATGCAGATGTTCTGGGGGTATCTACATTTTAATTCAGACCAAGAGTATTCTTTTAAAGTGAATCTCCCAATTGTCAATGCCTACCTTGCTCTGCCTTTATTGAGGAGTGATCTTGGAGCACGCAAACTAGATGACATTCAGATTGGAGCACATCTTCAAATGTAGATGCGAGTCCAGTGTAGTTTTGAAGTGTATTTAGTACATTCCCACTACTAGCAGCATTCAGCTGACAGGAGCAGGCTAGAACTTGTCCAGAGTAATCTCCCTATCCCTGAAATAAGTATAATGTGGGTCCTGGGTTGTCCCCATAAACTATTTTGCTTGGAAATCTTTTGATGTTGATCTGCAGGACTTGACAATGGCAATGCATCTATTAGCTTGAGGATCAATGTACTCAAAGTGAGCATTAGCCTTAATGCTGAAGACTATATTTGGAATGTGTCCTCGTATGAATCTTTGATTTTGCTGGGTCCAGTGTTAAAAATCTGAGGCATTCAGATGTATTAAGTGGACCAAAGATTATTACAAGATTAGTGAGAATTGGAAAGTGGAAATAATTTATGAGTTACGTTCCAGCTAACTCAGCATTCGAATGGAGTTGTGAGAGCCTGACGTGATCTGTCCCTTTTCCTCTATCTGTACTGTAGTCTTTCTGATACCTTATCCTTTGCTTCTCTCATCTTCCTCTCTCAAGCCATTTTGCATTCTCAAATCTATTAGAAATGCAGTTGCTAAAATAACTACCATGCTTGCAAACTTGATTGTTCCACTTGTGCATACGTGTTGCTTTATGCTTTTGAGTCCCTCCACAGCTTAGGTCTTATTTACTACTGGTACTGTGTTGTGGCCATAGATTCCAAACTCTAACATACAACATTCAGTTGTTTCAGTAATAGCTGTGCTGCTGCTTTAGTGCTATTTCTGGAGATGGTTTTTGCGCACTGGTCTTTGTTCTTTTATCTATGTTTCCCTGTGAGGCAGACCTTGCCGGGAGCCTTACAGAATGCTACCTATCAAGACTAGGCAGTAGGTAAGCTACATTGCCTATACCTCCAGCCTAGACGAAAGCATCCAGTTATTACCATTGCTTCATCCTCCTTTAGTCTCATTAGGTCATGTATCATTCATCTCTTAATGCTTTGTTGCTAAAGTGAATTATAGCATACTTTTGGAAAGGATTGTCATGGTGCCACATCTTTACATACTCCAGCATACTTGTGCTGGTATGTGATGCTGACATATAATAACAAGTGGTAAACCTTTGTGCAGTAATGATAAAAATCTCCAGGGCCTAGTGTACCCTCTAATTTGTGTTGTATTTCTCTCTGCCTCTTTGGGAAGAGGGAGAAGTTGGGAGAGTAAGGCTGTCCTAAATTTGTTTACTTATTCCTATGGAGAAGAATTTCACTTGGCAATCTGTGTAGTCTGGAAGAGGACTGGTAGTGTAGTCGCTGCTTGAGGTTAACCGAGTAAAGTGTGTGAGGAATAGTGGTGATTTAATTTTATATGTGTGAATTCCTTTGTTAACCTTGGTGTATATAATGCCGGAAAATGTTGTGTCATGTTAGTATGAGATGAATTTCAGCTGCTTGAATTCTGGAAGGTGAAATTCTAGTTTTGGACTTCCTAAGGGCGAAGGTGAACATTGCAGACTTGAATATAAACAGCAAAACACTGGCCTTAACATTCAAGTGAACCATGGAAGTGTTCTAGTACAACTGTGAACTTTACCTGCAAAAGTTCTTCCTTTCTCACATCGTTTATTTAAGAATCCACACTTAAGTATTTATGCTTATACATACTTTATGTTCAAAGTAAGATATGCTATTATAATGTGTTTTCCTGGAATAACTGTTTTCTGTTTTGTGTGCTTTTTTTTAAGTTTTGCTGGAATGTTAGCAATGGTTCAGTATCACTGCTGGCCAAAGTTGAAAGGTAAAATAATGTATACATTAAAAAAATCAACCAACAACTAAAAAATCTTTTAGCAAATCAAATGCGTTTGAATGTGTAACAAAAAAGTTATCTTACCCAGACTCTTCCTATTTTGTGTGTTAATTTCGATATAGAATAATCACTTATAGAAATGATAGCAGGAAGGAAAGAAGAGGCAACTTTCACCTACTTTTCTGCTGTCAGACAATGGGGCAAGGTCCAGTACAACTTGTATCAAGTAGCAATGTATGAATAAGTAAGCTGTATATGTTATGGTAACCTACCTTAGTAGGTCAAAGATCACTTAATTAGTGCTAGCTCAATTAGTCACAGATGTTCTTCTGTAAGAGCTATTACACCACTCATGAGTTTTGTAGAACTGAGAGGTGGTATCATTTGCATTTTACAGTATATTTTAACCACAACTTTCTAAAATCCTCCAAAATAGAATGACATAGAACTGTTTGCTTATAGTAACTTGTTAGTGTTCCATGTTACTTCCTTGGAATAAAGCATGGAGAGAAAAATGCACTGTTTCTCTATTCGAGTTGCTCTCAAAAAGTCTGTTTCCTTGGAAAAGCTTCATTTCCTCTTGGGAGGGGGAAAATTGTTATATGTAAATGCAATTATGACTTCAGTTGTAGTATGTGGGTTTTTTAGAATTATAAGTTGTCTTTTTTTGAGGAACTACATTATCCTGGGTATCTGGAAAAAACTAATCCAGCATGAGCTCTTTCTGCAAATAGAAGTGACTTCAGCATTGATGATCAGTGAGTGTCCTGACAGTTGAAAATGTTGCCTCCATTTAGGGAATTGACTCATAAAATCTGTTTTAAAGACCAGTGGTTCTATTTTTTCCCCCTATTGAGTATTGGAGAAAGATTTACAGAGAGGAAGAATGAAGGAAAACCAGCGGAAGTCAGGTCAGTATTCTTTGTACTTTCTCCCCTGTCAGTTAAAATCAAGAAAAAAATTTAATGCCCAAGACTTTGTCACTGAGCAAGGTCCGAAAAGACTGATTTCTGGAATGTTTTTTCTTTACTTTTTTTTTAAAGCATAAAAAGTATTGAAATAAAACTTTAAACTCATCTTTACTCTTTTCCTAAATGATGTTTTGTGCTGTAATACAAATACTGTCTGGTTGTGTGCAAACACAAACAACAAATGTTTCTCTTCTAGCAGCTGCTGTTACTAGGGGATAGCAGTTTGTTGTTATGAATTACTATGTTAATTGAATGCAAATGATCTCAACCTTACTGACAATGTGTGGGTGGGGATTGTAATTCATATTTGTGCCATAATAATAAAAAAAAATAATGGCAAAAACTGTTGAAATGCTGAGCACCTCTTCACCCTCTTGCCCCTCAACCTTTACACTTCTGCTTTGGTTCACCTAAGCATTGTAGTTCTTTAAAGAAAGACACTAAACCCATATTAAATAAACACTCAAAAATGGTAACTGTTGAAATAGGGTTATACAGTATAGGATTGTAAAAGGAAAAAAGGCTGTAGTGTACAACATTTGTAAAATAAAATTAAGTTATATGTTACCTTTCATCCACAAAAATGTAATCCTGTGTCTGTTTTATGGGCTTTGTCTTGAATATTAGATATCATTGCTTCAAACAAGAAGCAGCAGAATATCTCCTTAAGGTTTGATTGCTTCAAAAATAAAACCTTAAGGGGTGCTACGTAAAGGAGCTGGATATTGTCTGTTATCCCTCTAGTGAGAATTTTTCCTGAGTATCCATGTAGTTTAAAATAAAGTACTTACACAACTGGAGAATGAAGTTGGATTACTTTCAAAAAGGTATTTAACTCATACAGCTTTCTGCTGGAAGAAGGGACTGAAAGGAGTAATAGAAGGTAATTAGGGTAAAGAGTTTGGAACTGCAAGATTAGGGAAAGGGAATAAAAGGAATGGAGTTAATAGGAAGGAATTTGTAATATATGGAAAGGTGACAAAATAAAAGGTTTTAGAATCTGCTCCTAGACACACTGGCCTTTCCTATCACCCAGCTCTGTCCATTAGGATCCAAGAGGATGCTAGGGTATGGACATCTAATTTTGTGTGTATTGAACTACTGAAACCCAAGTGTTTGGCATCCCTCCTGTGGAGAGAAAAATGCATAAAGGAAGAACAATGTATGCTTGGGGCTTTAGAGGTTAGACATGCCTAAAGCAAGGGGAAAGGCTCATTTAAGTTGAGAGAGGTCAACAGAGTTGTTGACACAGTGTATATCGAATAGGGTTTTACACAGTTAATCTTGGGTGACACATGACGTATGCACTCGCCTGTCATTGGGCTTCTCAGCTTTTTTCTTCTCACAGAGTGGAAGTAGATGTTTTGCTTATGTCATTGGCTGTGGACTGTCCATGAACCTACAGTTTGGCAGTGTTTAAGTATGATCAGAAGTGATAGATGTGTTCAAACATTTGGAGGAGTTTTTCAGTGTAACACAGAAGTTTAAACATAGCAAGTGGCAGTTGTAACTCGAAGCAAGTCATGCATTTTTATTCTGTTTTTGTATATTTAGGATGTTATTATCTTTTGTTAGTTTGCCTCATTTCATTAGGTTCTGAAGATGTTTGGGTGAGCCTTGCTAGTGTACTTTGCATGAAGGGACCTGTTCTAGTTGAGTCCCCCATGACTGTTTGGTAAGAAGAGTGAAATTACATTGCTGCAGATTAATAAACTGTTTCCATGTATGTAAAAGCTTTAAAGGGAACCTGTGCTGCTTTGTGAAAAGGTGGCAGGTGTCAAAAAAAACCAAAAACCAAAACCAAAAACTGTGCAGCTACATTAAAGTAGGTTTATCCAGAATGTGAATATGACTGTTCAGTCTACTACTTGCTGTATGTGCACTAGCATTTAGAAAAAAAAACCAACAAAAACCAAAAAGAAAGACAAAACATACTGATAGGATTACTAGAAAATGCATCTAAAATCTAATCTTGTAGAAAAACCTGCCTGGGGCTCAGAAAAGCTGTCTTCAGCTGGAGGGTACAGAGACAGGAGAAACCAGATGACTCGGCCCTACTCCTAGCGTTCAGAATGCCTTTGTTTTGGGCCTGGGTAGTTAATTAGTGGTTTCTCTCTTAAGTTGCATAAAATGATTGCTGTCTAAGCGAAGATTTAGCGTGTGTGCAATAATATGAAACTATTTTCTTTTTTGCTTTGCAAGGAACTAGCTAGAAGTCTTTTTCTGCTGTTATCCATGAGGGAGAGCTACAGCCACAGCGCAGGCGAGAGCAAAAGTTTGTGGAAAAAACTAGTAGCTCTAAGGTTTTTCTTTAGGTGTTACTTTGTTATCGAGATGCAGACTTCTACTGAAACTTAGAATTTCCTCTACACAGCTCTGCTTTGTTGCCACCTTCTCAAATGCTTGTAGAAACTTTTTGAGCTTTAGCAATGCAGAGCAATTCAGAACACCTGCTTGTAGTGACATAGCTGACTGTGACCTTCTCAGAGTCCTCTTGGTTGCCTGAACGCATTCCCCTCACATTATATTTGTTATGCTGTGACTAGCTACCAACCTAGCGCCAAGAAAAACGTGCTCCGGGTTTCTGTGTGTGCTCAGTGCATACTGCGTAAATGGGCATGCTTTTGGACTGTGCCCAGGCTTCTGAGTAAGGCTGCTGCCCTTGACCTGAAATAACTGTACTGTTCCTCTCTCTACCTCTTTGTGGGGTGTGCAATGTGAAGCTATGTCTACCAATGAGTGTGCTATGAGCAACAGTATAATTTTCTCATAGCTGTTATTTCTTCACACTGTAACATGGTATGCTGTTGCATTCTGTCTTTAGTAATTTGAATTGTATTCTGTCTTTACATTGTCTCAGTAGTATCTTGACTGCAAAACTAATCTGAAAACTGCACAAATAATCAGGAACTATTACAAAATCATTTATCTTGAGTGGTGTTGGGTTTTTTTAAAAGCTATGAAAATTGTTCAGTAACATTCTAGAATGTAAGGTCTGCAAAACACAAATACAAAGGTTGCTTAGAGGTAACAACTCTTTGAAAAGCTCCACTTAACCCTAAACCGGATATTCTTCCGTTGTACTGTGTTGAGCAGAAGCTAGGCATCCTACTCTATAGAAGGAAGGTAGCATGACCTGAAAATTGTAGCTTTTTTTGTTAGTTAAGCAGAGCGTAACATTTTCAAACCCTTATTTCTTCTTCATCTGTCATTAAACTAGAAGTCTTGCTTATCTCTTGCTTCATCTGCAATTCCCTATTATGCTTAGCTCGGTGTAGATTGCTTCCACCAAACTTTCTTCTGGAAGGAGACAGATATTTCTAGAGACAGTAATAATTCAACTTTTTCCTGTTTGCTACTAAATACCACAGAGCTAGTATTCCTGAGACCTTTCAGTAACTAGACTCAATGGCCTCTTGAGGCTTTTCCCAGTTTCTCAAATCACTTTCTTCAGTAGTGTTGAGAATGATCCTTTTTGAGTAATCACCATTGTTGCATGTTTCTTTAGAGAGAATAGTTTCACTGGTATGGAAATAGAGTTAAACCCAAAGACTGAATGCTGTGACCAACACTTATTTGGAGACTGAAATTATGTGGTATTATCATCAAGTTTTCTGCCTACCCCAATGCTATGCTGCTGCCCTGAAAGTAGGATCAGCTGCCAAATGCCCATAGAGTCCTGAAACTCTTTATTAGTTTCTTTAAAGCATCTTGCTGGGTTTGGCTGATCAGGTTTCTCAACGTTGCAGAGAAGTGTTTCGTTGTATTGCCTACTGTCTATGGGGTAAGTACTTGCCTATTTACTTATCTTTAGCAAGTTGCTATTCAGTTACCATGCATGTATGTATGAAAAGTTTGGTGTAGTTGTGTCATCTGCTGGTACTGCTGATGATACCTCTCTTCACTTGTTGCATGCATGTTTGCTGTATAAGCTCTGTGCAGTTAAATAATGGGTAGCAGGCTACATCTGAGATGCTGCTTTTCCTGAAACTTCTTCAGGTGATACATGTCCCATTATATCTCTAGCCTGTTCATGTTGTTTTATTAAAAAAAAAAAAAAAAAAAGTAAAATCATAGAATGATTCAGGATAGAAGGCACCTTAAGAGGTCACTTAATCCAAGTGCGTGCTCAAAGCAGGATCCACACTGAATTCAGACTGGGTTGTTGAGGGCTTTGTGCAGATGGATCTTGACAACATCCAATGACAGATTCCACAGTCTTTGGACAACTTGTTACAATACTCTGTTATTGTAATAGTGATTTTTTTTTTTTTTTTCCTCTTGTGTCTAGTTAGATACAAGAAAATTCAGTTCATGTCTGTTGTCTGTCTTCTGCTGTGTGCCCATGTAAAAAATCTGAGTCTGGCTCTGTCTCCTCAGTGGCCTCTTAAGTAATGAGAAGCTGCTGTTAGGTTCTCCCAGTGCTGTTTTTTCTCCAGGATGATCAAGCCCTCTTCCTTCAGCTTCTCATTATAGGGCTAGTGCTCCATCCTCCTGACCATCATGATGACCCTCTGCTGAACCTGTCAAGTTTATCAATTTTTTTGTTTTTGTACTGGGGGTCCAAAACTGATCATAGTACTCCCTATCATAAATGGTAACCTTGATAAGGAGTGTCTAAGACATTGCTGTAGTTAAAAGTGGCTTTTCATGGATGCCTACTGTAGTCACTGAAGTGTTTGATTTGAGTCTGACTTTAAACACTGTGAGCATAGAGGATCATTTTGAAAAAATGCTTTGGTTTATTTAGCATGAAGGTAGCAGTCAGAGGAAACACCATGAAAATGGATGTAGATTAAACTCATACTGATCTTTGTGTTTTGTTAAGATAGATAGTCACGTGAAGTGATGAAAGTTGTGGGTTTTTTAACTATTATTTTAATAGGCCTAAGTCTTCACAGAAGCTCCTTCTTTCCCCATCCCCAGTATAAAGGAAGACTCTTACGGAATTACTTAGTCTAGGTATTCTGGAAGTTTATTCCTTAGATCATCTGAATTAAAAGTATTCTGTATCTCATTCTACATGATTTGTTCTTGGCTTTGTGGTCTGCATTGCTGCAGAGGCGTTGCTGCATCAACCATGGTGATCTATGGATGAAGTTCTGCCTTTGAAAGTAGAATTTGACTTATTGATTGCTTTAAAATTTAAGCCTGAAACTGTGGAAGTTTGGAGAAAGACTGGACTAGTGTAGTAGTAGTACCTGCTGAATACAGGCAGAGAGATGTATATAATTAAGATTTTTAATGCTTCCTAGAAAATTGTAAAGAACCTATGCAGAAACACTTTTTAAGCATTGTTTCATGTTGGAATATTCTGTGTTCCTATCATTATCCAAAACTATTCCTATCCAAATCAATAGATTTGGCTCAGTGTTAGAAATATTTTAGTACCATAACTGTTCTTATCTCTTTTTCTATATATTGTCAGGGTAACTGTCCTGGTTTCAGCTGGGATAGAGTTAATTGTCTTCCTGGTAGCTGGTATAGTGCAATGTTTCTGAGCTAGGTCAGAGAAGAATGTTGATAATACTGATGTTTTCAGTTGTCAATGTTTAGTCTCAAGTCAAGGATTTTTCAGCTTCTGATGCCCAGCCAGCGAGAAGGCTGGAGGGGCACAAGAAGTTGGGAGGTGACACAGCCAGGACAGCTGACCCAAACTGGCCAAAGGGGTATTCCATACCATGTGATGTCATGCTGAATATATAAACTGGGGGGAGTTGGCCAGGGGGATTGCCGTTGGGGGACTAACTGGGCGTTGATCGGCAGGTGGTGAGCAATTGCACTGTGCATCATTTATATATTCCAATCCTTTTATTATTGCTGTTGTCATTTTGTTAGTGTTATCATTATCAGTTTCTTCTTTTCTGTTCTATTAAACCGTTCTTATCTCAACCCACGAGTTTTACTTCTTTTCCCAATTTTCTCCCCCGTCCTACTGGGTGTGGGGGGCAGTGAGTGAGTGGCTGTGTGGTGCTTAGTTGCTGGCTGGGGTTAAACCACGACAGTAACCCTTTTCAAAAACCTCATTCTCACCACCCCTCCTTGTTTGTGAGGGCATGAAGGAAGCTCAAAAGTCAGAGTCTGCCCATCATCTACTTGCTACTTAATGAAGTCTGTTATTTCATTACTGTATTGGCAGGTCTTTTTTCATAACTGCCTGACAGTAACTTAGTTTCAGTCAAGCATCTTCCATGTGGAAAAACTGAAAAGCAAGTAGATGTTGGAGATGAATTATAGTAATTTAAGTAATTCTGCTACAGAACTCTGTATTCTATTGGTACAGTAAGAGCTTGGAAGAAAGCTAGCTTTTATATTTCTACAGGTTTTATTATTTCAGAGAAATAAATTAGAGCAGTTCAATATAAAAGTTTTTGTGTAGTTTTGAGTAAATGTTACTGTATTAATTTGTGCTTGATTCATGCTTTCAAAATACTCTCTACATTTGCAAACTGTCATGGTTCAGTTTAAAATCACATTGTTATTTTTAAGGTGCAGTTAGGCATTCATAAGTCTAGAAATGTAATAATTTACATTCGTGGATGAGGTATTTTATGGTGTATGCCATACTTATTTTTTTTTCTTGCCATAAAGACATCTTTTGAATACTTGTTCTTGTAGTCTTATTTTGTCAGCTTACCTTTTTTTTTTTGGTCACCTAAAGCAAGGTCCTGTATTCTCTTAGTATCTGTAATGTAACTATTGATTTTTTTTGATAAAATCTAATGCCTCATGGGAACTGATGGCTGGAACTAAAAAAGCAATCCAAGTCCAGGGCAGGGCAGGAGAAAAATCTCAGATATAGAAGGAAAAGAGTAGAAATGAATGGTGAGTGATCACTGCACAGTTCTGACTTTGAGGTAGAGAGGAACAGAAATGTGTTCCCTATGGAACATGTTTCACATCATTGCTGAATCCAGTGCTACTCCCATTCAAACTGTTTGGAAGTTGTTTTTGCTTTGGGATCTTCCATTGTCCCAGCCAGTCCAGCTTCAGCCTCAATATATACACTCAGAGAAGGGCCTCATTGTGAGTACCTTGTGATGAAGTGAGAGTAACTACACTAAAGATGGAAAGTAGAGCTCTTCTGCAATTTGATGTTAGCTCTCTGAATTATAGTAATATTGACTGAATAAGCATGTGATGAATTGTACTAACCCAAGCTGTATCGTTAGCTATTACCCTGCCACATTGCCAAGTCAATCATCAGTAGTGCTTGAGCTTTGAGGTACTCCTGTGATAATAAAAAGCATAGTTTAACTCAAACTGGAGAGCAATATGTGTGGATAGGGTAATCACTAAAGTTAACGTTGCAGTAAAAGGCAGCTTTATGTTTCTGTTCCAAGGAGTCCTTACACTGTGCTGCTCAATGATGGCCCCTGTACCAGAGGAGTTATTTGCAGCAGAGAATTTGGACAGCATGTAGCACTTGCCTTCCTTCACCAATAAGGCTTGTGATGCCCTAGCATTAAGTAAATGAGAGATCTGTAATAATAAAGAGCTTGAATCTATTCCAAATGTTAGAGCTCTCTGCTGTAACCAGATAGTCTTGTATTCTTGCTGACTAATTGAGGGTGTTATTTAGTCTTTAAATTCAATGAGAATGCAGACACAATTCTCACAGAAAAAGTTCTACAATAGTATAATAGAGTCTGGAGTAGTGCCAGTAGGTATCGGACTGAAGAAATGAGACTCTTGAGAAGGAAAAGTTCTGCAGTAATCAGCCTGTGGAAGTTTTATTCCAGGCAGAACTATGGCACAGTCTTTTGTTGCAAGTAAAATGGTTTTACTTCTTGAAATAACAATGGATTATTATTTTTTTAATAGCAAGAACAATGCTTTTTGAGCTATGTAGCCACATTTATTTTCTGCTTCTAGACAATCCATACTTCACATATAACATTGTTTCCTTTCTTATTGAAGTATTAATCTTGTTTTGAGCTTGCATGAATTTTCTTAGAAAAAGAGAATAAAGCACTATTAAAGCTCTTTTTTGTTAGGTTTTGAATTTACAAATACTTGATTTTTATCTTTAGAATTTATATTTATAAAGTTTAATTGTGAACTCATTTAATTAGAAGTTCACTTTCTGAACAGTCATTTCTCTAATGCATGATCAGTTTCAGCTCAGTTCAATAGTTTCAGCTGCTGAATTTCTCTGAACAGCTACTGTAGGAAAAGTTGTATCAATAAATACATCAAAGGTATTCAACTGAGAATAATTCTGGGCCTCATCATCTTTAATATATTACTATTTTAATGTATTCACTTCTGATCCTTTTAAAGCTGAAATAGTTGTGTATTGTGAGTGTTGTGACTTCAAACATTGGCAGGCCTTGAGGCAGCAAAACTAGGGATTATTATAGCATATCTGGAAGAGCAGCATACTTTCATTTTGTGTTATGGCAAGTCGTGAATCACCTAGGGAAATAGCCACATGGTTTGATAATGACTTATGCTGAAGAATACTGCTTTTCTCCTAGTCCCAAATGAGACGTGATTGGACTGATCCATACTCAAGGACACTTTTTAAAAAAATAGGTCAATCTTTTGTACTTTGGAAAATTACAAGATGTATTGAGAAGTTTCTTGTACCTGCAATACATTGCTCCTCTGTCACCAGGATGTAGTCTCGAACTAGATTGTTTCTTAGACTTGCATACTCTTACTGTTTCTGCAGACATACTTCCCTCATGGCCTGATTAAGTGTTATATCTCTTCTGAACTTCTATTAAGTTATTTCTTTCCCAGTCTGCCCTTTGCTGCTTTTCATGTTCTTTGTTCTGGCTTTTGCACAGTAGTCTTACAAGATGTTTCTCTTTTCCTCTCAGGCTTCCATCTCACCATTACCTTCAATTAAGTTCTTGTTAAACTGGCATCTCTCCCTTCTCACTTTTGTGGTCTCTTCCTTCTCTTCTTTTCTCATATTCTTCTGCTACCTTGCCTCTTCCTTCCATAATAATTAAGTTATTTCTTTTCATTGGTCAGTGACATTCACAGGTCTTTCTAATCATCATAAACTAAAATAAGCATGGTTTCATCCTAGACATGCTCTTTGCAGAGCTTTAAAGCGCAAGTGCACAATGATGCTGTTTATACAGTTGCGGGATAACTGGTTGTGTGGCAGTCTGCAGTTGTTTTGCTGTTGTAGGCAGGAGGAGCAGTGCCTTTCATACTTTCTGCTTCCCTGTAGCTTCCTAGGTGCTGTCTTGAAAGTGTATGAATATTGTAGCCTGTTCTCAGTGTGTAGTATGATGGTTGAGAAATGGGAGATTACAATTTAATATGGTTAGCTGTCACTTTTAAACTACATAAATGCATAAGCTCTCCCAACAGCTTCATGTGCTTATCTGATGCTTGAATGTTCAGAAATGAATAAAGACAAACTATAACTGTCTTATATGTCAGCTTGCCTTCCTTAAAAGGAGAGGAAGAATAGCATTGTACTTTCGAATGTTTGTTTGGCACTAGTTGATAAATATTTTTCCTCTAACTGTTCTGTAAAATGCAGGGGAAGGAAAAAGGACAGAATAAAAACTAACTCCCCTTCCAATGCACACCTTTGCAGGAACTAGGTTTCACAGGATCTGACTTTTTTCCCCTGCAGCACATGTTTATGAACAAATAATCTTTATATATAATTGTGTTATTTGAAAGTCAGCTATAATGCAAAACAAATCTGTTTGGCTTATGTAGATAGTGCAAAACATCAAAGTTGTGTTGCTTGGATTGCTGAATGTGCATTCATGTAATTCTCATTTGTGGTCGGTAGAACCATGTAGCCATGCTTGCAAAGTATATGTGAGGAACAAACACTAGGAACTGATGATACAGAAGCTAAAGTAAAGCAAAACTCAGAGATGAAAGAGGGAGACTTAGTTTCCCTACGTGAAACTGAATAGTGGAAGGAGTAAGGTTTCATTGAAATTGTATAAAAACAGCTCATAGGTTTGACATAAAAGGTAGCCCTGCTGTGAAGACACTGTACTGCTTTGAAAGAAATAGATAGGGGTATAATCCCAAGCTTTCCTTTTTGTCTCTTCTGTGTAGAGATCAGGACAAAGAAAAGTGTGTTAATAAGAAGTAAAATACTTTATTTTTTCATCTACAGTAAAAGAAGTGGAAAACAAGCCTTGCAGAACAATGAGGTAATTCTTTCTTCATTAAAATGTTTTTAATAATTTTAAATACTGGGTTTTTTTAAGTCCCATAATTGTAGTTTTATTTTGGAGAGAATGGTGGCTATGGTGCAAATGTGGTTTGAATGATACTTTCAGACTTGCATTGGTGAAATAAATGGAAGAATCGGGATAATCACATGTAGCTGATGTTTGACCAAGTAATGATATATTCTTGACATGTACCATGTGCTTTTTCATCTTTTTGTGCCTTATGAATGTTTAAGGACTAGTGTTGTAAGTTTGGCTGTAAGCATAGCAACAAACAGCTGCCTATAGATTTGGTATGACTTGTATTTGCTTTTTATTTAAAAAAGTATGGAACAAGATGTAGAGTCTGACAATTTCTAACAAGTACTTCAAACTTCTGGTAGGAGGTTTGGCATTTCCCTGGTCTTTTGTGTGTCTGTTAATTCATTTATTTGAAAAGGGTATGTTATAACCCTTTAAGTCAAGTTTTTTGTTTCATGTTCAAATAAAACATGACAGCCCAAAGGACAGAGCCCATGGTTAGAAATATTGGATCATATGATGGTGTGAATAGATAACTATTCCATGTACTTCCGTCTTTGCTGAAAACTGAAGAAAAGGCTTGCACTGGATAAATATAAAGGTGTATACAAGCATCCTATTAGCTTCTAGCCAGATCTTGACTGCACTATCTGCCATAAACACTTGTATTTTGCATAGCTATACCTATCTATAAAAATCTTAACTAGCTTTCTCTTATTCCTACCCATCTTGGATATAATTATACTGAATAAGGAATTAACAGTCTAAGGAAAAAGCCCTTTGGGAAAGAAGACATTGGATTAATTGAAATAAAACACAAGTAGAAATGGGGAAGAGATGGATAGAGAGGAAGAATAGGTTTGGCTCAGACATCAAATATGTCTAGTCAGGTACTCCTAGAAATTTTGCACATCAGACATTGCGTTTGTCTTTTCTATTACAGAAAAGCAATAACGTGTAAGGTCATGCTTCATTAGGCCTGGACAGTAGTCTTTAGTTGTTGGGATTGCTTGGATTTTTTTGTGTAAATAATTTTTAATTAAAATATTTTTATTATCTACCATATAGCATCCTATCTGGCTAGAATTTTTATCCGTAGTTTGTGTTCACATAGTTTTTTAAAAAGGACAGGACTATAGTTGACTTCATCCCATGAAAAACAAGTGTAGGCTTATTCACAGAGCATTCAGAGTATATTTGTGTTTGCTGGGGCTCAGAGCTCACACTTGTTGCCCAGTAAGTGAAGAGATTAAGTTGGGCTCTTTGTGTAAGTTTCTGTGGTTTTAATCATCCTTGGAAATAAAAAAAAATAGAGTGCTTGATAGGATTGTCTCAGTTGATTAATGGTGAATCACAGGCTCCTGTATTTGTCTTCCCTATCCTGTCTCCCTAGTTTTTTCTTTGAGGTTTCCTGTCTGAGTATGTTGTAGTATTACTATAGGCATTGATAACTTATGCTTCACATGAATTTTGGGTAGCAAAGATAGCAGGATTAGGTTGATTAGGCAGGACTTGTTTTAAGTACACATGTATGCCCTTTTAGTCTGTTTTCAGGACTGAATCCTTATGTCACAACTGTGAAAGGAAAGAAGGAAAACAAAGGAAATAGAGAAAAGATACCTGGACCATTAGCTTGTTAAAAAGTATTCAGGTTAGTAGGACAGAAGATAGGGGTATATGGAGTAAACAAATGCAACTGACCCAAATAAAAAGTGTTTGGGTATAGGAGGGTTTTTAAGTCTAGTAGATTTAGTTCACTGGGAATGTGTTGCACTGTTTTTTAGAAGTAAAGGAATAACAAATTCTGGTTTCACTTCAAGCAAGTTTGGGCTGTACAGTCAAGGAGTTTAAACCATTAATGGTCTAGAGAAATGATGGAAGGCATCTTTAGAAGAAACCATCAGCCAGTATTTTTAGAGACAAGCAATGTTAAGAGATGGCACATTGCATTATAACTTGTAATTGGATGTTTTAATGCTGTGCTCTGCATTGTTCGTGTATCACTTAATGTAGATTTGAAATAAGTATTATTTTGTATCATGGCAGCTGCTTCCTATTGCAATTTGATTTAATAGCTTAGTTCTCTTAGAATTTGTTAGCTGTGAGGGCATATGCTCCCAATCTTACATTTCATTTAACTTGCGTAAGCAAGTGTTTAATTGGAGGGAAATATTGCAAATGCTGCAGAAGGAAGGTAGCTGTAAATAACTTGGATAGGGAAAATATCACATCAACATTTAAAGAATACATTACCAAAAAAATAAAAATCTCACTTTTCTTGTTTTGCTTGTTCTATGTGCAGCAGAAAGAGGGAAAGAAGGAGCGAGCAATGGTGGACAGAGTGTTTATTGCAAGAATATGTCGAATCCTGAAAATAATGGTCCCTAGAACACTTTGTAAAGAGGTAAGCATTGCCTGCAGTAACAAATAAAAATGAGTGTTTTTGGAGTCAAGTTGTCTTTCACAATTATACCAGCATTTAAACAAAAGCATATAATTTACTTGAATAGGACTAAATTGTACTACATGTTTTAAAATAGCAACATGGCAATATAAAAATCTGCATGTATGTTCAGTTGTTAGATCGCTGAAGTTGCATTCTGGTTTGAATTACAAGATAAGCCATTTACTGTCAGCTAGTAACTACTGTCTGTGGTGTATCTCTTAAAAGGGCATCCAGGTTTTGCTTGATTTGATGCAAGATAGTACACTTCTCTGTGCAAATGCTTCCTATCTTTAAATAGCATGCTGTTCATCCATAATTTTGCTTTTGTAACTTATATCTAGGCCAACCCTTATTAGAAAGTGAATTTGTCAAAACGTCCGTTAGCATCATTTCAGGAAAGCTATGCAGACTGGAATTTAGCAACATAAAATTGTTTGCCTCAGCGTCTTTCTCATGCTTTCCAGAACACTTAAGTTTTTTTTAAAACAGTGTTAGTTGAGCTCAGAATGTAAGTGATGAACTGTAATAGAACTTCAACACACATCAGGCACAAGGGCAATGAATTCCAATGTACAGAATGTAGAGCAAGCATAGCAGCCAGCTAGCGTGGATGAACAGGGACCTTTGACAGCTCATTCACGAAAAGGAAGTACACAGAAGGTAGAAGCATGGATGGGAATGCCTCTGAGGGTGCTGACAGTGCTGACAAAGCTGGCCTCCATCAACTTGAAAAGGTCATGGCCATCAGAAGAGGTTACTGATAATCCCCAAGAAATCCAAACATCACGCCCATCTTTGAAAACAAGTATACTGGAAGCTACAGGCTAGCTAGCCTCACCATGTTCCTAGTAAGGCTCTGAGTAAATCATCCTGGAAGCTAACTCCAGCCACATGAAGGACAAAAAGGTGATTGCAAACAGCCAACCTGGATTTATGAATGGCAGATCATGCCTTACTAGCCTGATTGCTCTCCATGATGAGATGACTGGCTCTGTGAATAAGGGAAGAACCGAAGATGTTGAATACTTTGATTTTATCAAGGCCTTGAGACTAAGGTCTCCCCTAGTATCTTGGTAACCAGACTCAATTGGCTGGATGAGTGGACAATGAAGTGGATGGAAAACTGGCTGGACTGTTGGGCTTAAAGGTTTTTGGTCAATGGTACAGGGTCTGACTGGTGACTAGTGGCCTTGTTTTGAGTGTGGAGTTAGAGTAGGTGACCTTCAGAAGTCCCTTGCAACCTATATGAACCTATGCTTATGGCAGAAAGGTGTCTCAGAATAGTAGTAACTTCTTCACCCCTGCAATCCTCAATCTTATAGGATGTGTCCAGTGTATGTATCAACCAAATACAGCTTTTAAAAATACAAACTTTCTCCATAAAAATGTAATTGGTATTTTATTAAAAATATTGTATGCTAATGTGTTTCCTGCAAACTAAGCAAATATCATATTAGCTGATGGCAGCAGGGTGGTACTATTCTGCTAGATACGGTTGGAGCCCTTACTAGAGAAGAGGTGAATTTTATCCATTCTTTAACTGTTACACTTTTGGTTTTGTACTAGACAGGTTATTTGCTCCTTATTGCTGTGATGCTGGTAGTCCGCACATATTGTGATATTTGGATGATTCAAAATGGAACAGTCATTGAAAGGTATCTATAATCTTCCTATTTTTAAACATTCTTTCTTGTGTTTAATGGGGAAAGTAGTCTGTCAGAACACATATTCAGACATTTTATAGCTTGCTTATTCATATAAAACAGTTGGAAAACTGGTATAGTTGCAATTTTGGGGGAGTATCCGTGGTATATTTTTTTTTAAAGAAAAATAAAAATTAATCAACTGTTTTTCTGCTGTTGGACACAATTTTATTTGTTTAACCAAAATTTACTTATTAAAAGATTTTCAGTTATTTTGGTCACATTTTGTACACCAAAGACTCTAAATCTTATGTTGAACTGAATATCCAAGAGGGCACTTCAGAATAGTGGCGTAGTGGTTCTATGTCATAGACTCAGACATGTTGTGTGGATAGTATGACTGTTACTTCTTCCTGCTGAGCTGTTTGCTCTTTAGATTGATAAACACAATGCTTTTGGTCTTACCGTTTTAGAAAGTGTTTTCTAGACCTCTGATTATTCTTGTTGCTCTTCTTGCTAATTGAAGCAAGTCAGAATTTGTCTTGAAGTTTGAATTTAAAGTGATATTGTATTTCAGGAGAGATTTTCAGTGCTTTGTTGAATAGGACTGGTTTGTTTCTCTCTTGTGAGAATCTATGAAAGCAAAGAAGGAAAGGAACTTGTATTCTGTGACCATGAATTTCTGAGCCCTTAATGCAGGCAGTTACTGCAGGAGCAGAAGGGAGATAATTGTTTAGTCTGTCACTTAGCACTTAACTTACAGAAGTCTGTCATACTTGATCCTACAGCTGATAATACAGATTTCCACAATGATTTTTTTTTCCCTCTGTGTGGTCCACTGAGAATTTATCTACTTAAAACATGCTAGCTTATACTTTCTTGTTTCTCTTGTAACTAACTCTTCGCTGATGGTTGTTTACAGTGCTATCATTGGCCGCAGCAGAAAAGATTTCAAGAAATACTTGTTCAACTTCATCGCTGCAATGCCTGCTGTAAGTGCTTTTCTTGTGCTGGCCTTTCAGCAGAACATATTTAAAATGTAAATTAAGAATTTGAGGAAAATATCTCAAATTGGTGTCTTAAAACCCATGGAAACTAGTTGTCTTACATGCAGGTCTGTATCAAGATGCATTTCATTTTCTGGCTTCAGTGTGTGGGAGACTTTATCAGCATGTTTCCTTATTGATTGCAGCTATTTTTCTGACAGATATGTTTAGGTTTTCAGGTTGGTTTTCTTGATGGCAGTTTTGACTGATAGCTTAACGTGCCATCTGTAATACTGCATAATAACATCTTATGGACTGGATGATGTTTCAACATTGTAGGTTTGGGATTCTTTTGACACCATTGAAGATGAAGATTTCTTTTTAGCCTTTAATTTTTGTATTTCTTACAGCTGCCTCTGAGATTCGTTACGGTTTTTCCTGCCCTTTAACTTCTCTTCAGCTTGTCAACGTCTCTGACCTGCACCAGACAGAAATAATTGTTACTACCTAATAGATAATGTGGCTGGTTTACAATAGATTTAAAAACTAATTGATAAATTTAAGGTAGTGATTGTCGAATGGTGGCTCTTTTCTAGAGCTTATCAGTAGAGCTGAAGATATGCGATGTGAAGGTAGTTTTAATCTTTTGATGTGGTGAGATCCACTGGGAACTGGAGTTGTCAAAAATGTAGACAAAACCTAATCAGTGATCCTGCAGACACTATATGGTTAGTCTTAGATGTGTTAATAATATTATTGACTTCAAGGGGAGAATTCACCTGCTCTAAAGTGTTTGCACAATTTGTGCTGCAAACTGATCTAAGTATATTAAATCTCATCAGCTAAATATTGAAATGCTATCTCTTATTTTAGATCTCTTTAGTGAATAACTTCCTGAAGTATGGTCTAAATGAATTGAAACTCTGCTTCCGCGTAAGACTTACCAGATACCTCTATGAGGAATATCTTAAGTAAGTAACACCTTGTTAATCTCTGAAGGTTTTAAAAACTAAATTGATTAAAATCAAACCAAATAATTTTAAGTACATAGTAAGAAGGTAGCAAGGTGCTTAATAGGTTAGGTTTACTGTTTAGAAAAGGCTTTTGGTTGCAATTAACTTGCAGTTAAGGATGAGTGGCTTATCTAGGTTGTATATGGCACAGATACAAAGACAGCAAAGTTGGCTGAACTGGGGGCAGGGGGAACTGCACTGTACTGCTTCTGTTACTGGGTCAGCTTCCAAAGCACTTCAGTTGCTTTCATATAGTGCTCATAATCCTGCAGACTGAATTGGATGCATGAACTTGATTAGCTGCTTATGTCCTCCTGCACTGAATTTTGGTTGTCAGGTCTGCTGATGCAGAGTTTGTGAGGGTTTTCTAACTCTAAGTGCAGCAGCAGTTCATAGAGCAGCATGGGCCTCAGCTTCAACTAAGACATCCTAGAGCCCAAACAGTTCTACAGGATTTAATGTGGATCTGGTCAGGCAGAAACACAAGCTATGTTGACTCCATACAGTCATTTAATGTTTGCACTACTTTCCATCTCAATTGTCAGAAGCAGGGGGGTTCCAATTATTGAGATCTCAGGTAGTGAATTTTTTCTGCCACTTAGCTATTGTTTTGTTTCAGAGCTTATACATACTACAAAATGGGAAATCTGGACAACAGAATAGCTAATCCAGATCAACTCCTCACACAGGATGTGGAAAAATTCTGTAACAGTGTAGTGGACCTGTACTCAAACCTCAGCAAGGTAAGTCTTTTCAGAGGTAACTTTGAGTAATAGCTGTGGATGTTTAGGATGTGGTGTCAGAGCTCAAAACAGTTGCTTGCATTTATATGTGTATTGCTTGGAGTATGGTGCTAAAAAAAAATTGTTTATGATATTATATAATTTCACACTCCCTGTGGTTTCCATGACCTCTGCTAAAGCACTGTTGTGGGTTGTTATAATTTGTGTTCCATTTTCCTTTAAAGAACTTATTGCATTCTTTTGCAGTTGAACTGTGATGAGTATGCTTTCTCAGCTGGTTAGGTTTCAGAAGAAAACCAAGGGCTAGCTTTTAGTTCCATATTAATATTTTTGGGGGTAGGGAGGTGTGGTTGAATAAGCATTTCCCCTGTTTCTGGTGTAAATTTTAGGGGGTTTAGGTAATGAAGTAGAATACTGTTGAAATTTTTAGACTAAATTTTTTTCATGTTATGTTGTTTATACAAGCGGAAGTATAAAGCAAAACGCGAGTTGATGTGTTCAAAAACTTCTGGCTACAAAACCTGTAGTTCAGCTGCTCTAGCTTTGAGACAGAGTGCATAGAACAGGATACTTGCAAATTGGAATATTGCTTCTATCAGGTATATAGCCAACTATATAGCATTATCCTTTTGCTCATTATTTCTCACAATTACTTCAGTTAAGTAATCATGGGGTCTAGTCCAACTTTGCTTAGTGAGCAGAGTGTTATTACAGACCTAAAACAGTGAAGTACTTTTTTATATGGTATGTACTTTATTGGAAGATCATGATGGTTTTATGTTCAATTCTTGAGGGAATGTTTTCAGGAAAATGTCGTGTGGCTGAGATTCCTTTTTGTTTTAGCATTCAGTTTGTATGATAGGTTAACCAGTGTTGTGCTTTTAATGCAGTCCTATAACTGTTCTTGGGGTGGTTTCTAGACCATTTTATTTGTTTTATATTGGTGTTCTAATGCTTTTTTTTCTATGCTTCTCTTGCAGCCCTTCTTGGATATAGTTTTGTACATCTTCAAGCTAACAAGTGCAATAGGAGCTCAGGTAAACTATAAGCAAATTTTCCCTTCTTCGGTTATAGCCTTGTACCTGTTTGCAGTCTGAGGAAGACTCTAGATGTTAATTATAGATTCATCCATTATTTGAAGGAATATACTGAAAATATGCTTTTACACTAAATGCTTTGTATGCTTTAGTACCCTTTATCTTGAGGCAAGCAAAATAAAAACCAGAATTTGCAGGCATTCAATGATTTGAAGAAACAAGACAGTTTTTTATTCTAGCAGTTACTTGGGAATCCCATTTAGTACAGTACCCTTCTGGCTGCTTGTATCTTGCATGACTTCCATTTAAGGGAGAAAATAAGTTTTCTTTTTCTTTGCAGCCTCTATAAAGGGGAGCCATTCCTTGCATTGAGCTGTGTGACCATTATATTCCCTCCCAATAAGCTGAATCATTTCAGAAATAATTCTTCAGCTTAGTAAAATGATTCATTGTCAAAAATGTTCAGAATTTGACAAGAAGTAGTTCTGGGACCCATGATATAGATTTTGTCAAAACAGACTGCAGTAAGGCTTGGCTGAACCTAGGTAGTTTTTCCAGTCTCAGACATCTTTGCGTTGCTTTCTGTAATACTTAGTTATTACAGGCAGTTTATGCCAAATTCAGTTTATGCCTTTGGTTTTATGCCATGCTACACTTCAGTAATATTTAAGCATGCTATTTGGCAGCCCTGGTTTGTTGAAGCTTAGGATCCAGAAGAATAAGAGATCCCTACCAGGACTGCTTAAGAGAAGCAGGAAATGTGTTGGGAGATATATGGATTAAAGAAGGGAATGGGACTTGAAATATTGACTGCGATGACAATGTAGCAAATAGAGAGGAAAAGTAGTAAGTAGAAATGAAGGAGAGGAAATGAGAAAGGACCAGGAAATTATTAATGAAATAAGCTGGGACAGTAGGACACAGATTGCACTGAGTGATGATAAAAACTTGAGTAGAAGACTGGAATGGGAAGGGCATCTGGGGACAGAGAATTAGTGAAATTAGTAAAACAGTGTCTACAATGCAAAAGAAAGGAACATGATGGGAATTGTAAGAGTAGTTGAATTGGTAACATAGACAAATGGGAGGTGAGAATCATGGGGTTTATGCTTTCTGGGCATTTTGGATACAGATGTTGCAATTTGAGACCATCTAAATGGTAAGTTTTTATTCTTTTTTGATTCACAGGGTCCAGCTAGCATGATGGCATACTTGGTCATTTCGGGGTTTTTCCTTACACGTTTAAGGAGACCAATTGGCAAGATGACTATTATAGAACAAAAATATGAAGGGGAGTACAGATATGTCAACTCACGGCTTATTACAAACAGGTATAGATTTACTCGGATGGCAAGATGTAAGTGACAAAGTAGTACTGTGGTGTAAATGGAAGCTGTATGTTAAAACATATTTGGAAAGTCTGATGCTGTCAGTTCTGAGCAAAGCGTTTGCATCTTTATGCAGATTATTATTAAATAATTTGTATGTGCATTATATTCCTAATTCAAAAGACAAACTGGAGCTGGGAGTATAATAAGCTCATGTTCTATTGTGAAAAAGTACCAACTCTTATTTCATAAAGTAACTGAAAGAGCTATATTCCTGTGTTTTATGGCTGACTTTCAAAGACTGTCTAACAAAATTAAGTTGCTTTCTTTGTGGGTTTGTTGTTTTTTTTAGTGAAGAAATTGCTTTTTATAATGGAAACCTGAGAGAAAAACAGACTATTCACAAAACCTTCCGTAAACTAGTAAGACTTCTTTTATCTTTTAAAACATTTTAAGCAAAACTTCAATTAATTTTATCATGGTGATTTTTGACATATATTAATATAAATGGAATTATAGTGGCTTGGTGTCTATGCTGCTACAGTCATTAGATTGAAAAATAAATCAGTAGGCTATAAGCAGAACACAAGTTTCTGATAGAATGGTCTTTCTTTTGCCACTTACCTCCTTTTTACCCACCACAATTACTGTTCTCTTACTGCTTAGTTTCAGGTGTAGGTTGTTTTGATCTAGAGTGCAAGTCTTTGCCAGCAGGGACACTTGTGCAGTGCTTGTCACAGTTATAGGCATGTTGAGGTATCTGTGACTTGCTAAAAAATAACTGTTTGGAATCAAACATCTGTAAAATAATAAAAGATAGTAAACCAGGTACTGATAGTAGTTTGACTTTTTTTTTTCCCCTGTAACTTACCAGGTGGAACACTTGCATAATTTCATCTTGTTCCGGTTCTCTATGGGTTTCATTGATACTATCATTGCCAAATGTAAGTGTTTGTCCAGTGCTAATGGATTGCTGTAAATAACAAAGTGCTAAACTTTTAAAAAGAGAATGTTTTCTTATTGCTTCAATGAATGCATAGCTTAATATTTACTCTCAAACTGCAGACCTTGCCACTGTGGTTGGTTACCTGGTTGTTAGTCGTCCATTTTTGAACCTGGCTGATCCTCGTCATCAGAATAGTACTCATGCAGAACTTTTGGAGGTAAATAGAACAGAATTAAAACAATTTCCTGAATTTAAATTTTGTTAGTCCACATAAAGAAACTTTCTTCTACTGTAGGATTACTACCAAAGTGGAAGAATGTTACTGAGAATGTCTCAAGCTTTGGGCAGAATAGTCCTAGCAGGCCGTGAAATGACAAGATTGGCTGGGTAAGCTTAATAGTAGTTGTGTAAAATAATATTTTGTAAAATTATGTTGTTGTTTCTCAAACTCATTTTAATTCTACAGTCAGTTTCTTAAAATGAGATATCTGCTTTGTTCATTGCAGCACCCTAAAAAATCTAGAAATTAAAAACATTTTATGCTGAAAACTTATCTGAAGACGTGCTACTTATGTCCACTAGTAATTTCATATCTGAATAGTAACAGCATACAGTTTGAATGTTTAATTGAAAAGACATTGTCAAATGCTCATAAATCAGTTATGTATTGATTATTTATCTAACTGGGGTTTTTTTGGGTTTTTTACATTTTAAGAAGAAAAGTTATCAAATGTTTGGTTATTACAGGAAAAGGTTCTTGTAAATATTGTGAATATTGGACCACCTTAGTGCAACTCTAAAATGTAAACATTTGTTTCTATGCTGGGTTGAATAGCTTTGTCATTTTGACAGTTTAAGAGTGCTCATTAGAGTGTCTATGGATTTCTAAAACTTCTAAAGATTAATTACTTACAGCTTGGTTTTTGGTTTTGTTTGTTTTTTTAGTTTCACAGCTCGAATTACAGAATTAATGCAGGTTCTGAAGGACTTGAATAGTGGCAAATATCAGCGTACTATGGTATCACAAGAAAAAGGTAGATGTGACATAATATGTAATATGTGCATCTCTGTGTAGTGTTCCACTCTCTAATACTTTTTTCTTAATTTAAGATGCAGATAAAAAGCAAGTTTTGCCTTTGATACCTGGATCTGGAGAAATTATCAATGCTGATAACCTTATCAAGTAGGTTTACAAAGTTTCCACAACTTCAGTACTTTTAACGTAGTCTGGCTTTTAAATCTTTTCCCCTACCACTATTAATATATGTTTTAATACACACTATTACAGTATGCAATTCCTGTTGTACTATAGCTTATTTACAAATAATTCCACCTCACTCCCACTCAGCATTTCTATTCTGTAAGTCAATCCTTGTCATCTCATGTTAGCAAAAGACATAATATGCTGTCTAGATTTAGCCTTTTTGGTAACATTTCCTGCTGTTGTTTGGAATATGACTTCCCAGACCATTTTGTTGACACTTTATCAAATTTCTTAGAAGTCCATTGGTTACAGATTCTATTCCATTATATAATTCAGTTGTAAAAATCAGGGGCAAGTTTGTATTCAGTTTCAAAATATTTGCTTGTATTTTCTGTATGCTCAGACAATTCGTTGATGTACTCAAGCAGCAATCAATTCCTCCATTCTTTGCAGTCTGAGGAACATAGTATTGACATAGTAGTACTACTTAAAGTTATATAGTAAAGCTAGTTAAGAGATTAAATAGCCTCAATCTGGTCACTGTGGAAAGCAGATAGTGCAGTAGAGGGGAAAGAGGGGAGGAAGAGAGAGCTATTTTTATTATTTTGTTTAAAAAGAAAAAAAAGCAAGGGGCACATGAGCAGAGAAGTCATTCATTGTGTATCTTAGAACTAATGGAATACACTTCCACTAGCAGGTTTAAAATTAAGTGCATCTTTAAATGTAGGTTTATATCCACAAGATGTTTTGGAGACCAAAGGCTTAGAAGGATTCAGAAAAACAAATACATGAAGGAAAAAAATAAAATCTGTACATGTTTGTTAAATGCTAAAGTATCACTTTGGGTTCAAGAACTTTCTTAGCTGTTAATAGTTAGAAGCTGGGGCAGTGTACTGAATGAAGTACTGCTGAAGTCTTGCCGTATTCCTTAAATCTCTGAGTAAGCATGCGTTATTAGCTGCTTTTAGGCAACTGCTTTTTTTTTTTTTTTTAATCTTGCAATACAAATAGGTTTGATCATGTTCCGTTGGTGACACCAAATGGAGATGTTTTGATTCAAGACCTTAACTTTGAGGTAAGTTGTTTGGTTGGGGTTTTTTAATATCATAGAAAATTATATTCATATAAAATTTGAAAGTGAAGATAATAATTTCATAGGTAATCTGATTTATAAAAGAAAGTGCAAACAAAAATGGAGAGGTGCTTATATGGTATTCTTAAATCTGAACAAAATTAATCATGTTAGTTTAAAAAAACAAAAAGGCAATAAGCTATTTTCCCAGAAAATGTTCATATTGTTACAAGTGTGTTTTCTTCCGGCTGCAGTTGGTGCTAAATTAGTTGGGGAAAAAAATAAATTATTGGTGGAAATTACTCATTTTCATGTCAAAGTACTATGTACAAGCCTACAAGAATACCAGCTTGTCTTATTGTTTGTAGAAGCTTTCAACAATACTTTTTTACTACCCTTTTAATGCATTGGCTTTGCGTTTTTAGGTTCGATCTGGTGCAAATGTACTGATTTGTGGGCCAAATGGGTGTGGGAAGAGCTCACTTTTTCGTGTTCTTGGTGAGGTAAGGGAACTTTTTAAAATAAACGGGGGACAATCCAAAGCACTGTTCTAACTGGACTTTTTTGGTCAAGTTTAAACCTTTTTCGTGTTGCAGTTGTGGCCTTTGTTTGGTGGGCGTTTAACAAAACCTGTAAGAGGAAAGTTGTTCTATGTTCCCCAGGTGAGACAAAGTACTTTAACTGGCAATAGTGATCTCATTATTCCTGTTTTGACTATGTTTAGAAATATTTAACATAGTTTTTTGTTTCTAACTGTATCTCAGAGACCATATATGACTCTTGGAACACTCAGAGACCAAGTTATATATCCAGATACTTTAGAAGATCAGAGGAAGAAAGGGATTTCTGATCAGGTAATGATAATTAGTTCATTAACCTTTTATCTTGCTTAAGATGAGTAATGCTTCAGATTTAAAAATACTGAAACTGCTATTAAAAACACTGCATTTAGTTTGTTTTTAATATTTGTCAGGGTTGATAGTACAGCAGTACAATAGTGTAACGCTTTATAATATTTTTCAATCTTTTCTTTAAGTTCATTTAAGCTCTGTTTGTCATTCTTGTTTCAATGAAAGGTGCTGAAGGAGTACTTGGATAATGTTCAGCTGGGTCAAATCTTGGAACGTGAAGGAGGCTGGGATAGTGTTCAGGATTGGATGGATGTACTCAGTGGAGGAGAAAAACAGAGAATGGCAGTATGTCTTAAAAGCATAAGTACTTAACAAATACAGGACATGGGTTGAAAATGTAATCTGAATTGTAAGCGGTTTTTGTTTACTAAATATTAATATTTTACTTAAACCCCCAAAATGTGAAATACCTGAGTACTGAGAAAACAACCTAAAATAGTGTTTATTGTACTCAAAATTTAATAGGAAATGTTGACCTTTTACCATACCTTACACTTTGATTATATAAGCAGAAGTTCTAAAATAATTTTTTTGCCCCACCCCCCAAAAGTAAAGATAACATATAGCTTTTGGATTTTCAGGCTTCAGTGGGTGACAACTTAAAAGAAATTCCCTTGCCACAGTAAATATTTGGACACTAATTCTTAGTTTAACTTCTAACACTGCATTATTGGTTGTAGTTTTATATCCACAGTAGCTTTTTGGTTTGTGTTCCAGATGGCAAGGTTATTCTATCATAAGCCCCAGTTTGCAATTCTGGATGAGTGCACCAGTGCTGTTAGCGTTGATGTAGAAGGCTACATTTACAGCCACTGTCGAAAGGTAAGCTCTTTGTTTCTGGAGTTATATCTCTGTGTGTTAAGAGGAAACTTAAAATGATACAAGGTGCAATCTTACTTATGCCTAGTGCAGATTGAAAATTAAAAAAAAAAAGCTTAGAAGGGCATGCAATGACCCTTTTGCACACTAGAATTCAATAATCAATAATTGTTTTGTAGTCTTAGGACAATTTAGATGTACGTGTGGCCTCTATATCAGAGAACTCTTACTAACTGCTAAGTAACCTCACTTTTCCAGATAAACTCTTAGAATGTCAAGTGAAGATCAAATAATCTAAAACTTTAGACTTTGTTGTTTGAGAGGTTTCTTTTGGCCAGGGCAACAGAAGTGAAAGGCTGGAAGTTAACATTTGCATCTATTTTGAGATATGAAAAGACAAGCACTCTAGGAAAACATGATAATATTAAATATAGTATTATTTTTTCCTTTCCCTCTTATATTCACCATTTCAGATTCTACATAGTGCCATGTGAAATATCAGTAAGATTCAATTTCACACCCCTAGCCTGGGAAAGAATAGGCTTGAAATAACATTAATTATTGAGTAGCAGTTTTCTCAGAATGGTAATGGAGCAAAGCTGTGCATCCACTAAAATATCTGCTTGAACCTTGAAGTGGGAACTTAAGGAGCCTTATGTAGTAGTAAATTGACACTAGAGGAGGACTGTGCAGAAGAACAGATGTTATCTCTTGAACTAATTTTACCACATTAATATCAATACCCTGACAATTTTCTAAGTCTGTTTTGCATAATTTGTATGTTTGTTTTAGAGTTAACTGTTGCCAAGTGCTAATGCATATTACTGAAAAATAGAATTCCTGGTTAAGCTGTCCTTGCAGAAGGAAAAAAATGTTACCCTGTTTTATCAGACCCATTTTGTCCAGGTGCTACTGTTAGGGATGCATAATTAACTGAGTTGCAAGGAAACAAAGGTAGATTATTCACCTTTAAATTATCACTTTAAGTTTATAATTCATTAATAGCTTTTGTGATTTTGGGTTTTTTGCTGTTAAAGTAGACTTCTTTTAATCACTAGGTTTGTTGTTTTACCTGCTTGCTACCTTACCTGCTTTGCCCAGTTCATTCTACATTTTGCCAGATCACTAAGAGCAAAAGAATGGTGAAATCAGTTAAAAAAGATAAACTCCTCCTGCTTTTTTTTAACTGCAAAATGTTGTATTAGGATTACATATGTATACTGTTAATAAAGTCTCGAAGTTTGTGTTTGTGAATTTAACCTCTTCAGCTGATACCATGCTGAAAAATAAACACCTAAGCCATGAGAAAAATTAACTGCTTTGTTGTGTGCATTTTTCTTCATGTAGGTTGGCATCACTCTCTTCACTGTCTCCCACAGAAAGTCACTCTGGAAACATCATGATGTATGTATTCTTTGCTTTTGCTAAGGATATCTGTAGATGGTAGGGGTTTTGTTGTTTGACTTTCTATTAAATTGACTTTACAATTCAAGATGTTCTCATTTTACATCCTAACAGGTCATGTTCTGTTTTTTTTAAAAAGGCTTTACTTTCATAATCCAGTTGCACTATCTGAAATATTCTTACGTTTCTAGTTATGAAGGGAAAAGTAACCAAAAATCTGTAAACATATCTGTAAAAGTAGCCTCAAAAATATGTAAGGTTAAGTCTTCTTTCTTAACCTCAAAAACCCCTCTTGAACCAGAATCCAGTAAACAGCATGGACTTTTTGTTTTCAAGATACCTAATATATCTATGCATTAAAAAAGTTCATTCCTAATACATGGACTTCTTTTCTTCCAAGCTAAGATTTTACTATTGTTATTACTTTTTATGCAGACAGACTCTGTGTGTGTGAAAAATACTGAATTAACACACAGGGATGAATGTGTAGTTTAAGTATATTCTTACAAAACTGAAGATAGCAGTGTTAAGTCTAGGTGTGGCCATTAGCAGACTGATGGATGATATGGGGGGGGGGAAGGTTTAACTTTTTTCCAGAGACAAGTGAATTTATTGCAACATGAGGTGGGAGAAGCTTACTATCTGGCTAGCTGAGTTTAAGATTTTGCATTAAAACTACTTCAAAATATAATTTTAGGCATTTATAGACGTGGTAATTTTCAGGTGATTGATAACGTCTGTTCTTTTATTTCAGTTTTATTTGCATATGGATGGCAGAGGAAACTACGAGTTCAAGAAAATAACTGAAGACACAGTTGAATTTGGATCTTAGTCATGAACTGAACTGCTACAGAGACTGATGATTACAGGAAGTGTGTAGAATGGCAGACATTGTACAGTAAAACTACTCAGCTTGTTTTTTAAACAAATTAACTAGGATAACCCAAAACAAGCTGTTAAGCATTAACTATTATGTAGGATATTGCTAATTGTGTATATGTTGGTTTAATTATTGATATGTACTAAGAATGTCCTTATTCTTGTGGTTTAAAAACCTGCCTAAATTAAATTGGGCTTAAATCAGTGTAACCTGATTCATCCTGGGATGCAAACAATTTGAAATCAGCTGATTTGACTTTTGTAGACCTTCTTTCCCTTCAAGGAAAAGCCCTGTTAAAATTAGGGTTGCTACCTCTCTTGTTCCTGCAAAGCAGTCTTGGATTTTTGCTCGTTCTATGCATATTTCTGAGTTATCTCACATGGTGCAGGACATTCTCCCATCTTCAGATCTGTGCCCTGTTAAATGAAAGAGCCTTTTCCTTGACTAAGCCTTGTGATGTAGCCAATACACCCTTGCTGATAAAGAATGGACTGAACCTAAAAGACAAAACTAATTCCTTCTGGTAAAAATATTAAGCTTGTTCTTTGCTGGGTTTTGGGTTCTCTTTAACATCTGTCTGTCCATGCAATTCTCTTTGCTGCTCAGCAATCCTATTCTCTCCCAATTTAGCAAGAGCTTCATCCATCCCACACCCCAGCTACCCTTTTTCAGTCAGAGAAGTACTATGGTAATGAACAGTTGAGAGGAGGTTGAGGGAGGAAAGGACTAACAAAAAAAAAAAAAAAAGGAAAAGAAAAGTGATGTTCTTTGTATCAAACAATCTTGTGCATGTTTTCAGCTCTGAAGAAATTAATGGGTCCCACAAGTAGAAACAGAGAAAAGAATGTGGATCCAATCATTCTTCTCTTGAAATCAGTAGGGGTTAGAATGGGCCCAAAAATCTGTGAAATAGCAGACTGTTATCTGTGCCGTGTGTGTTCAGTCCTGTAATACAGCAGTTGCTTTTTCCAAGTTTGTCCTTTTCTCCCTCTTCAAAAAAAATCAGATCTCCTCATGGTTTTAGCTGCCCTTCAGATCTGAGTTTGAACGCAAGTGGTAATGGTAGTTCTGTTTGGTCTTCCAGGCTGTGAAGCCTAAAATGATGCTTTCGTCCTTTGCATTTATTCTGTCATTTGCCATGATGTTTCTTGATTTCTGATACAAATTATTCACCAGTGATTCTCGCTGTTGTCTAAGGATCTCTAGTCCCCGCTGGTTTTCTTATTCCAGCTGCCAAATCCCCTTGAAGAAACTGAACTCTTTAAATAGTTTACTGTAACCATTTTTTCCATGCAGATGATTACTGTGGTTGCTGTGTGACTTTGTCAAACATAAATGCAGCAAGGTGATTTTTGCGATCAGGGAATAGGAAGGTATAATTCAAACTGAATCGGTGTTTGGTCTTTAAAACAATAATTTACAATACCTGTTCTACAGTGAAGGTCTGATAGTTTTTTAGTGTTCCATATAAGATACAATACAGGAATGCACTACATGAAGGCATGCATAAAATATGCAATAAATCTGTTCTTTTGCGTCTTTTGTCAAGGGTTTAGATTATAAACAAACCCAACTTTTTATAAAATTGGTATGTAGTTTGATGCACTGCTGTCTCTTAATTTTTACCCAATTTGATTAGTCATCATCTTTCATGTTGAAATTGCTACCTGATAATATTTTTCCTTTTATCATAGTACTTGCCCATACCTGTCAGTGCTACTCTTCTCTCGTAGTACTCAAATGCAAACAGCTATCCTGGTATAAGAATCTAGTGACCCCAGTGGGTTCATAGTATGAAGCATCAATGAAAATCAAGAAAGGCTCTCTGAAGTGTGGCATATTGAAGAGAATAAAGTACCAGAATAAATTTTTGTGCTTGGTCCACAAGAAGGCAAATAGATATCTCATTTACTAATTTTTTTCTGTTCATTCAGATTCTCACATCAGCCATAACGTAACAGGTAGAAGCATGCTGTATGTGAGGTGGTAGTCTTTTTTTAAATTGTAACCATGAAAATAGGGATGCCAGATAGTTTGTTGTGTGGGTTTTTGGGTTTGGTGGGGGTTTTTTTGTGGGTGGGTGTTTTGTTGTTTTTTTTTTGTGAAAGTTCTCAGCACAAATGTGACTTCTTCTCTTGGAAGGAGTGTTTTAATAGCCTTTTAGAGACACAAAGAAAAATAAAAATCTCTAAAATGAGGAAGTTGCTATTATCTTTGTGACTACGGCGGACTTTGCAGTGGAGTAGTGAACTTGGCATACTTTAATGTATTTTTAACACTGACACGCAAAACCACACGCAACACACTTATATAGCACCCCAGCAGCCAATCCCAAGATACTTTACAATTCAATTGGTTAATAACCAAATTTTATGTAATCTCAGACTTATTTTACAAACTAAAAAGAAAAAGAAATTAAAAATCCCACTCCATAACCAAGGAGGAATAGGTTTGCCTTTAGATGCCGTGAAGTTCGTTGAAACTGAGAATGCTAGTTATCTCCTTAGGGCCAGGACTTAGTGTTTCTAAATATACTGGAAGGAAAGAAAAATACTCTTCTGGTCTTGATTGTAAGAGAGGCTTATAAAGAAAGTATAAAAAAGAATGATGTTTTAGAATTATATTCTTAAAAGGCCTTACATTAAAGTATTTTGAGATAGACTTGGTTTAATGAAAGATTGTAAAAAAATCTAATGAAAATGATCCAAGTCTCAGTTCTGTTGCAGAATTGCACTGTGATACTGTATTTTAGCTGTTATGTCTTTTTAATAGCACAAGTTGGAAATTTGTAAATTGGAATTCTGAACTATCTTAGTAAGAGAAAGTACTGATGAATATTTTTCAGTCTCCAACTGTTGGTGCTTTGAAGATGGTACTGGTAATAGTCAGATGGCTGCATTTCAACAGTGGTGGGAAACATTCCTGTATGTAAATACTGTAAAGTGTTTTGGAGGGGGAAATGGCGCTATATAAATGTAAGACATTAAGTGCCTCTGAAATAATAATAAATCTAAAGATAAAATATATCTAGGCTTTCTGTGTTTCTTGATTAGGAATTTTGTAACAATACAGTGAATGCCTACTCAACAAATCTCAAGTTACTTCATGAGCCGATTGACTTGTGTTCAGCTTATAAAGTTAGTAGTACTGTCTGAAATTCACCCTGGAATCAGCCAGATGATGCCATCCAGTTGTAGGCTTAACAGAAAGCATGAGCTCAGTACTTGAAGATATCTACTTAGAGCAATTGGATTATAGGTGCATTAATCTGTTTTAGGTCTGCACTGATTCTGACTTCTCTCTTCTTTGTCTGCTGGCTACTTCTTTTTGCTTCAAGTTTATTGATTTTTAGAAGGGTGTGGGCCTGAATAAGGTTAACATAATATCAGTACTTAATGTGGTAATTCTTTTGAGTGCTCCTTTGTCTTTCTACTTTGAGGAAAATAGGATAATCACTCTCCACCTTTATTGTATTTGTGATTTTTAAGGTTTTTCTTTTGTTGTGGTAGACATACCAGCTATCAGGATACTTGAAACTCAGTAGTGTGAGAGTGAAACCAAGATATGCTTGAATGAACTGATTTTAAGTGTCTTCTCTTGTGATCAGTGTTTTCTAATGCTAATTAGTACTAATTTTTCCTTAGCTGAGATCATTTGTGCAACAAGTGTGTTGTGTAGCATTCTTAAAGGGTGGAGCTCCCTTTGAAAGGAAATTCCTCAACCAAGGATGCAGTCTAAAAATCTAAGTGTCATTCAACTTAGCTGATGAGCTGCATAGCAAAAAGGAACTTCCTTGTATGGATGGGATGTTTAATACTTAAATTTAATATTTAGAGTAGTATGAAGTCTGCTACTTGTTCAACTTTGGGCTCTCAGCTACCCAGTTAATTCCAAATGCTTGTTTTGTATGCAAAAACACTTTTAATTTTTCCTTATGTAGAGGGGAAAACATCAGTTCCTGGAACAGTAGTACTGAAACCATGGAGAAACAAATTCAAACTCCTTTTCAAGGATCAATCCACCCTCTTTTGAGGATGCTCGGTAGCTTTGGTCCAGTATTTCTGAATGTTTACTAAAGCTCCAGACAGCTATGCCCTCTCAGCAGAAATTAAGGTTTCTTGATGAAGACTATGTTTGGGAGGCAGTGATGCTTTCTACAGGACTAGCATGAGACTGGAATAAGCTGCAAGGTGAACATTGTTGTGAACCTTGTCATCTTCCATCCCAAGTGCAAAGCATGCTTCACTGCATAATGGATATATTTTTATTACCAAAAAAACCCACCAGCAGGAAACGCACAAAAATCCAACCTACCTCTGACCCTTGTAATTCTGGGAAAAGTTGGGAGTGTAAGCTACATCCTAGCCAGTACACATGTTGCAGGGGATGTTTCTTGCCCAAATGTGGCACAGATAGATTGGAGTAGATACACCTGGCTGGACAGCCCAAATACAGGATTACTTTAGCACCATTTGAAAGTGACGTGTACTATAAGAAAATTCTGGATGTATTGCCACTTCGCTAGCTCTCTGCTGTATACTAGAGAAGATGAATAGTGAGAAACAAAGCTACCATGACACTTACTTGACAGGCTTTTTAATTAAATCGCATCTAGTATTGACAACTTAAATGACTTATGCTTCTAGAGAATAGGGAATTCAATCTTCATGTTTCTTAAATCTATAAAGAGGAAATACCCTGTGGCTTAGGACTGGAGAGAAAGAACTAGTTTAGTGATTCTTCCATAGGATTCACCTTTCTGCACACTCAACAGATACCAGTGCACCACCTAATCCTTGGTTTTCTGAAGTGGTCTAAAAATGTGAAAAAACATTAAGGTGGCCTATCATCAAGATAGGAGTTAAAAATCCATTATTAAAATTTATCTATAATTCTTATAGATATTATGAGATGTCTGTAGAGACATCCATGATAATGATCCCCTGAAGTCCAACTGTGAAAAATAGTGGGGGGTGAAAGGTTACCTTGGTTTTATAGAAAAAATAAACTGCAACTTTTATCTGTCAAGAAGAAAATCAACTGTGTGCAAGTTCAAATTTCTGGTTATAAAGCCGCTGTTCAAAACACTTATTTCTATGTATAATGTATTTGCTTCTTTATTAGGTGTATATACTAGTTGGTTTGTGCCAGTCCCTTTCATGAGCATGGAAAGAGGTTTCTTGGTATTCTGAAGTGGTGATATGCATCTGTTTTGGGAGGAGGTTGGTTGGTTTTCCCTTCACATGTTGTGGTTCTAGACTCTTCCTAGTGCTCTGAATATAGTCAGATTTTTATTAACAATGCCTTAAAATTCACCTGGAAGTTTAGAATGGCTGTGCACATTACAGGTTCCTGTAATATGATTGTTTTTCAACAAAACAAACAACAAGCCCATTCAAACATAAGATGAAACTGGTTTCATTTCAAAACAGAAATATAGCCAGACTAGGTTACTGTGAAAGCAATTTGTCTTTTATGTTAAAACGTTAGAAAAATGTTATCTTCAAAGTTGCTCAGCCATCTTTGAACTGCTGCATCATTTTCTTTCCTTGTATACAAAAGTAGAGCCAGATGACAAGCAGCCTGGAACTTCACAGACAGAAGCTGTCTTAAGGGAGGAATTTGAAAAGTATGACACAGGTTTTAAATAGAAATAATATGCCTAAACATCTGGTGAAAGCCTATGGGGATTGACTTTGGAAACTAAAGACATTTTGCCAGTAATCCTGCAATGAATGCAACAGTGCAAGAGTAGTCGTCCAACTGTCATTTTAACATGGGAGAGAAGGGGAACTTGGACACTCCACTTCTGTGGAATATCTTTCACAAACCAGGCTTAACAATCACTCACTCTCTCACACTGGTTAGAAACCTCACTCTTAGTGACCTTTGGCAAGTCTGAACAATAAAGATTCAATACAATTGCTTTTACTGGCAATAGGAGCTCTTGCACTGCAGTGCCTAGCCCTGTTCCCCACTCTGCTTGTCCACAAACCAACATCCTTATTCCCCACCCATCCCTCATTCTGGGAAACAAAGGGCATCCACACATGATGCTGCACCAAAATAGAACAGAACTGGAAAAATGAGGTCAATACTGTCTAGACAAAACTAAGGCTGCTGAGATTGGCTTACTTGGGTAGAAATAGGGAACTCCACCTACATCGCTGAGCAAGTTTTCTGCATTAAAATAACTTTAGAGTTTGGCAGAAATCAAAGCTAATTTTTTTAAGCTTGGTTACAGAAAGTTTGGGGAATACTGCTCTGGAAAAAGACACTCCATGTATGCAATTGAAGAGACATTCTTCTAGGTAACCAAGTATACCCTTCACTTCCTTAGACTGAGCAGTTTAGTGCAAGAAGGTGCTAAAAACCATTTGACTAATTTTAATTATTGTGAATCATGACAAGGTAAGTACTATGAAGATGCCCCCCAAAATAAGCTAGCCTTTATTTACTTTATTGTGGTGTTTCTACTGCAGGAATGTATTACAGGTACAAAAGCAACAGAGCTAAAAACAGCTCTGTCAGAAGCTGCTAAAGGCTTAGTAAAATGCTGAAAGATAATGAAGTATCTATAGAGGTGCTGATAAGCTGATGTATTGGGGAAAATAATGGTTAAAAAGGCATGTGTGCTGGAGACTTCTTAAAACTCAGATGCAATCTTAGATATTGCAATGGGACTTCTGGAAAGCCAGGAATTATTAGCAAATTTTTTTGGAGCTTAGGGAATTAAGGGCCAAGGTCAAATCTAGACATTGACATTCTTTTCTTTTTTAACCCACAAACGCTAACTAGATAATTAAAAAATTTAAAATATATTTAAAAAAATTAGAATAGTTGTATTTATAATAGTCCTATGTAGAGAATTTTGGAAAAGCTGCTTGAGGTTAGCGCTTCAATGCTTACAAAAATCTCTTCATGCTTAGGTTGTTACCTCTGCAAACTTCCTCTGAGGCACTGGGGTGCATTATGCTGGTAGGATAGAAGGTACTTGAGTAGGTGGGTCTGACAGACAGTAGTAGTTCCTGTGTACACCATGTATTTTATTGTCCCTGAGGTTGTTATATAGTGTAGTGACCTGTTTGAGAGACTCAGTACAGAAGATCAGCTCCTCAGCTGGGACCTGTTTTGACTTCTTGTGCATGTCACTGTCTCTAGAGTGGAAGGTCATTACCTGAAAAGACTTTTTTGGGGGTTGCTTTTTAGAGACAAGCTCAGCAGAACTCAGCACATAAAGCCCAAAATTGCCCGAGTTACAAACGTGGCTGTATTCCAGCTATTCCTACCCATGCCTTTCTTTTCTTTGCTGCTGGACAAGTAGCACGTTCCAAACACAGCTTGTACTTCAACATAAGTTACAGGGCTTTTGCAGCTTGATTTATGACATGTGTAGTAGTAACACATTTTCTAATGCTCCTAGAAGACTTCAGTCCCTTCTTGGAGGTTCTCAGTCTATTCCTCTGAGAGTTAAAAGGGCAGCAGGAGGAATCTGTTCTGTTTGAAGCATACCGAGGGAAGAAAGTCTGGTAAGAAGCTTAACATTGAATGTGCAAATCTCCTAATTCTGAGCTACTCCTGAGTTTTCTGAGACTAAAGGAGAACTTTGTCAGGAGAAGGGAGTATGGTTTTGTGCAGGTTTTAACACCATCATGCAAACAAAGGGTAAATAACGACTTGTTGCTACCTGCTGGATTGTTAACTGGGGCCCTGTTGCCAGTAGTGCTTGAAAACTGGACAAAACAGGGTATGTTATAACCTAAGATCCCCAGAGAATCTGGCAGAGGGAAGCACGGACTGAACGGAAGGTGGGGGGGCGTTCAGGGGGAGAGAGCTGCTCCTGCCCTTCCTATCGGATCTCGTTGAACTGTTTAGACTATCTGTTGCTCTTTGTTATTAGGAAAGAGAAAATCTAACAAGTTTCACGTGCCCTTTTCCTTCAAATTTTGGTGAAATCTGGATTCACACTGGGTATCGGTGTACTAGCCGTTTAGGAAAATTTGGATTGTTAACATACTGATTATACCTTTCTTTGCCACTTGGGGTCACTTTTTCTAGGCACACAAAACATAATACCAGAGCAGGAGTTGCAGAATTAATATCGTGAGGATGGTTCACAGTGTAAGTTGTCTATGCAGTTCTACTGTTCTGATATAGCAGTGTGAAGAGCAAAGAAGGAACAGATCTGTGGTGCTCACAGTTCCACTACTATAGTGATGGCTGCAGTGGTGACATATGATGGTATGGTTGCACCCTTGATGCTTTATGGAAGCAAATGATCATGTAATGAATGAAGTGGAAAGATGGGAAATCAGACTGAGTATCACTTTTGTGGAGATGTACGTATTTGGTATGAATGGATAGTAAATTATGAAGGCAGCAGAGGGGAGAAACTGTGTTAATCAAGGATGCACTCTCTTTAAAAAAAAATAACAGCACAACACCTTTTTCCCTGGAATAATGAGTACTTTTTATTGGAGTAGGTTTGAAAATCTCACTTGTCATTCTAACTCTTTCATTACACTAGCTCTTTAATTATGTGATTACTGAAGAACTAATTAAAAAATTGTGATCTCATTGGGAAAATATTTCTCTGTTCAGAGGAAGGAGGTTTTTAATTAAACCTTTTGATGAAATAGTTTTGTGAATATAACAATGTCTGAGTACTTTGCTATTGAAATATTTCTTGAAGTAATAAGGTAGAAAATTTGGAAATGAAAACAGAAGAAAATGCATCAGTGAGGATAACCGAGATCTGGAACTGTGAATATTCTTTGAGTTCAGATTAATAACTTCATTGCTAGTTAAGCCACTAAAACCATTAATATTTAAACGTAATTAGGTGCACTGAGAAGGGCACTCAGAGCAGTGCTAGCAAACATTGTGGAAGCTATTGATCCAATTATGGTGACCAAGGGAAGCTGTAGAGAGTAAAAACATGCTGCCATGCTATTAATATATTCTTGATTGTTGATTAGGGGATATATATTTATTCAGGTGCTATATTTTAATTTAAATGAGATCCTAACTAGCTGTTTGCAGAAATGAGAGAGTGGGTTAACCTCTGGGGAGGAACAGGTAATGGAAATGAGTAGGGGATGGGGGAGAAGAGTGGAAACATCAACAAAGGAGCCAGGGAAAGTAAGGAACAGAAATGTTGTGAGCTTCTTACAGGAGCAAATCACTGAACTGTGTCACTAATAGGGCACAAATTTTGGCGAGATGAGAGACAAGCACAATCACTTCAATTGGGCACAGGAGATAGGACTTGGCTGTAAAAGCCCTGGAGGCAGTCAAGGTGTCTGTGTCTCTATTCCCAGGTACTGGCAGGTTTTACTGGAAGAAATTACACCTGAAGCAAATCTTCCTATGGACTTGCCTAATTCAGATAGAGGCTGAGGAATTACAGGGAAAGATGTTCCTTCTGGGTGCTTTTGGGGGATGCTGAAATGGGCTATATGGGCTGAATGAGAGCCTGTGCCGGAAGAAGCAGAAGGATCTCACCAGTGGGAAGATTTCTCATCTTAAGGTGGAAGGAAGAGGAGACCTGCAGCACATTTGTCCTGGTCACTATGCCCTGAGCTTTTGTAAGTGTCCTGTTGTAGAGCGCTGGAGGACACACCCCAGCAAATAAAGGAAGGGCAGAGCTTTCTGTGACAGTTTCTCTTTGTTAAGGGAGTGGGCGTACTGTGTGAGAGAGCATCTGCCATGGTGAATAACACCATCCCTAATAATGGCTGTGGAAAGATTTTTCAGCTGGCCAGTTCCTGCTTCTGTCCTGTCTAGCACATTGTTTGTTTGTTTGTTTTTTTCCTGTCTTTCTCAAACATGAAAACCAGGTCTTGTCTCTCACTCAGTGAGAAACAGACTATAGAAAGCGTAGTTATTTGTACGTGGACAAATACTGCGTTATTAGAAGACTATTCAAGTGACTCTTGGGCCTGGTACTGCCAAAAGGCCACTCACTCCTGTGTATTACAAGGTTCTGAAATTGTGTAGCAATCACTACCAATGTGCAGAATAATCAGCATTACAAAACTGAACCAAGAAGGTAATCTGTCACAACTGTTTATTCTCACTTACTTAATGCAGAAACTCTTTGTCCTGAGTTGCCACGTAACTAGTGATCTAAATTAAGCTTATAATCACATTCTTATCATTACAGGCCTCTCAGCAGCAGCCTTCTCACAGTGGAAAGCTGAGTCTGCTGGAAATGGATTAGCTAAGCTATTTGCTGCCATATATATCATATATACCTTTATGAAGTCCTGTACAGTTGTTCATTTTAAGTAATGGCAGTAATTTTATTGTCCATAATGCTGTTAGGGCTGGCAGAAAAGTAGCATAACAACATTAGCCTTTATTCACTCATGTCAAGAGGAATGTGGTTTTAAAGCAGTACTATGAAAGTGGCTTATTACAGAATGCAATGTTACACATCCATTTGCCTAAGGCAAGAACACAAGTACCGTGTCAGGGAACTGTGCAAATGTTTTTTCTCCGCTTTAATTAGTTGGATACCTTTTTCTGCAACACATGACAAGGAGCAAAGCAGAACAGGGGAATTAGGAGCATCAGTAGGAACACACTTGCTTACAGAAACCTGCTCAAAAGATAAGCCAGCGAGTTTAGGTATGTAGGAAAGGCCTTCCCTTTCTCACACTGATTCCCTGGGTGGCTGGCTCCATCTTAAATGGGTGCAATGCTGAAGTGGCCACTTGTGTGTTGTAGATAGGATCTCGTCTTTCTCCCTAGTGACAATACCTTTATTCAACAATTCCTTTTGCCCACCCTGATACTCTGATAAAGTTAAATCTCTGCATAAAACATTTTGCGTGGGCTCAGTACACTGGCCCAAGGGATCATACTTCCAGAAGTTTGCAATAAAAAGCCCCTTTCTCAACTGTCTCCACAAACAGCAAAAAATCCCTTTGAAATAGGATCTGTGAGCCCCGTGAACTCTGGTTACTCAGCATTGTTGGATGATAACGTACTGCAGCTAGGGAATAGAAGTGCTTCAGGTTTCCAGAATTTGTGCAGTAGTGGGTCGCTCTTATGCCATTCAAGGCAGTTGTTTGGATTTCTATGGGTGTTCGTTTGTTCGTTCTTTTAATAAAAACAACTTACATATTCAGAACAACCCAAAAATCTCTTAAGTAATGAAGGATGATTTATAACAGCATTCTATGTAGCTTATGAAAAAATCAACTGCATGGTCTAGTTTAATAAATGCTATGCTGTATCCTACAGGCTTTCCTTTTCCTAGGGGCTCTTCCCTTTTCTGAGCTTGGCACTGCATGAAGCTGAGGAAGCAGAACAGCACAGGGAAGGGAAGTAATGATGACAACTTTGGAAAGTTTTTAAATTTACTCCCACAAGCTCTCTCATATTTTTGATTGCTGTTGTAAGAGTCCTCCTCCATACAAGGCTTATGCATCAGCAGAAAAATGCATTAAGCATTTATTGCACAATATTAAGTAAACAGGGTTTTTATGCGGGGTGGTAGGGTGATGGTGTTTGTTTTCTTCCCCCTGTAAAAAGAAGAATCAAAGAAGAAAGAAACCCCCCATAAATCACACTCACACATTCACAGGACTCTTAATCCGAAGAAAGATGGTATCTATAATACAGTAGGGATGAAAAAACACAAAATACTATTCTGTAAAAATTGGTAGATTGTGATATTAATTTTATCCGATGTTATTCCTTCTCATAAATGCAACAGAAATCTTCTTTTAAAGCTTTGAGATATACAGCCAATTAGTGCCAACTACAAGACACTACTTTTTTTTCTATTCCCTTGATTATTTTTGTGTGAGTGTGCACCTATCACCATCGTTAGCAGCAGCAGTATATACCAACATTAGTTGCAGCAGTTCTCACAGTGCCTTGAATGAACATCAGTACCACAAGCAGTACAGGTACCACTGTGGGAAACCCTATGTGATACCTCCAAAGAGATGTCTAGTATGCTTTTTGTTAGAATGAGAAGCTGTGACTGCAAACACTGAATAATTGCTCACATAGGCAGGCAGCTGAAAAGCAGCTTGGGACTCTTCAGAACCTTTCATCAGTTCAAGAACCGTGGCTTCTCATATTTTTATCCTTACAGATAGCAGGTGCCCCGCTAGCCTATTTTGCAGGGTCCTGGTTAGACTTCTGGCAGCTTGCCTACACTGCTGTCACCAGGTAAGTTCCCTAAATGCATTTTTAACTTCCGTTCTGGAATGAATGTTATGTTTCTTTTAAAAAAGGAAAAGAAAGTTTTAGTTTCCCAGTCACCTTTATTTCACTAGAAAAGTATAAATTACCATCATAAATACAGATATCACCAGTATAAAAATTAGATTCTCATTTATAAAATAAATATTAAAATAGTCAAAGCAACAGGTACCTCCAAATCCCATCACCAAGATGATTTGTACCTCTACCACAGAAACTATTCATTCACCAACTGTTTAATTAAAAATAACATTCAAAATGCAGTAAATACTGCTACCGACTCAGTGCTTGCATGAAGTGAGTTACTACTGACTCAAAAACTGCAAATTATTTGTTCTAACACTTGTTTGGAACCATCAGACTACCCTGTCTGTATAACTCTAGGTGTAGTGTAATCTGGATATGCTTTCCAGATGGATAGCAGCTACCTACTTCAAGAATGTTCCTTACAAGTCGCCAGTACAATAGTTTTAGTTTGTTTACCTTTGATTGTCTATACCCAAAGATAAATAGACCAAGTTAATTTTATCTAATAAGTGCAGACATAGTAGTAGCATCTTTGTCACATCTGAACTACTAGATCATTTCACCAGTTAATAATGTTAAAAGAAAGTCAGATAAATACAGGTTTTGTTTCATAGAAACAGAAAAATGTTCCTTTTAGTTAGGTAAAGGACATATATTTTTCAAAAGTAGTGTTTTTTTCCCCTCACAAGTACCATAAATCTTCTGGCTCAGTAAAGCCATACTTTCAGAAAGTCTGTACCTGGTCAAGTCAAAGGTCCATCTAGTTCAGAGTCCTGTTTCAGACAGGACAATAGAAGGAGCTTGGGAGAGTGTATGAGTAGGGTTAGGCTATTGTAACAGACCACCAGAATACTCTTCCAGCCTCTGGCCACTAGTGACACAGGGGCTTCCTGATATCTGGATTTTCCTCTGTGATTGTCTAATGGATTTTTGAATCCATATAAAGTTTGGCCTTCAAAATTCCTGTATCAGAGAGCCTAAAAGGCTCCACTCAATTACCCAATTTATGTTTTTTGTTTTCATTTGTTTTTTTTTTTTTTTTTGCTTTGGAACTGTCACTAGTGTCCACAATAGTTTTTCCTTAGATGCTGTTAAGTGGTTCCTTTTCTCTTGCAGCTTTTGTTTTCTTGTGTTTACACAGGATCACTGATAGGACAACAGCAAGAGTGATGACTGCAATCACTATCACTGCTATGATGATAAAGACTTCTGCTCCGTATTCTGTAGGGGAGGAAAAAAAATCCAAGATTCAGTTATCAGAAGCCATAATATCACAGTGCTGCAAACTTTTAGAACCCACTTCACTGAACTTAAAAATGCTTTCTGTATTTTACAGTATCACAGACATGGAGTGACCACCTCAGTGTGAACTGAATTCATTTTAACGTGAATTTGTTGGACTGAGGTAAAGCTTTATTTCACCTGGTTCACACTAGGTTTTAATCTAGTTTAGTTAGTGCACTAAAATACCATACTACCACCACAAGAATAAGTTAAACTGTTCCCCCTACTCCTGAATTATTTCTGTGAAACTAAGCCCAAGGGGACATTCATTCTAGGTTAGATGCTAGAAAAAAACAGAAAAGATTTCTATTCAAGTTGTAATTTACTAGAATTCAACTATTGTGATAAACAAAAATATATACCTAGATAAGAAAGTTAATTTGAGAGAGTTAATTTGCCAATTTTAGAAGAGCTTTTCTACTTGGAGTGCAAATATTCTTATCTGGTGGGGAAGGAAGATACAGTACAGCAATGTGATATTATTTAATAAATATTGATGACTTTATATTGAATAAAGTGTTATCCAGATTGTTTGTCTGGAATTAGACTGGCTGATTCACCAACCACTCACTAACTTATTTACCAGTAAAGAAGTTAATCTGCCAGCCTCTGACCTTGTAATGTAACAGTAAAGAAAGTCTTAGTCTCATCATCTGCTTTTGAGATAGTAACTGAAGTCCAGTTCAGACAACAAGTCAATGGAAATGCCTGTTAACGTAGGTTTCCAGCACTCCTATGTTTTAGAACTAATCCTTCAAGCACTTACTATGGGACCTGTTATTGGAAGGATCTGAGGAAAACAATCAGAAAACAAAAAAAAAGAAGCTGAAGACTAGTGTTGAGATCTGAAACCTCAGTGACCAGCCATCAACTCAGACAATTTAAAACTAATCGAAACAGTTTATCAAAACCCTAAAACCAACCCCAACTAGCTAAAGATGGTGGACTGCGAGTTCTTCCCCTGAGTTTCCATGTTCAGTCTGTGTCCTCTCATTTACACAGCAACTAGCATATTTTATAACTTAGGCATCACAATTTAAAGAGGTATAAAAATATACTCAGAATTGAAGCATCTTTTTGTTAGAATGCTAAAGACTTAATGACAGACAGACTTCACCAGATACCTACCATCTAAGATATTTCTTCCTATGCTGGTACAAAGCACCGTGCTTTCTTGACCATTACGGTTTTCTCTGCGGGAGGGAATGACTCCCTGTATGTAGAAGCAATAGTTCTTTGTGCTGTCAATGCTTATTTCAAATTTATGGCTTTCTGTTGTTGCATCTTTCTGTAAAGAAAAAAAAAAAATTTCAAGAAAGTGTTCTCTGCAAAAGTGTTGGTTCTTAAGGTAGCAGAGAAATTGTGTAGCTATAATACAGCTACAGAATACGTAGAAAGTAGTTAGACCTTACCTTTCCAGAACTTTGATCTTTCCAGTAATAGAGTTTGTATTCCAGGTCATGTTGGAAAATATCTCGAATACTTTGAAAGCTTCCATTAGGAAATGTATATGGTGTAAGTGGATCCTGGAACACAACATTCAGTTTGGAACCTTTCTGCGTGTGATTCTGTATCTCCGGTTTTCCGAGAACAGCTAAACAAGCATTTTTAGAATTAAAAAACTAGCATCATCTTTTCTACAGAACATGTTCTTTTTTTCTTCCTCCCTCTACTCTCTTTCCTCCTCAAATCTATTATAAGTTTACAGAGCCAAAGTAATACAGTGAAATCCTGGATTATTAACAAATATCTTCATCTAATACACAATGTTAATAAAATGGCCTACTCTATGCAGCAAGAAACAAATGGTAACTAAAATGTTACACACTCCCCTACAACAGGGAAAGCTTTATCCCTGAATGTCATCTTCTCAGATATCAGTATGGCTACTGTAAGAATCTATAGGAAAAACCTTTAGGCCCAGTTAAACCCTGTTCAAGTCAACGGAAGTAATCTTGAAAGGAAGTTTATGATAAGATTTAATTGGAAATCCAACTTACTCTGACTATAAGGTGTAAATTTTTCAGAGACTGCAAAAGGTGGTTCTTCAAAGTTATCCATCCCCAAGGATGTTACAGACAGTATGTGTGCTGTGTAGGTCTCTTTTACATTCCTGAGCACATCAGTAACATCACACTCTGTTTCTGTTGTCAAAATACATTTTTTTTTGGTGTCAGATGTCTGCCTGAAAAGAGCAAGAAAGAAGCGTCAACACTTTCCGAACAGACTTTTACATATTTAGATATGTTAAAAAACATTTTTTCCACTCAAACTCTATAGATTTCCCTCATCCAGTGGAACAGTCTTGCAGGTGTACTAGGCTGAAAAGAAGAAAAAACCTCAAAACCCACTATCCTGTACAGCTACATTTCACGATTCAAAGTAGAATCAAGTAAATCAAATATGAGCCATAATAATTACAGAAATATGTTATTGGATACATATATAAATTAAAAAAATCAATCTTTTATATGAATTGAATAGAAACCATAAGTAGTTCTGATTTTGGATTTTTCTGCAGTTGACTTCTTATATTTTTTTTTAAATATAAGATGCATAAATCACTTTGAAAGTGTTATCCTTGATGCATCTGAACACTATCGCCTTAAGAAACCTCAGTTGTCCTAGGAAGCTCTGTTGACACCAATATTAACTGTTTAATGTGACAACGATGTCTCCTTATGTATGTCACCTGTGTTTGCATCTATGCAGGTGCAATGTCACCAAGAACCAGACAGTAGCAGCAATTTTCATTGCAGAATTACAATTTTAAAATATTGACAAAAACATGACCTATGCAATTCTCTTGATTTTTAAATTATAGAAAGCAGGTCCATTTACTTGAGAAATAATAATGAAACCAGGAAAAAGGTGTTAGTTCCCTATTTTACTTCCTAATAAGAAGGAATGAAAAAACAGATTAGATATTACTGCTTCAATTCTTTTCCCTGCTTTTGCTGGTGAACTAAGGAAAAGAAAAACTGTATGATCTCAGCTGAAAGAGCAAGAGTGCCAACTGTTTAGAAATTAACAAATGAGTTTTCCTCCAAGTCAGTCAAGTTTTGAGTCGCCTGAAATCCCTTCTCGCTTCACCAGATTTCTTATGATGTCACAGACCAGTTATAGTGTTCTGGAGATGCCTTGAAAAGAGAGATTTGATCTTTGTGATCAAACAAATGTACTCTCTAAATTTACATAGATGAGAAAGCAAACATTTAAGCATACTTCATCCATAAGAGCAACTCATCTAAAGAAGTGCCTCTGTATCAGAACTATACCTGATTCTATACCGAATCTTGGGCAAACAGACTTAAATTTTTTACAAGCACAAATGGCTGGAAAGAAACTCCAGATTCATAAATTCCATAAAATTCATTCTGCTAAGTGTGTGCTTTTAAGTTTATTAATTTAATCACTCCCTTAAAAAAAATAAAAGAGCACATCAGGCCATTGCACCGGTATTTCATCATTAGTCATGAGAGAGCTCTCATTTCTATGCCACTTTTACAGACAGAGGAGACTACAGTACCATATTTTCATTAATATGTAGGAGAGTTGATGATGCAGTTTCCCTTTGGGGCATGGTTAATAATGGTCTATGAATTAATATGGGAGCTAAGAACAGCACAGATTTATTACTGAACTTCATGGAAGTTTTTGTGTAGTATTGAAAGAGGTGTTAGACACTTCACATAAGCTGGTTACTTTTTATGTCCACTGTATTTCATAGCTTACATAAAACATGATGACAGAGGAAGTCTCAACAGAGGTAGACGAACAAAGGTAATTTTTAGTATTACCCAGCAAGACACATCATTTACTGTGATTCACCAATTAGAATAAAATGCAGACTCATATTTATCAGACACCTCCCAAGACTAAAGACTCAGTCCAGACACCTGGAAAGACATAAAAAGCTCAAGTTCTATCTAATACATGGTATGTCAGATTGAGTGTCAACTTCCTCAAAGTATCCTGGCCTAGATCTCCAGTACAGCTGGCCTGCACCAAACCCCAGAACTGAAATACTGATCCAAAGCTCAACTGTCCACTTCCGAAGTGGGCAAAACCGGAAGCCTGAATCAGATATTCTTACAGTTGGATACAAAGAAGTATTAACAGCTGGGTTAGCAGTTTTCCTAAATCCTCATGTTTGGGCTCTTTTCCTGTTATATTCAGTCTCAGAAATATTCAAACACACTCTACTTGCATCTTCTTCAATTGCCATTAACGGACACACCTTGGTGATATCTACTTACCCATGTATTTCTACTGTATAGAAGTAACCTGATGGTTTTGGTTGCCACTGTAGTATAGTTTTAAAATTGATAGAAGACCAAGTTATATTGACTGCTGTTGGTAGTTCTGGATTGCCTTTAAATACAGAAAAGAGAAGGGTGCCATCAGTCATCTCATGCATAATTCCTGGTTCCCTGCAGTCACTGTTTAGTTAAATGAAGCTGTTGCTGTTAATTGCTACTTGGAAATGTTCTTTTGGGGGAAATTTTATGTAATTCCTGGTTCCCTGCGGTCACTGTTTAGTTAAATGAAGCTGTTGCTGTTAACTGCTACTTGGAAATGTTCTCTTGGGGGAAAAGGCTCAGTCCTGCCCTCTGGGCTTATGCTCATCTTACTAAAGGAATGTGTCCTGGCAGAAGCGAGAAATATGAGAAGAAAATTATTTTCCCTCTTGTAACACCTAGGTCTCTGAGATAACTTATTCTGAGTTCCGTCTAATGCTTCCTTTTTGATCCAAGACCTCTGAAGAAGCTACAAAAGCTTGAAGATACTCATGATGGTGTCCAAGCACCGAACAAGGGTGGCGTGGTTCTGGATCACCCTTAGCTGTATCTGCTGCAGAAGGCGTTAGCTCCTAGTTTCCCCTTTTGTTTATTTGGGGAGGACAAAGTTTTCAACGGTCCGCGGCTGACCTACGCGCTTCTATCTGAGAGGGGCTACCCCCGGATGGACCCGAGGCCCGGGCTCAAGCGGAAGGCAGGCCCCGGCCACCCGGCAGCCCGCCGCCCGGCTGACGCCGCCGCTGCTTCGGGGAACTGCCCGGGAGGAAGCCAGAGCAGAAAACCCCGCGCAACCCCCGCACCCTCTGGAAATCAGCGTTCCACGGAGCGGTAGCCTGATTACCGCCGAAAGACCACCTCCCCCGCCCCTCCGACGAGCTCGGAACCGGCGCCGAGGGAAAGACGCCGTGCGGCCCACTCCTTGCCGCTGTAGGTCGGCGGCCGCGCGCAGCTGCCGACCCCCGAGACGCCCCCCTGCTCCCCGGCACCGACCCGGCTACGGGCGTTGCTAAGGTTCCCCCGTCAGGGGAAACCGGCCCTCGGCGGCCCGAGCGCTCCGCCGCCCCGGTGCTGAAGCAGGGCCGGGCCGGAGCCGGGGCCCGCCGCAGCCCGCCGGCGA